>NC_061870.1:21123847-21723847 GCF_907164915.1 Impatiens glandulifera | reverse complement strand
GTATTAAAAAAATTCCCGAAATAAAAACGGGGCGGGGATGGTAAATGCATTCCCCGTCCCGAACCGCCTCATTGTCATCCCTAATCGTGAAGATGTTAAAGCAGGCTGGGGCAAAAGAGGTTCACATGAGGATTGTGAGTCCTCCTATTATCGCGTCTTGATGTTACAGAGTAGATACCCCAAGTTTGGAGGAGCTAATTTCGAATATGATGAGTGTGGAGGAGATAAGGAAACACATTGGGTGTGATTCTCTTGCGTTTTTGAGTTTGGAGATTTTGAAGAAATTGTTGGGAGACGATAATCCCTTCAGAAGATGAAAACCTGCAGTAAGGCCATCGTCTTTTTTCATTATCTCACTTTATTCCTCTTTTTCGCTAGGGTTTTGGGTTTCGTTGGAGTTTTGGGTTGTAGTTGTGGTTAGTGTTTTTATCATCTCTCATTTAGGTTTAATATAGCATATTAATAAATATTAATAAGTTATGATAATTGTTCATATGTTATTCTTATTGTACTAATATGCAAATAAACACTATTACAGGTTCTTGTGGCACTATTTACCATGCTTTGTGGAATGGATTAGTATGTTTGTCTATCTCCATTTCAATCCTCCTTTATCTTCATACATGTTTAATTGTTCTCTCTTTTTGTCAATGTTAAAAGTACGAGTCATCCTTCTCTTTCAAGATGTAGCTGTCAAAATATTTTCCAAACATGAATATTCAGATGATATAGTACACTCCTTCAGACAAGAGGTTTGTGAATAAATAGTGACACTTTTTTTTCTTTTAATGTTACCAGTTGCTGGAGGATTTTCTATTGATGAAGTATTTGTGTTTATTTTCAATGGTTTTCTTACAAAAATAAGGTATTCCGAGGAAGAGTGGTTCCGATATAATATTGTTATTAGGATTTGGGAGGATCATTGGGCAGGGACTGCAACAAAATGAGTGGTGATTTATGCAACAAAGACTTTACTGAATGAAAATAAAATGGAAAGGCAATCAATGAATTGAGATTTACCATTCAAGTATGATGTTATATATTATGAATTGTGATTTGTTTTGTTTGAAATAATTAATTAGTTAAAAGAGTTAGAGAAAATAAATTTCAATTATTTGTTCAATTATTCATTGTGGTAGTGTAATAATGACCAGATTGTCTAACTTTTTGATATAACGAATTTGTTTGATTTAGAGAATAGTATGAGATATAGTCCAACTTCTTGCTTCAAAACCTCCTTTCTCCTATCTAAAAGAAAACATTTTTGTATTGAGAATTTAGGTTCAGGTTCATATGAGATGTATACAACTGGTTTTGTTTGATTTAGAAATATTGTATATTAATTAATACCCTTTTAAGCAAATCTCAATTTGGTTCACTGAAGTTCATAATTTTTTTTTTTTTTTTTCAAAAACAGCTTCTTTATTTGGTTTAATGAGTATATATTGATTGAGTTTGTATATAATTAAAGGGAAAATTAAAAGTAACTTAATAAATATTATGATTTATAATTCAGGTTTTATAAGAATATATCTGTTAGATAAAAATTACCGGTTAAATAGAACTTAACAGAATGAACTTATTGTGCATGAACGGTCAAGAACTTCAACCGGTCAAGAATTTCAACCGGTTAAGAAATCAAGCCGGATAGAAGAAGCAATACCTAAAACCGGAAGCCATCCGTTTGAACTAAACAACCGGCTAACATGATCAATTGGAATAAAGAACTTAATCAAAATTCAAAGAACAAATCCAACGAGAAGACCATTTAAAGAAAGAAGTCAAAGATATTAAATAAAGAACATTTTACAAATTGGTGCAAACAGATACTTTGGGTATATGCAGAAGATGACATCAAAGGATCAGACTGTGATACTACCATATTGGTGCAAGTCCGATGATATGTTGCAGGATGCAGAAGATTGCCTGAAGAAACAATTACCATTTTGGTACAAGTCAAAGGAGCAATCTCCTAGGTGCAGGCAACTATCCAACCGACAGTTGCCATAATTAAGCAAAGACAAATCAAAGTCGGTCTAGTCCATGCCTTGGAAACCTAAACCGCATTTAATGCTATGCTGAACCTCTGAAGTTATCCGTTGAAGAAATGTGACCGTTGGCACATTTTCACCTATAAAAAGAGAAGCTGAGGAAGCTGAAAAACAAGTCTTTGAACAACAAGTGAACAAGCGCTAAGAAAGAGTAAGAACAAGTTACAAAGTGTTTATCTCTCTAAGATTCAAACCTTAAGTGTGTTTGTGAAGTGTGTTACAATTTCTGTGAGAATTGTAAGAGTGATTATCGAGCAGTTAATAAGACTCGATCGTGTATTGTGTTTGTGTATTCCTTAGTGAATATTCTTCTCGTGGTTTGAGAAGATGGGGTGACGTAGGAGTTTTATCTCCGAACATCCATAAAAACCTGTCTCGTGCTTTACTCTCTTCCGATTCCATATTCCAATCGACTCTCCATACTCTAACCGACTCATACTATTCCAACCGTCTCACTAATCCTTAACTGACATTCTCCAAACCGCATCTCTATTCATCCTGTGTGTGTTGCTTCAACCTAAAACAAACCATTTCCGCACTTGAACTTGGTTCAAGAGTTTGTGACAGATTGTGCAGTATTGAAACCGGTGTTAATTCTTAACCGGATTAACGTCAACCGTTGAGTGTTGTAAGAGATTCTCCTTTAGCCGGACCCCGGTCCGCCATCGGCGATCTAGATCCTAACAATATCTCAGGTATTAAATTATATATATAAATCCTTGACAAGGTAATAACTCAAAATTTAGTATTTTTACTTTTAGGTGTCTCAATTTTTTTTACTTTCGTTTATATTTATTGTACAGATTCAAGAATTTTGAACTTCATTTAAGTTCTACTTAGAATGGATGATATAAGAGAGAAGAATGAAGTCCTCACGCGGTTGAACTCAATGGGAATGTAATTTGTGAATTCGTAGATTTCTTTTCATCATTCTTAAATTACATTATAAATTAAAATTACTTTTGTCATGAAACATATTATATTACTATATTTTTATTTTTTATTAATTTAATAAAAAATAAAAATATTGTAATATAATATTTCAATTATATTATAAAATATAATTACTCTTTCATCATTTAACATTAATTAGACTAGGAAAGGTTTATATTATATATATATACTCCCCTTTTCACACTTCTTTCAATATTTTATATATTTTTTTATTATTTACATGACTTCTTTGTTGTTTCTACAAGGTAAATTTGGTATTTTTAAACGATTGCCTCATGAACGGATAAACTTCTTGATTTTGCAAGGTCGGTTTTCATAAATTTGGTATTGTTAAACGGTTGCCTCGTGAACTCATAAACAACATTTTTGAGCGAGGTGTGAATGGACACTCTCGGTTACGTAAGTTTATATCATTTTTGTTGGTTGTTGTCATTGTTTTTTGCAATAATTATATATCATGTGTGACGTTAACATTATGTCTACTTCCTTTTAAATTGAGTTGGTGTATTAAGGGAGCTTCATGCGGAAAATCAATATTTTAGCTATGTAAAAAGAGCTACCATTAATTAGCTCTTCTCAAAGATATTTCTTAAATTTAATGTGGTTAGTCGGGAATCGGTATGCTAAATTTCTCTACGGTTTTGATATGATCTCCAATCTTAAGTTGCGAGGTTCGAGGCCTATGAAGCTTGTGGAGGTCGTCCCTGTAAATTCTAAAGAATTCTACATATATTTAGTAGATATGTGTAGAATTACATACAAAGAAACATATGGAGAGAAAATCATAAAAGAAATTGTTTTATCTGTTAGGTATAAGAAGAAATTTCGCTTATCAAAGGAATTGTTCGGTCCTGATGAGGAAATTTTGTACCCTCATTAGTCCATTGACTAATGTAATGAAAGAAAAAAATTATTGACCAATGTGGTATAGTAAAAGAAAACATTGTAGACATATTACATAACTCTCTTTTTCTTAAATAACAAGCCCCAATATCAAATTTTATCACAATATTGAATCATAGACATGTGT
The DNA here is from genome assembly GCF_907164915.1 of Impatiens glandulifera. Classification (NCBI taxonomy): domain Eukaryota; kingdom Viridiplantae; phylum Streptophyta; class Magnoliopsida; order Ericales; family Balsaminaceae; genus Impatiens; species Impatiens glandulifera. Next base: position 21,719,812 of record NC_061870.1, on the reverse strand, counting down.
CACTTGGAGCTATGAAGAAAATGATTGATTTAATGAATTTTGAGAAAAAAATTATATAGTTTTAATTTCTTTCATTTATTATAATATTTTTTTTTATTCTAGCTTAAACCATTATCAATTTTCTTTTCTTTTAATATAATAAATAATATCAACTAATAAATCTTTAAATTTTGAGGGAGATAAAAAGTAATTAGACAAAAAAAAAAATAAGAATAAAGTAAACTTATAATTAAGATTTATGTTCACATTTCAATAAATACTTTGATCTTAAAATGCTGGAAATTTTAAGTTTTGAAGTGTAAGACTAAAAATACGGAGCTGTAAATGCTTTATAATTAAATGTTCATGTAATTTGTATTTTTTTTTTTTTTTTTTTTTTTTTGTTAACGATAGAATCTTCTCATATCCTCCCTCTTTACCATACTTTACCAACATATGCATAGATTCAACATTTTCCTCTTTACCCTTACCCTACTCATATGCAAGATATACGAACAAGATGTAAATAGAAATATACCTTTTAAAAAAATAACAACTTTGTTCATGTATATTTTTTTGTTTGTTCTAGAACTTTGAATTCTTTTTTCTATATTTTGTATCTAAATATAAAAATATGATAGTTTAAGAAACTTGGTATGCCTTTTATATAATATACTTAAGAATATATATATACTATGTCAACCTAAAACTCTTCGAACAAATAACTATACATCTAAGATCTGTCTTAATTTTTGTTTTGTTAAAACATTATATATGCAATTTTATTTTTATTTTTTGTTAGCAACCTGAATAGAACTAATTATATTTGTAATTAAATATTTATCTATATTGGGAGAGAGTGAATAGAACTAATTATATTTGTAATTAAATATTTATCTATATTGGGAGAGAGTATTAAAAGGGAAAATTTTAAAAGAAATGACGTGGAATGAATCTTTTTTAGGCAAATACTAGAGGCAAATACTAGAAAGTAAAAAGATCCTTGATTTTATTCAAAATTTTCAATTTCATGATCAAAGTATTCTCGAACATGAAAAACTTGCTTGGGATATTGTTCAAATAAGAAGAAAAACGACAGCGTGAATTCATTTGATTTGGACCCCTAAGGTCATCCTGAGGCATGTCCCCTAAGGTCATCCTAAGGCATCAATTCATCATGTGGTTAGTCTTTCTTAAACGACTAAAGAGGAACAGAATCAATGGTTACATGAATATTTCGGACTCGAAGTGTCTTTTGTGAAGACTAAAGAGGAACAGAATCAATGGTTACATGAATATTTCAGACTGGAAATGTCTTTTGTGTGTTGATAAAGAATAAGTGATGGATCATGTTTTAAAAAATATCTCATTACCTTCATGATTTTGGAGCGGTTTTCAAATCCACAGGGTTTCTTAATTTTCCAATATAATGGTAAGAGATCAAGCAATTGGCGCTCATTAAACAGGTATTAACTCTATTTCGTTTATTAGAATTGTTAGATGTCGATTTGATTTCAATTTGATGTTTTTCATAGTGTGGTTGTGTATTTCCATTTAAATTATGATAAATGTTTATTCTGTCTCAATTTCAAAACTTCATATTTTTTCCTTTTGGTTTTTTTTTATTAAAATGACATTAGGTCATTTTCTCAAAATAAAAAATAAAAAAAAAAACACCAAAGAATTATTTTAAAATCTAAGTATAATTTTCTACCAAATTGAATTTATATTTTCTATAACCCAACATATTTATTTCCAAACTTGATAATCATTTGGTACAACTAAAAGATCATCTATTTCTAAATGGGATCAAACTTTAGACCTAAATCTAAATGACTACCCAACATAAATTCAAAACAATAACAACAGCAATACAACAGTTCATCTAAACATAGAACATACGAAAATTTCATTGCAATGACAAACCTTTTTCTCCCTTAATCGTGACGCGAAACTAAGATAGAACAGCCATGACATCCGATGCCCTAAGTGTTATGTAATCCGATCCATCTGCACCCTTGAAATCGTTCCCTGCATACTTAGAGTAAAGAACAGTATTTCCATTCGATACAGATAAGGGTTTCCTTTTCCCTTCTTCATCTAGAGGTCCGGGACCAACTGCAATCACCTGTAATATTTATCCAAGACAGCATAAATAAAGCGAAGAAAAAGGGATTGTAATTTAGATTCTATCTTAGTTGTTCATACCGTGCCAATAGATGGTTTTTCTTTAGTCGCATCTGTAAGCAACAATCCTCCAGCAGTTTTATTTTCCGCCACAGCAACCTGTCATTTGCACATAACAAATCAACAATGTAATTTATGTTTAGATTGGGATTTTTTTTCAATCATCAGACCTTAATCTCATAGGCCTTGTTAAGATTTGGTTAATTGAATAATCCCAAATAAACCAAAAACATTTATCAATTACATCATTCAAATCATCTTTTTCCCTTTCTAAAATCATTATATATTAATACCCTTCACGAGTTTTTACCCAAATAATCCTAACAAGGCCTTAGTTCAACACCGAAAAAACTCCTCTTTTCTTTTATTAGCTATACCTTGATTAGCACTCGATCGTTTAAAGGCTTCAAGTCCTTGACATCATCTGTTTCAAGAATCCCAACAATGTCATCTTCCTTAAGAATAAGATGATTTGAACCATTGAACTCGAGTTCTGTCCCAGCATACTTTGAATATACAACTTGTGTCCCAGTCTGTATTAGTTCAAGATGTTCAAACAAACCTATAATCATTATATTAACAAATTGGAAGCCAACCAAATAACCAACCAAAAAGAAAAGAGATTACCTTCAAATCGATTTCCACCTTGTTCTTTCCAATAGTTCTACCTTCTCCAACCACAACAACTTCACCTCCTTGAGGTTTAGTCTGAGCTGAAGTAGGTAGCAATATTCCTCCTACTGTCTTCTCCTCAGCTGTCTTGATCTTGACCAACACTCTATCCCCCAATGGCTTAAGGGCTGTGTACTGTAGTTTTTTTCACCAAAACAATCGAGTATCAATTTCATGATTTCTCTATCTTCTAGTTCTAATCATAAAGTAAACTTAATGTAGATCCTAAGAACTAGGATGATAACAGAAAATCCAATCATTCTGTTAAACTAACTAACATCAAACATGCACCAATTCAACGATATCAAACCCATCAAGAAAAGATTACACATTTATGTGAAATTCCGAGACTTGAAAGGAAAAGATAGATCAGTTATACCTTGGGAGTAACAGTGGTAGCAGCCGTGACTACCAAACCACGGAAAGACCTTAGAGAGAGATTTCCTTGCCTTAAAGGACTATAGATTGAGGTTCTGATTGCTGAAGGTCTTAGACCTTCGAATGACGGCAAATTCTTTGATGAAACTGAGGAAGCGCTGAATTGAACAGTAGCCATTTCTACATCAAACAGAACAAGAAAAGAATGGTTAATCTCCTGGTACTACATCAATGAAAGTGAAGATCGAGAATGAAGATACCTTATAGAGAAATTAGAATGATGATAAACTGATGCTTCGAGGGAGTTGAGACGGGAAGGTTTCGTGAAGAAAGTGATTAGACTCTTCTAGAAGAGGAGAGTGTGAAGAAGATAACAGACATGGAAGTGGGCCGAGTAAATATTAATGGGTCAAAAAGAAATAATTTACATATTGGGCTAAAGATAATCAAATATATATAATTGGAACTTAAAACACATCAAAAAAAATTAAATTAAAAAGAAATAATTTTTATTTAATTATATGAACTTTTATATATAAAAAGTGAGTGAACAAAAACCATATTTCTGTCAAATTTTTAAATCACAAGAAAATACAAATTATAACATTTTCTTGTGCCAAATGAATTTATTTTATTTTTATTTTTTACTTTTAATGAACTTAAAAATTACTACATAAAAAATAAGCAATGATAATCTACTTGAGTATTCAAATTAGTAGTGATTGATATTGTTTATTTTTTTTAATAAATTTAAATTAAATTATAAGTTGATTTACTCTATTATAGTTAATTAAGATCTTATATCATATTTATATATCCAACAAATTTGATATAACTATTATATATCCAATAATTTATACACCATGTTTTTTTTAAACTAATTTTAAGATAACTAACTAAATAAAAACAAGTAAAATAACATAAATATTATTTTATTAAATAAAAATATAAAAATTAAGTTAATATGTTTGTCAATTTTATTTGTTAATTATATTTAACATTAATTTAAATTATCATTTGCCTCATTTGACTCATTCACCCAAAAATCTCATTCTTACAGTCCTTCTACCATATCTCATTTCGAGTAATCAACATATCCATTATTCCACAACTGAACTATATATCATATACAAACCTTCTCATTTCACTCAAAAAAAAATTCTTTATCGATCTCTTACCATCTCTCATTTCGAGTAACCAGCATATTCATCGTTACTTGTTATGATCAATTTTTTATGTTGAGGAAGAGATTGAGTTCGGCGTTTGGTTACGTTTGGGAAAATATTTTTTAGACGCTATGTCCCACAACGCCCTAAGATCTCTACTAATTAACTTTGACCGTTTTTTAAATATTTACGATTTACAATGTTTTAAAATAACTTACATGTTAACCTATGATCACATAAGCCACGAACTTACATAAAGTAAAGCTAGCAAAACCAAATGAAAAGCCTAAAACCTAAACAACATAAAAAAATATGAAAAATATGCACAATGACTGTGGTTAGCCTCCACGGTCCCAAAACTTGTATTTTAGCCAAAGTGCGAACCCTGCTCGGTTAGAATCTTCACCCTCGGTCGAATAAAGTGCAGCAACATCGGTCACTAGTCAACAACAACGGTCCTAGGTGCGCAGCAGGTTTAAATTCTCAATCGCAGCGTGCAATAATGTCGGTCCCTGGTCAGCAGCAACGGTCCCAAGTGCAACAAACAACATCAATGATCAGTCTTAGGTGCATAGTAGGTTCGGATTCCCGGTCGCAGCGTGTAGTAGCGTCGGTCCCTAGTCAGCAACAGGGGTCCCATGTGCAACAGACAACATCAGTCACATGTGCATAGTAGGTTCGAATTATCGGTCACAACGTGCAATAACGTCGGTCCCTGGTCAGCGGTTACAGTCCCATGTGCACAGTATGTTCGAATTATCAGTCACAACGTGCAACAACGTCGGTCCCTGGTCAGCGATAACAGTCCCAGGTGCAACAGACAACATCAGTCCCATGTGCACAGTAGGTTCAAATTCTCGGTCGTAGGTCAATATCAGGTGCACAAATATGACTAGTAGTAGGTGCATCCTCTCAGTCCTGTGCTAGCTGCAAGTCTCCTTCAGGTGCAGATCGTCGGTCCAGATCGTCGGTCCTGGGTCTGCAGCAACTCATCATCGGTCCTAAACATGCAGTTGGTCTATCTTTAGGTACAAATTCTAGCCCAAAGAGGCTAAATATAATACAAAGATACAAATAAAAGATATAAACAAATGAATCCTAAGGATGTCTATAGACGTTTGATGTGACAAAAAGTTAGCCCGGAACTAAATCCTCTCAGTCGAATGAAGAGCCTCAGGTACAAAAAAAAAACATCATTCATCGGTCCTCGATCCTTAGTCTCGATTCTCGGTCGGTTTTTGGGTGCAAAAAGCATCGGTCCTCGGGTTCGAATAACGTCGGTCATTGGTCCTCGAGTGCAGAAAGCATCCTTCATTGGTTCTTAGTCTCAGTCCTCGATCGGTCCTTGAGTGCGGAAAGCATCGGTCCTCGGGTGCGTATATCCTCGGTCCTCGGGTGCGTATAACATCGGTCATCGATCCTTAAGTATTGAAAGAATTGGTCTCGGTCCTCGATCGGGTGCGAAACGCTTCGGTCCTCGAGTGCGAATAGCATCGGTCCTCGATCCTCAAGTACTAAAAGAATTGGTCTCGGTCTTCGGGTGCGAAACACTTCGGTCCTCGAGTGCGGATAGCATCGGTCCTCGGGTGCGGATAACATCCGTCCTTGATCCTCGGTCCCCAGTCGGTCATCATCCTTGTGCGCTCTAAGGTGTCAGTTTCTCAATCGAAGGTTCTTCCCGTGCGCTCCAGGGTTCCTGTTTCTCGGTCGGAAGCGCTGCTACAACAGAAGGTTTGTTGTCTTTCAGTTTTTGACATGACCATATTCTAATTAAGTTTTCGTGATCCAAAATGGATACCCATATTACATCAAACTTTCCAGAATGGATATTAACACGTAAATAAGTATTTATATAAATTAAAATTAGATCTAACAACATAAAATTAAAATCAAATATAAAATCGAAAATATATTATATTTTTTTGTTAGATTTTTTAGGGTTCTTCAAATGGTTAGCCGATTTTGATTTTTTTTAAAAGGTTTTGGATCAAAGATGTTTGTTTAATTTTTATTTTATTTTATTTATTTATTTACATGTTATTATAGATTACATATTTACATAACTAAACTGCAGAAAATTAAACATAAGCTAACAATCTAAAATATATAATCGAACCATATTAAAATAGACAAAGACAAAACATTTATTGTATTGAAAAGATAAAGACAAAACAAAGGGAAAATAAAAATGGTTACAAAAGTGGCTGCTTTCTTAATTTTGGGAAATTAATGTTTAAGATCTTAAGCAAGACGTGTGACCAATTTTGAATTAATCGGTGCTTGCTTAAAAGATGCGATTTTGGCAGTCCGCATATGGGCAAATGTAGAAGGGTGTGTATTTATAGGGAACTCATAAAAAACCTATTTACACCCTAATTGACAAAATATTTTTTATTTAAATGACCAAGTATCAAGGATGGCTTATTCATGTTGAGATCGTCTCCTCCCGATTTTGCATGCTCCCTCCTGTTCCCTCTCACACGGAATGAGCAAAATAGTAAAAAGAAAATAATAAAAAAATTATGGACGATTTTACCTCTCCCTGTGAAAGGGAACAAAGGTGTAGATAAAAAATGGGAGAAGAGGATCCTTGCTCGGTCTTAAGGATGCCAAAAGTCTTAAGGGATTGATTTTTATTAATTAAAAATAATCAAGTCATTTTTTCTATTCCTTGTTCATTTAAGTTCCAATATTTCTAGATCCTTCAACCACCTTATAAGTCTTGTATTTGAGATTCTTCAAGATCCTTTTATTTGTCTTCGAAAAATAAAATTATTTGACCTTAATTATATAAACTAGTTACACTTGAATTCCATGAGAATAAATAATATTTTATGTTCTAAAAATTAACTTTGAATATATATATTTTGTATAGTTTTTTTTAGTTTGTTAGATGAGTTGAATGTAAATATAAATATTGATCACATTAGATAGCACCTGAAACACATATAACTAGAGTTGAAGTTGAATAAACAAATAAATATTATTAAATTGGTTAATATATACATAATTAAAATATATCACGAAATATTATTTTATCTAAATAAATACTCAAATAAGTTATCTTAATTTTTTTTTTAAAAATTAAATAAAATCATCCAAACCTCTTGAGGCAAACCAAACAGGATCATTTTTTTTCTCAATTCCTCAATCAATTACTAATTAAACTCAGATAAATTTTGTCACCAAAGGGACAAACTCAGATTGGGAATCACGGCAGATTAAAAGGGAAATTTGAGAAATGACCTTACAAACCGGGTTATTTGACCTGGTGGAAATTTATAAATTTTTTTGCGCTCGTGGTGCTCTATTTTTTTTTATACGATTTTGCCCTTGTCGCGAAACGCTAAGTCACTTAGCGTTTCGCGAAGTGGATTAGGGGTTTGTATAAATACCCAAATAATTTCATTTCCCTAAATTTCTTTCTCTCTCTTCTCCAATTCTCTCCTTCACTCACGGTGGCCGGCGACGACGGCGGCCGGCGGCGACGACGGCTCCGTTTCCTCCAATATCCATACAAATCTATACCGATCAGAGCTCTTCTGACCTAACTAATTCATTTATGTTTATCTATTGCCGATTTCTAACCCTAAATCTATTTTGCATGCAGGTTTCTTATACTAGGGTTTATGTGAAGTCTCCGATTCTAACTATTTGAAGGTCGTCGAGGTAGATCTTCATTCTAACAGTTATGTTCTTGTTTACATTTTTTTCATTTCAAAAACCTTTTCATATTTCCTTTATGTCCATCATTTTCTCCGTTTTGTTGATTCTTATTTCTTATATGGTTCATATTGGTTCATGTTTGAGCATTTCGTTAGGTTATTATTTGTTATTCGTTCATATTTGCAGAAAATCTCTGTCTGATAAGAGCGTATGTGTTTCCGTTTCAGATCTGCTTACCGTTTCGCTACGGACTTACCGTTTCGCTACGGACTTACCGTTTCGCTACGGACTTACCGTTTCGCTACGGACTTACCGTTTCGCTACGGACTTACCGTTTCGCTAAGTATCAAGATTTTTTGTTATTTATAGTTAATCATGAACTTCATTTGACAAGGTATTTACATCACTTCATGGTTATGAAGAGAACCTGTGTTAACAAAACAAACCTTCTAATTTTACATTGGAAACATTTAGATTCTTCAGAAAATGCCTTTGAAGAATCTATCATTGACCTCCAGATAAGCAAAGATTGGCTGACTTTGATTTCGTTAGTCGTTAAGCTAAAGAAATAAATTTCAAACAATTTTCTCTTATTTGGAGTTCAACGATCGCTTCTTCAAAGACTTTTTCTGAAGAATCTAAATGTTTCCATGTAAAATTATAGGGTTTGTTTTGCTAACACATGTTCTTTTCAAAACCATGACTTTGTTGTTGATACCTTGTCAAACGAGATAGATTACCTATGAAACCAATAAAAAAATTTGTACTTGACGATTCGCTAAGTACTACGAGCTCCAGCTAGGAGAATGGTTTGAATTCGATTTCGTTATTAAACAAATATAGTAGCGAAAACGTATTCAAACCATCTTCTCTTAGCTAGAGCTCGTTGACCTCTCGTTTCGCTAAGTCCCTCCCGATTTGCTAAGTCCCTCCCGATTCGCTAAGTCCCTCCCGATTCGCTAATTCCCTCCCGATTCGCTAAGTCCCTCCCGATTCGCTAAGTCCCTCCCTCCCGATTCGCTAAGTCCCTCCCGATTCGCTAAGTGCCTCCCGATTCGCTAAGTGCCTCCCGACTCGCTACGGAAGTTGAAGAGACGCGCGTACTCACACGCGCTAGACCTTATATATTCAAAAATTTCAGAACATTTCATTTCAACCGCTCGACTCTCTCTCTCTAACCCATTTTCTCTTCACTGAATCTTGTCAAGCCCGATCATTTCTGCTTTCTTCTCGTTCGTCATTAAGGTTTGTTCATTATCATTTTCTGCTTTTTTGTTCATTGGTGGTTTTTGCATGTTAGTGTAATGTTAAGTGTTTCTGTTCAGTATATATTTTTTGCCAGTAGGGTTTCTGTTCAGTATATTTTTGTTGCCATTAGGGTTTCGCTAGGTACCTTCCGATTCGGTAAGTACCTTCCGATTCGGTAAGTACCTAGTTATGGCCGATCATTTTCTGGTTTTTTGTTTATGGATTTTGGTCTTTGCATGTTAAGTTTAAGTGTTTGTTTCAGATTTTTTGTTTAGGGTTTTTGCATGTTAAGTTTATTGTTTGTTTCTGATTAGTTTCGTATTGTTTCCGATTCGGTAATGCTGTCTTATGTTCAGTTAACGGTTTCGCTCGGTACCTCTCGATTCGCTAAGTGCCTCCCGTTTCGCTAAGTACCTAGCGATTCGCTAAGTACCTCCCGATTCGCTAAGTACTTAGCGAATCGGGAGGCACTTAGCGAATCGCTAGGTACCTCCCGATTCGCTAAGTTCTTACGTTGTATGTGTTTGTTCTAACATTTTTGATGATGTTGTTTCCTTTTGTAGATGGCAGAAACAACTGTTACTGAGTTTCCCGGTCGGATTTCGTGGAAAAGTGCCCTCACCCTGAAGAAGATTGTGAATAAGTTCGAGGAAATGGATCTTCTGGAGAGTGTGTACAATACCCAGTTCAGATTATTATTCACAGCCCCCTCTTGCAGTTCTCAGGAAGTATTGTACATCAAATGTTGTTGAGGAGGTTAATCTCAAACTCCAAGGAGATAACTTTCATGGTGAATGGGCAAAAGCTTGTATTTGGTATGAAGGAGTATGCGTTGGTTACCGGCCTATGTTTCAGCGTTTATCCTGAGTTGGACCAAGAAAAATTGCGATGTTGTCCACCTCTCTCGGTGAAATACTTTAAAGGGAGCATGAGTGTGAAAATGTGCGACTTCGAGAAGGCTTTTTTCAAATGCAAAGACAAGGAAGATGCATTCAAGATGGGGCTGGTATGCCTGATTTGCCAGTACCTATTCACATTTGACCCAAAAAGAGTTATATTTCCAAAAATACTCAACATGGTGGAAGACAAGGACACTTTCCTCCAATATCCATGGGGGAAGGTCACCTTTAGAGCCACCCTCAAGGGTTTAAACAAGAACATGAAACATCTCTGTACCTCATTTTTTGACAAGAAGGAGAAGGCTGAAGAACCTTATGCTCCTTTTGCATATAACATCTATGGGTTCGCATTGGCACTTCAAGTGTGGACGTATGAGGTCATCGAAAACTTTATCCCTAAATTCGCCAGAAGGAATCAGATTAATGACCATCTACGCCCAAGGTTGTTACTCTATCATTCCAACAGGAAAAACACATCGATGGAGGTAAAGACTGCCCTAGAGACCACGGATGTGACTGAGATGGAAGAGTCCTCCATGGAGAAGAGGTTATACAGTGGTGATGTATTTGAGCAAATCGACGAGACAGCTGATGATTTTTTTGAGGGATTTACTGATGGGAAGGTAATAAAAGATGATTTTGATGAAGATGAAGAAAGTGAACATGAAGAAGTTACTCCGATTCCCCCCAAACCTGCCACGAGGAAGAGAAAGGCTGATGCTACTCTTAAAGAAGCAGCCAACTTGAGCAAATCGACGAGACAGCTGATGATTTTTTTGAGGGATTTACTGATGGGAAGGTAATAAAAGATGATTTTGATGAAGATGAAGAAAGTGAACATGAAGAAGTTACTCCGATTCCCCCCAAACCTGCCACGAGGAAGAGAAAGGCTGATGCTACTCTTAAAGAAGCAGCCAACTTGAAGAAGAAGCTTGCTTATGAATCGATTCCGGCCCGCATTCTTACTCCCCCATCCGCGACCTCAAGTCCTCGGGCTGACACACCTTCTCCTCGGGCTCCAACACCTACTGTTGGATGTGATTTTAATGAGATAAAGGAGGAGCTGAAAATAGAGATGAAAGAGGAGATGAAAAAGATGAAAACAGAGCTCATCAAAGAGCTAAAAATCACAATCCAAGAAACTCAACAAGAAAACATTGAGTCGTTCAAGAAGATGGTTTTTAATATGTCCAAACAGTTGTTAGAAAAATCCAACAAAAGGATGTCCATATTATTAACCAGATTAGATGATATGGAGGAGAATATAAAGAAGAATAAGAGTAAGAAGAAGGATTCTAAGAAGGCTGTGAAGGTCGAAGAGGAAAAGAATACTGAGGTATGGAGATATTGAATTTTGCACTTTACATTTCATTTCGTTAAGTACATATCTGATCTGACCAGTACCTATTTTGCAGGTTAAGGATTGTAAGAAGGATGTCGAAGTTGAGAAGAGCAAGGTTGAACAGGAGGAGGAGAAGAAAGAGGTATTCTGCCTACTTTTCGTTTCGCTAAGTTAGTATTTTTCGTTTCGCAAAGTACTTTTCGTTTCTCTAAGTTAGTATTTTTTGTTTCGCAAAGTACTTATCGTTTCGCTAAGTTAGTATGTTTCGTTTCGCAAAGTACTTTTCGTTTCGCTAAGTTAGTATTTTTCGTTTCGCAAAGTACTTTTTCGTTTCGCTAAGTTAGTATTTTTCGTTTCGCAAAGTACTTTTCGTTTCTCTAAGTTAGTATTTTTCGTTTCGCAAAGTACTTTTCGTTTCGCTAAGTTAGTATTTTTCGTTTCGCAAAATACTTGTTGTCGATTCGCTAAGTTTGTACTGACCAGAATTTTGTCTATTTTGTAGGAGATGATAGCGATGCAGGAGACTGTGGGGGATGATGAGAAGGTGAATGATGGGACTGATGGGAAGAAAGACGATGTAATGGAGGACAATGAGAAGGTGGAGGATGAACAAAAAGAGGACGGTGAGAAGGTGGAGGACGCACAGAAGGTGGAGACCGATGAGAAGGTGGATGATGATGAAAAGATGGATGAGGATAAGGTGGAGAACGATGAGAAGGTGGAGGATGAAAGAAAAGACAACGATGAGAAGGTCGATGATGATGAGAAGGTGAAGGATGAACAAAAAGACAACGATGCGAAGGTGGAGGACGTAAAGATGGAGGTTGAGGCTAAAGTGGAGGACGGTGAGAAGCTGGATGGTGTGGCTAAGGTGGATGATGTGGAGGTTGATCTGAAACTGAAGGTGAAGGATTTGAAAGTGAAGGTGAAGGATGAGAAGACTGTGGGGGATGTGAAGGCACAGACAAATGATGACAATGATGACAATGACGATTTCCAGTTATACAATACTCCTCCTAAAGGAAATTATGGGAGGAGAGTGAGGAAGCCGAAAAAAGATGACTCGTACACCAAAGATGTCTATGAAAGTGAATCACCTTCAAAAATTTGAAGATGAGCTACTGGATAAAGTAAAGGCGTGGTTGGATGATCCAGAAACCGATAATTTGACAACGGATTTACATACGGTTCAAGCAAAGAAGGAAGTGTTGGTTAGAGTTGTAACAAGGTTTACATGGATTGAAAACACTGTAAGTCGTGCAAATCAATTCATTATTCATTAATACTCTTCGTTTCGCCAAGTACTCATCGTTTCGCCAAGTACTTGTCGTTTCGCCAAGTACTTGTCGATTCGCTAAGTACCTCTCGTTTCGCCAAGTACTCTTCGTTTCGCTAAGTACTTAGTCAATGTTGTTTGATATATACTGAATGTATGTTGTATGCTCCCATTGTGCAGGAAATCGATGCATTCTGCCATCTTTTGCGGAAAAGGATTTCTTGCTATCCCAAGACATATAAAAATACACATGTGGCAATTGGGGATTGCGTATTGTCGGATAGAATCAGGCGACAGCACAGGGATTTTATTAAGGATCCTGCAAAATATCCAGTCGCCGAATTCAAAGACTATTATATGGGCGCACCACATAGATATATGCCAGAATGGTCAACAATTGACGATGTCTACATGCCTGTGAACATTAACCAGAAACACTGGATTTTGTGTGTAGCACGTCTTCAAAAGTACCGCATTGACGTGTACGACTGTGATGCCTATCTTTATAAGAATCTGGATCCTTATTTGAAACCCTTCTGCGACATGATTCCATTTATATTCGCAAAAACAATCACTCCTGGTGAGAGGGTAAGGTATCCTAATTTCAACTTCGAAGGCCCCATCCAACCAATGACTTACAAACGGTTTCCACACCCCAAAGTGAAAATCGCTGCTGCTAAGGTTGGAGAAGTCCCACGGGCAACAGAGAGCGGGGACTGTGGGGTCTTCATGCTAATGTACATGGAACACTTGACCGCTAATCAACCCGTGCATAATGTGACCTCAGAAAACATGGGATTTTTTAGGCAGAAGATGGCGGTCCGGTTATTCCATCAGATTATGGAACCTTAAACATTATTTTGTGTAAATTGGATAACTTATTTTGATGTATTGTAAACCTTGATGAATATGTTGGAAGTTGGATTATGTATTGTAAATTATTTTGTGTAAATTGATGTATTGTAAATTGACCCTTCAACCTACAAAAAAGATAAGTTAGTACTCTTCGTTTCGCCAAGTACTCTTCGTTTCGCCCACTACTCTTCGTTTCGCAAATTACTTTTCGTTTCGCTAAATTAGCACTTTTCGATTCGCTAAGTCCCTCCCATTTCGCTAAGTGCCTCCCGTTTCGCTAAGTGCCTCCCGATTCGCTAAGTGCCTCCCGTTTCGCTAAGTTCCTCCCGTTTCGCTAAGTGCCTCCCGTTTCGCTAAGTGCCTCCCGATTCGCTAAGTGCCTCCCGTTTCGCTAAGTTCCTCCCGTTTCGATAAGTTAATACTCATCGTTTCCCTACTCATATACTACTACTACTAGAATATACAACATAAACATTAAACCTGAATTAACAACATACCAGTACCATAGTTCAATTAACAACATATATTACAACATAGTATCTATCAAGCTAAAGGTTCATATTGTTGAGATGATGAGTCATGTTGCTTAGATGATGAAGCTCGTGCAGTAGATGGTGCAGGCATCACTGCTTTGCATGTTGCCCTATTATGTCCAAGCCCAGCACATGAGCTGCATCGTCTCGGGATCTTACGGACCTCACCCTGGGATGACCTACGCTTTGTTTGTGGCCTGCCTTTCTTAACCTTCACATTTGGTTTAAGACACGAACGTTGCTTGATATGTTCGGGAACATCCCAATTTTCTTCATCACCGAGAGGATAACATGTCTCGGCATATGAATTTATCCAACACTCAGTTGTGTAATACCTGTGTGTAGGGAAAATATAACGAATTATTAATTGGTTAAACAGAATGAACACGTGAGATAGATATTAATACCTTGAACAGAAGTCATAAGAAACCAAATTCCGACTACGGGCAGCAGCCATTGCATGCGTACAAGGAAGACCCGAAACTTCGAATACTCTACAAGTACAGTTCATGTCTTTCAAATTGACTTTGAAATGGGTCTGATTGTCATGCACATAAAACTCGAATCGGTTAAGCGATTGGACTGTATAGAATCTGGCATTCTCGAATCCCTCACGTAACACCTTCTCATAATTTGGAGATAAAACTTCTTCGTGATTAGACGCTCTTTCTCTTCTATCGTTAAACCATTGTTGTATTGTGAATCTTAAATACTCAGCCATTTCTGAAATGGGATACTTTCTGGCTTCCCTGCTCTGACTATTGAAACTCTCAGCATAATTGCTTGTCAGTTGATTGTATCGCTTACCGGGAAAAAATGCTCTACTCCATCTTTGGAACCCAATTTCTTCCAAATAGGCAGCAATCCTGTGATCTTTAACCTTAATCTTCTCAAACCACCGATTAAATTCGTGGACAGTGTACGCCCTTGAAGCCGAATCAAACTCCGCATGACACTTATCACTTTTGAATTTGGCCACAATATTCGTCTTTATGTGATATGTGCACGCACTGTGGTCTGCTTCTGGGAAAACAGCAGACAAGGCATTAGCGATGCTTGGGTGTCTGTCGGATACGAAGACGAGATCATCAACTAATCCAACTGCGTCTCTCAGTTTTTGCATGAAATAAGTCCAGGAGTTATTATTCTCTGAATCAACAACGCCGAATGCGACAGGATATAGTTGCTCATTCGCATCCAATGCAATAGCCACCAATAATTGACCACCCACCTTGTGCTTAAGAAAACTAGCATCAACACATAATACAGGACGGCAAAAGGATTTGAAACCCCTAATTGAGAGGCCTAGGGACATGAACATATACTTGAAGTGACCGAGCTCGTCTGTCTGTATGTCGGTTATGGTACCAGGATTACACTTCTCCAACATGTAAAGGTATGATGGCAGTATTCCATAAGAATCCTCTACCGTTCCTCGCACCGCTATTAAAGCATTTTCCCTTGCCCTCCATGCCTTATTATAAGTCAAAAATATCCCATAAGTTGTCTGCATGTCTTCAATTATTTTCTTAGGCAAGTGGTTATGATGATGGTCCATGTACTTGCTCTTCACGCACTGCCCAATAACCCATGCTGGTGTTTGCATTTTTTTCTTGGGCCTCGACAAAGTTGAGCATGAGTGTTGATGCTCAAATGTCCGGATCTCAAACATCTCAGAAAACTTACCTTTCACAGCCCGCAAGCTCCACTTGCATGTCTCATCCAAACATTTGAGTTCCCAAAGATTTTTTCTTGACTTCTCCACTTTGAATTCAAAATGATTGGCCATCGCATATTTATATAGAGCAAGTTGAAGTTCTTTTTTATTTTCAAACAACGAACCGACTTCCAATACGGTTTCACTAGTTAATGCCATCGCAAATGTGGGGTCTGGAGGTGATGTGTCTGTCGGGTCTGTCGATGGTGTACCCATTGAAGATCGTCTTGCACTAGATGGTGTACCCATTGATGATCTTCTTGCACTTGTTGGTGTACCATTTGATGCCTTTCTTGCACTAGTTGGTGTACCCAATGATGATCTTCTTGCACTTGGTTGTATAGGTATTGATGCTTTTTCACCACTATTAACATGCAAGTCCTGAGTAAGTGGGATGTGAGGAAAAGAGGTTTCTCCGGCTTCATTTTGACTTTCAACAAAGAATTCCAAGGGTACAACAGGTGGAATAAATTTCTGAGTAAGTTGTGGTGGTAGTATACTTTCTTGAGTTGGGTATGTAAGTAGTGGTATCTTTTCTTTAGTAAACGCTGACTTCTCCACTACAGATACACACAATGGTGACACTGTTCGACCCAAAATCAAGCGTGATAGATATGTGTTCAAATCCCCATCATTATCAATAAAAACAGGTTTTGGATTTCTGATATTCGGAATATCATACTTCACTTGGAGCACTAAATCGTATGCTGATATCTGGAGATTAAGTCTATCGTAGAGTATATCAAGTAATTCAGCATAACGAGTACTTTGAGGTAGATCAAATGTTTTGATTGAAGATGCATCAAAATACAGTATTCCATCAGCATCAAGTTTCCACTCTCCATTATAGAAAACGAAAACTTCAGCTGCAATATAAAAACATGATTTGATTTAGAGACGGATAATTAATACTTCGCGAATCGCTAGGAACTTAGCGAAACGGGAAGGCCTTCGCGAATCGTAAGGCACTTAGCGAAACGAGAAGTCCTTCGCGAATCGCTGGGCACTTAGCGAAACGGGAAGTAAACCCTAATCAATCTCAGAAACCGAACATCAATAAAACATGCTTCAAATAGACGTACCTATTGGAACAGTGCTCGTGCACGTCGTCGAGCTCATAGTGGATTTCGAACGAACTTCGCCGCCGAGATCTCCGACGGGTTCGCCGCCGCCGCCGCCGGAGTTTAGAGAGAAGGAGGAGAAGAGCGGGAAGAGAGAGAAGGAGAAGAAAAGAAATGAAAAAAAAGTACGGAGGTTATATTAAATAGTAAGGGCAATCTGGACATTTCACATATCGTCACTTCGCGAAACGATAAGTGACTTAGCGTTTCGCGACAAGGGCAAAATCGTCCGAAAAATATAAAATCACCACGAGCGCAATTAAATTATTAATTTTCCACCAGGTCAAATAACCCAGTTTGTAAGGTCATTTCGTCAAATTTCCCGATTAAAATTGACATGAAGATGGTAAAGGTAAGAATAGTTAATGTAAAAGTTGGATACCCAAACAAGACTTTTAATACATGTCTGCCGTACATTTGTTTGTTATTTGAGTAATGAATTGGTTAATTTATTATTTAGGATGTGTTTGATTTAGTGTTTATTTTAATTGTTTAATTATGTAATACAGTAATTTTACGTAATAAATTAACATAAAAAAATAAATTATACTTTTAAAGGCATTATTTTCACCTCTCTCTTTTAATTGAATAAATTGAAACGAATAAACTGAATATAAACTTTATTACAAATAAACTGAACGAATAAAAATACAATCAAACTTACCATTGTTGTTGTTTGGGTGGATGTTATTGGTGAAGTGGGACGGCAAATAAATTACTTTACCTTAGTATTTGTCTTATTCACCACGTGTTAGACATCTATTTATTATTTATCTTCTAAACTATCAATATAATTAAAAAAATTATTTTATATTTGTAATTAAATTAATTTTAAGTAATTTATCTCAAATAAAATTATTTAAAAAATAAGTACAAATAACCAATAACCTAGGAAGTACCAAAGTTAGGTAAACGTCACCCTCCTTTATTATTTAGTTTAATAGTTTATTTATATATAAAATAAAATAGGGTGAAATCATTATTAAAAAAACTAAATCAATTTAAAAATAATGAATTAAGTATAAATCATATAAATAATTTCACCCAATAATAAAGAGGTCTAATATAATATACACACCCTGGAATAATATTAATGTGGACTAAGTTCAGAAAATTAATAATATTTTTTCCATAAAATAAAGTTAAATTATTCTCTAACTTTTTCAATTAGTTTAGATAAAATGTTTACTTAATTGTCCGAATTTAATTTCTTTTTTACATAATTCAACTTGAGATATTGTTAAAATGAATGAAATTATTTTTCTTCTCTTACATAATATAATTTTTTTTAACCTATCTTAAATTTGAGGAAATGTTATATTAGAGAATAGTTAGAATCTAGTTCATTAAATAATTGCCTAACATTTGTATGGGTTAAAAATTATTAGTCTTGTACCCATTATTGACCAACTTATATATCTAAAGTTGTCATTTTCATTTTATCATGTCTTTTGTAATTTTTCGATAGTATAGTTTTGATGTCATTTAATATAATTTACCATGTACTTTCATTATATATATATTTTAAAAATTAAAAAAAAAGAAAAGTAAAACAGATTCAAATAACAGATTATTTTAACTAAAAAAAGATATATAATATTCTTAATTTGATTTACATAAGAAATTTATTTATTAATGATAAATTAAAATTGAATCAAATATATCTTAATTTTAACTTTTAATGATAAGAGTTGTACTTAACCAAAACTAACTTTATGTTTCACTAAATTGAGATGAGATTATTATTTAAAGATAATATTAACTTCTTAAATTATAATAAATAAATAAATTTTTTAATTCCGTTGATTAAATCAGTTTTATATATAAAAGTTTTAAATTTATTGATAATGTAAATTTTTTTCTTAAAAAATATAATTTTATTTTTTATTTAAAAAATACATGTGTTTAATGTCAATTTTTGATGATTAATTTTTTTTCCAGAAATTTGACATTTTTCTTATAATTTTATATTTTCTAAAAACATTTTCAAATTTTTAACTTAACTTAATTCCCCTGAGAATAAAAAAAAATAAAAAATTATTAACGGTTTGAAAACAATTTTTTTATTCATTTTTAACTTAAAATTGTCATGTCATATTATTAATTTGAGTGTTCGTCAACAAAAAAAAAAAATTAACTAGAGGTAAATACATATATATTTCTAAAACATATTTATCTTTATTATATTAGGGAAATTTGACTAAACGACCCTAAAAAGCTCTTAAATGCGTGGGTGACCGTGCATAAATTAAATTGTGCAAATAATCATTTTAAAATATTCTGACGAAATTACCCACATTGCGTAACACGAAGGGCGTTTCGTGAAGGAAAAATCTGTAAAAAGTCCAGAATGATCGTTCCCTTCACGTGACGATCGTGTCATCTGCGTGACGATCCTGCGAAAATATTTTGGACTTTTCACGTACTTTTTTTCGCGAGACGATTTTGCCCTTCGCGTTACGCGATAGGATAATTTCGTTTTAATATTTTTGAAGTGATTATTTGTGCAATTTAAAACTATTTTTAGGTTATTTTCTTGTATTACTATTATTATATATTTATAAATATGATTATTATTATTATTTTTAAAATAAATATGTTGAAACTTGTAAGAAGCTATGAGCAGAGAGATGCAGAAATGACACGACTTACATTCATAATCTCCGCCTCTTTACTCCTTTCTTCTTCTTCATCTTCTACAGTTTGCTCATTCATGTACTTGAGATTCAAGCCATACCCAACACCATATGAATCTCCTTTCTCTCTCTACTATCAATCAACAATCTTCAATTATCCCCATTCATACTCACTTCTCTTCCCCTCTTTCTCTTGCTCTGGATCCTCAATCCCCATACTTTTGATTCTTCTTCTTCTTCTGTCTCTCCTCAATCCTCATTCCTCATTCCATCCAATCTGCATGTAACTAAATTTACACACTAACTCTAATCCAGTGTTCTTTCCCATGGCTGCTACTTCCCCTGTTATGCACACATGGCTTGTGGCGGCTTGCATGTCAATTGCTACTGAAAAGGACGACATTTATTCAAAGAAACCTCGTTTCTATCGAAACAAGAGGGTTTTGTCTAACTGTTGTATCCGCGGCTCTGACTTCACCCAAACCCGATTTTCCTCTCTCCCCGGATCCAACATTCGGGGATTCATGAACTATTGCTCCCCATTTCAGCCAGCATGTGATGGGTTATCTTCCTCTGATTTCTTTGGATCTACAAATGTTCATGTCAGTCGTATCAAGAGGCGGACAAACCGAGCTGCTCGTTCTGGTAAATCTTCTTCGTCTTCTTTGGCTGCTTTTACTGATTGCTTTTACTGAATCTAGCGCGTAATGTAGGGGAAGTTATGGCTGTAGCTGTGCAACCCACAATGGATATCTCCACAAAGAAGAAGCTTCCTGTCACGCAAAGACGAGTGGTTGTGACAGGGATGGGGGTCGAGACTTCACTTGGAAGTGATCCAGATGTTTTCTATAGTAATCTGCTTGAAGGTGTAAGTGGGATTAGCGAAATCGAGGGTTTTGATTGTTCCCAATATCCTACGGTATGTATGTATGTATGTTGATTTCTATATTCTATATACGAAAGATTCTCTTTTTAAATTTCTGATAGTGAGTTTGTTTAAGTGTAGAAAATTGCTGGAGAGATTAAATCATATTCCACAGAGGGATTGGTTGCTCCTAAACTGTCGAAGAGAATGGACAAATTCATGCTTTATATGCTTACAGCAGGAAAGAAAGCATTGGAAGATGGTTTACTTACTGAAGATGCAATGAATGAAATGGATAAAACTAGATGTGGGGTTTTGATTGGTTCTGCCATGGGAGGTATGAAGGTTTTCAATGATGCTTTTGAAGCTTTAAGAGTATCATACAGAAAGATGAATCCATTTTGTATACCTTTCGCTACAACCAACATGGGTTCTGCCATGCTTGCGATGGATCTGGTTAGCTGAAATTTGTTTCTTTCTATATAATAGGGATCCATTTTGTAAACCGAATAATTTCTCATAATGAAAGTTCAGGGTTGGATGGGCCCAAACTATTCGATATCAACTGCTTGTGCTACGAGCAACTTCTGTATTCTGAATGCTGCAAACCATATCATCAGAGGTGAAGCTGTAAGTATCTTTGATAATGGTAGCCTTTTGTGAGTTTTATAATCACTCCTGAACTTCTGTTTATTTATTGATATGATGCAGGATGTGATGCTTTGTGGTGGATCTGATGCTGTAATTATACCTATTGGTAATTGTTCTCTTGTTTGTTCTTGGATTGCATATTTGTATTGATTCGCAATGTTTCAATAATGTAGTAATCTGTCTGTAGGATTGGGAGGTTTTCTTGCATGTAGGGCACTTTCTCAAAGGAACAATGATCCAACCAAAGCTTCACGACCTTGGGATACTGTCAGATTCAATCATTTTTCTTTGAATTAACAATAATCATTCTTTATCTCATGTTTGTTCTTGGTGTTGACCAGAGCCGTGATGGATTTGTTATGGGAGAAGGTAGTGGGGTTCTGCTGTTGGAAGAGCTTGAACATGCAAAGGTAGTGATTTTTTTCAAAAAATAAAATAAAATCTATTCTGCTACGTGACTTTGTTTTTTTGTTGTTGCAGAAACGAGGTGCGAAGATTTATGCAGAATTCCTTGGTGGAAGTTTCACTTGTGATGCTTACCACACGACTGAGCCTCACCCTGAAGGTAATGCGCCATATACACTACGACTGGCTAGTTTGATTCATAGTCATTAGTTTAGTCTCTTGTTCTTTCGCGTCGATTATAGAAGAAATAAGACCAAATAAGTACAAGGCTTGACATTTATACCTATGAGCTTAGAAATTCATTAGAGGAGGATGAAATAAAACATGAATTCATCACAAATGTTAGAGTTTTGGTGACCAGAATGAGTTTGTTTGGGCTCAAGCCAGCGGTGTGACAAAAGAAAATCAGAAATTTGTAGGACACGGGTTTTAGTTGTCTTTCTTGTTTTTTTATCTATTAGCTAGGGAGAGTAGAAGTGCGAATTGCCTTGGGAAAACAAATAAAACATGGGTTTGAAATTATGTGTTTTTTAACAAGATAAAATGAGGTTTCTTAGGTAGTAGTCAAGAATATTGGAACTAGATAAGACAGTCTAAAGGAGAATATTAGTATCATTTCTTGGTATTTGTATGTAGGAACTGGAGTTAAATTATGTATCGAAAAGGCTTTAGCTCAATCTGGGGTTTCCAGAGAGGATGTGAACTATATCAATGCACATGCTACATCTACACAAGCTGGAGATCTGAAGGAGTACCAAGCTCTCATTCGTTGTTTCGGTCAGAATCCAGAGGTATGTAGTTGTTCAATACATGAAGAAGGGTTCATCTTATTGATAACCGACTCATAAAGATCATAATTTGTTGCAGTTATTGGTGAACTCTACAAAATCCATGATCGGTCACCTATTAGGTGCTGCAGGTGCTGTGGAAGCAGTTGCAGTCGTGCAGGTTACTAGACTATGTTTATGTTTTATGTTTATAGTACAGTTGGAACCACAAAAATTAGCTGTTTTCAAATAGGCTTCATATTTATGAATCTAATGCAGGCAATAAGAACAGGCTGGGTTCATCCAAATGTCAATCTCGAATATCCAGATGAATCTGTGGTATGCATTTCTTAAGCCTCTGATCTCTATTGTTTTCAAAACTAGTTCTTGATATGGTGTATTAGAGCTTGTTTAATGAAAAAAAAGTGGATTATTTAGGGTGATTATTTGAATGATTTCATGAAACAAGGCCTTAGTGTAAATTTAACTTGCTAAGTTTAATGATATGATCATATATATGCAATTAGGACACCAATATGTTGGTTGGGCCAAAGAAGAAAAAGCTGGAGATTAAAGTGGCATTATCGAACTCATTTGGGTTTGGCGGGCAAAACTCATCCATCTTGTTTGCTCCTTACAAGTAGCGTGTAAGGTCATGTAGCTGTGTTTTATTTTGGATAAATTTTGACTTATGAAAGTAGAAGAATTCTGTTGATTGATGGCATTGAGATTCGTCACCAATTTGTTATGTTTTATTTCGGATAAATTTTGACTTATGAAAGTAGAATAATTCTGTTTATTGATGGCATTGAGATTCGTCACATGGCCATAACATCGGTTAAGCTCATTATACTATGTTTTTGGTAACTGCCACTAGAGCTAGTGACGGTTGAGAATCTGATTATTTACCTGCAAATAAGATTGTGTAGACGATACAATTGAAAAGGCGATATAGATAACTGTATAATGGTTATGTTGTATGTCTTCCTACGAAATTTGGAGAATCTGGGCCAGCTTGTGGAGATAAAACAGAGTTTTTGTTCGATTAGTGGTTTACAAAAATGATGTTTTTTATTGTTGTTTGTTTGAATGTGACAAAGATCTAGCAAACTGCAAATTGATGTGTTCTACGATCATTGGAAACTGTTTTGGGGAGTTATCTTTTATTTGATTCGATACCAAATTGAATTTGAGATTATAGAAGTTGAGATCAATCAAGAACAAGGTGATTGTGATCTTAAAATGAACTATTTTCATAAAGATTTTATTAATTGAATGAATGATCACAATTATCATTATTATATCTATTTAGGTTACTATTATTAATAACTTGAGTTGCTAGATCTTTGATACATAATGTTTGGAAATGAGTTGTGTTTCTAATTTATTTACATTCTTCTTGTAAAGAGCTTTTTTTTTTTAATAAATGATTTGCCATTTTCCAAAAATAATAATAATGGGTGCTTTTTAAGTAGATTTGAGATTAACAAATATATAAATATAAATTTTAGATTTGATTCTTACACCAGAAGGTTCCGATTAAACGGCGTGATGAAATTATGATAGCCACTTATAAAAAAAATATATAATAAATATAAATGGTGGTGGTTTTAGTTGAAAAATATGTTCAAAGCCAATTAGCTTACTATGTTCATAATTATTGAGGCTGAAAATTTTACAATATTTAATGTATTTTTATTTTTTTTTATGAAAAATGAGAATTACACAAACAGACAAAAACAAGTGTCATATTCTCTCAATTTCTCCAAAATTTATGAATTCAAAGTATGTAAAGTTCAATTGTTGGTTGAGACTCAAATTGGATATTTTTATTAATTAGATATTAAATTTTAAATGATGTAATATAAGTTTCAAACTATTATAATTATAATTTTTTTTTTAAATATTTTTCTTATTTTCTTAATTTATTTCCTATATTTATAAAAACAAAATATTAATTATTTATTTTTGGATTTTTCTAATAATTCACACACATTTTTTAATATATTCAAATTGTATTCGACAATTTTGAACGTGTATATCTTGAAAAATACTTAATTTAAAACACAAATACATATTAAACGGCTATAAAGTTAAGTGGTTGTAAAATTTTAAAAAAATAAATATCAAATATATTTCTTTTCAAATTTTCTCAAACTTTATCAAATTTATAATTCTTTATTCATAACTAATATACTAACAATTTTGATATAGAAAAATATTCATACATTTATAGGTACCATTATTTTAGTATACTAAACTCTCGGTAAAAATATTAATAGTATTGGATTTCAGCCCACCTAAAAAAAGATTTTTTTTTACAGTTAAAATGTGACATTACCTTTAATTTTTTTTAAAATAATTCATTATTTTATTTATTTAATTATTAAAAAATAGTAAAATTTATTTTTATTTATTCGTTTTATCTAAAAATTTCTCACCTTAAATAGTATAACTATGATCCTACCTAATAATATTAAAAATTAATTTTCAAAATTTAAGTTTGTATAATTAAATTAACATTTTTTTTAAAAAAAATAAATAAATATATTAAAAGAAAAATGATTAGGCAAGGGAATTTGGTGAGGAAATGACTTGTTGAAGGTGATGACAAGTCATTCCCTCACCAAATTACTTCTCTTTATCACTCCTCGTATTAAAATTAGAGATATTTTAGTTTGAGAGTTATTCTCAAATCTATTTATATCATTATTCAATTTTTTTATGGTTAAATTTACCGCTAGTCGCTGACCATAACAATATTAAATTTGGAATGGAAGAAGTAAGAAATTGAGCAGAGAGAATCCGGTGGCAGGTCCACCGTGGAAAAAGGCGGGACCGAAGAGTCGGTTTAGCTTCTGCCACAATTCACTTCTCATTTGGTTTCCCAATTCCCAATACCCAAACCCCACCGCTGCATCTCCTTCATTCTTCTCGACACTGTTGCTTCCCTCCTGCACAATCTGATCGGTCCTACTAATGGCCGTTAATTCCATTTTTCACCTAAATCCTCCTTCAACAAGTTTCTCTTCAAATCTCTCTCTTACTCGACAACAACCTTTCCAAATTGGTGAATATCGATTATGGAGGCGTCGGAGAATCAAAGCCAATGTCAAATATATAGTCTGCTGTCAGTTAGGTCCATCGCCGTTCGAGAATTTGTTCCAAACTTTACTTTCTCGTTTTCCTTCCGTTTATTCCTTGGATTTCTTCGCTCCTGCTCTAGCTTTATCATCTGGCACCGCTCTCTATCTATCTCAACTGAATCGAGATCCTGTTACTGGAGTTACGGATACCGAACAGTGGACGCTGTTCACCAGTTCGACGATGTTTAACCGTTTTGTTTTCTTACGTTGTCCTTCTCTATCGTTTGAAGGAAGTGGATTGTTTGAGGATCTGAATGAGAAGTTAGTGAAGGAGGATAGACATTTTGTGAGGTTGGATAGTGGAAGGATTTATGTTAAGGATAGTAAAATTGATACTGTAACTGAAGGGAGAGAAAATTTAGTTTACCAGAGAGTATGTGTTAGCGCTGATGATGGTGGAGTAATTTCTCTTGACTGGCCTGCTACTTTGGATTTGTCTGAGCATGGATTAGATACTACACTCGTGATCATTCCAGGTACGACAGAAGGAAGTATGGATGAAAATATTCAGTTGTTTGTGCGAGAATCTTTGAGACACGGTTGTTTTCCCATTGTGATGAATCCGAGGGGTTGCGCTGGCTCTCCATTGACCACAGCAAGGTGTGATTTCGACTGCCCTTTCGTTGTTAGTAACTGTTCAGAAAACAATTGGCATGTTATATATATATATAGGTGATTATTTTATCTGTGTAGGCTGTTTACAGCTGCTGACAGTGATGATGTTCGCACAGCCATACATTTCATCAACAAGACAAGACCTTGGACATCATTAATGGCTGTTGGCTGCGGTTATGGTGCAAATATGTTGACGAAGTATTTAGCAGAAGTAGGTGAAGGAACACCTATTATAGCTGCAATGTGCATAGACAACCCTTTTGACTTAGAAGAGGCCACAAGGTTGTCTCCTCATCGTATTTATGTTGATCAAAAGCTAACAAGAGGTCTCATAGACATTCTCCATTCTAATAAGGTTGGAAATGCTCATTTGGAAACATTAATTTGGCTTAGTAATTACAGGGACACATTCCTCACAACTGTTGCATGTTTTCATTTGGTTCTAGGAATTATTCCTGGGCAGAGCAAAAGGATATGATGTGGAAAATGCATTGCAAGCAAAATCTATCCGTGATTTTGATAAAGCAATTTCTATGGTGTCATATGGCTTTGATGCTATAGAAGAATTTTATGCTAAATCAAGCACAAGGACTGTTGTTGGGAAAATAAAAATTCCTGTTCTCTTTACACAGGTTAGTCATACTGACTCGATTATAACATTCTCAGACTTTTTTTTTTACATGTGTGTTTCATGTATTCTTGCTGGGGAAGGCTAATCATTTGTAAAGTGTGATCATTTATGCTGTCCTATATTCAGCCTTCCCCTTACATTGTCTTAAATGATCCATACAAATGCATATTGTCATAGCAC
Organism: Impatiens glandulifera; assembly: GCF_907164915.1. NCBI lineage: Eukaryota > Viridiplantae > Streptophyta > Magnoliopsida > Ericales > Balsaminaceae > Impatiens > Impatiens glandulifera. Next base: position 21,692,877 of record NC_061870.1, on the reverse strand, counting down.
AAATTTGTTTCATCCATCCTTTTATGAGGGAAAATTTGATTTATTCTCATGCAAAATAAGTCAAATTTCTAAATATTTATACATTGTGATTAATAAAATTCTATAGATGTAGGCTTATCTCCCCATCTTCATCCACATGAGACAATCTTATGGCAACATTGTTGCCATATTGTTTGCTGATTTTGAATTCCTATTACCTGTTCTTTTATAGAAGACCTAACTAGTTCCATTAAAAATCTTTTCAGACCAATGATGCATATGCACCTTTGTTCTCTATTCCGCGATATCTGATAGCAGAAAATCCATATACAAGCCTACTACTTTGTTCCTGTCTTCCATCTGATGCCAGCACTACATCTATTATGTCATGGTGTCAGCAACTTGCGCTGGAGGTAAGACTTGAAAGTTTCATAATTTGATTGTTAAGCATGTTTTTCCTTCAGTTTCAACTAAGGGGATTACTGAATTAAGTTCTATATGGCTTAAATTGCTTCCGTTTATCATCAAGAAAGATGTATCTGTAGGTTTCTACTTCAGAACAACATACCTTTTTCCCTTCTCAACTCTAGGAATTCTAGCTTCTTGCTGATTGTTGAGAATGATACTTAAGTGCAGTGGCTTGCGGCTGTGGAACTTGGACTTCTAAAAGGACGTCATCCTCTTTTAGAAGATGTTGATATCACTTTTAATCCTTCACAAGGAGTTTCTCTGGTGGAAGGCAGAGTATCTGATAATAGAAAGTTGAGAAAGCTTCTCAACACCCAGTCAGATTCTCTGTTTCCTTCGCAAAAGATTCTAGAAGATGAGAATGCCTCAGCTGACTTCCACTCAGGAATTGCATCAGATTTGCAAAGAAACCAAACTGAGAATGAAGAGGTGCGGCTAAACGTCAGTGTTGCCACAGAGAAGAGTGAACCTATTGGTGTGGGAGGAGAAGTCAGTCCCATAGATGATGATGAAAGGGCCCAAATCGTACAGTCTTCACAGGCTCTCATGAATATGGTTGATGTCACTATTCCTGGTGTACTGACAGATAAACAGAAGAAGAAGGTACTCTTTCATATGTTAATGCTTTTCTTGGTTGTTACTAGTCCTTTTTCTTGTAAATGCATAACATAACACTAAGTTATCAAGGGAAAGATTTTATGGTGGAAACGATCTTCCCAAGTCATACCCATTTCAGATTTGTCTCACCATTACTGCATGTTTCCGAATACAAAAGTCAATTCTGACAAAGCAGTTCTTAACTATCAAGTTCTGAAAATTCTTATGAACTGGACAGAAAATAAAAATGAGCTTATAGCATCATTGTCATCATCAGTTATTAGGAAACAACTACAGACTCAGGCATGTAGATTTTCCATAGAGAATCTCCAGTTTCTTCTAGGTAACAGACTATTTCTGTGTTGTTTAGATCTTTGTAACTTTTTACTCCTTTCAACTGATATACTTACGCAACAATATGGATATTAATACAGCTTATCCCGGATCAGACATATCACATATAGTTGATGTGGAAGTTTTAGAAAAATAGATGCTTTTGATATATTATTCTCATAATAGGTTATACCTATTTATACTAGTTGATTTTCCTCAATTAGGATAAATCATAATTACTAAAATATCACAACTAATTTATTATAACTTCCTCAAGGTAAATCGAAATTCCTAAAATATGTCAAACTAATTTATTCTCATATATATATATAAATAAATTAGAGAATAAATAAATAAACTAGTTTAACTATTTCCACAGCTAATAAAATAATCAACTTATTTAGGCTAATGGACATGCTCTTCTAGAACATTTACATTTAAAAAAAAAACCTTTATCGCATTACATATCCTTTCAACTAAAGCACTTAATTTTTTTGTTTGAAAATTGTCAACTTTTATTAATAAGAGCGCAAAATGCGTTCAAACATTACAAAGGTGAAGGAAAAAAACAAAACAAAAAATAAGAAAACAACATATGAATTTTAAATGCCAATAAGATCGAAAAAAATCTCATCCCGTACAAGCCTCCCTTTTTCGGATTGAAGCAAACATATGTAACATGAATTCTTTGAGACGAACGAATCCATAACTTTTCCCTTCAAAGACTCTTCTATTTCTTTCTTTCCAAACCGTACACCACATGACAATGGGAATTGGTTTCCAGTCGTCCGCGATGTTGTTGCTAGAACTCCAATCAATCTATTTGAATTAGAAGTCGGAGACATTTGTTGGTGTATCCCATTGGAAATGAAGGAGGTTCTACAGAAGAGCCCACATGCTCTTAGCAAGGCCGCAATGAAGAAGAATATGATTAATGAATTCTTCACTCTTCAAATAAATGTTGCATCTCCTAGCGAGATAAAATCCCTTCTTTTTTAGTTTGTTAAACACTTAATTTATCAACCAAAATACTTAAATACCATTAATTTGTTTATATAAAATTTTAATTTTAAATACAGGACATTTTAGTATTTTATTTCAAATCATCCCAAAAAACTCACTTTTTCATCAAACAAGATTTTAATTTCATAACCTTCAAATAACCCCATATCAAACAAGCTCATAATAGTTACGGTTATAGGTAGAATTTTACTACATAAGTTGTTTTTGTTTTCCTCATAAGAATATCTGCACCATTGTTCTGTATTCCTGTTCATGGTCAGTGGGTCTAAGTTCAGCAATTGGTTATGTATTCTACTAAACATGTAGTTGTAGACGTGGATTCAATGTTTGTTTACTTAATAAACTATGTTGTTGAAATGTATCCTCATAACATGTTGAAACTCATTCTAATTGTTATTGATCCATGTCCAGGTCCTTATTTCTGTCAGTGAAGGGCAGACCTTTATGAAAGCTTTGGATGATGCTGTGCCTGAGGATGTTCGTGGGAAGCTGACAAATGCTGTGAGTGAAATCTTGCACAAGGGTGGGACAGATATGAAGTTTGACAGGATTCTGAAAATTGGGATGAGCTCAAAGATCCAGGAAAAAAATGTTGTATCGAGTGCTGAGAACCATGAAGGTCACTCATATTCAGAAAAGAAAAACAAAGTTGATCAGATTGAAGATCATTCCAGTGGCAATGAACTTAACACAGATAAAACTATTGGGGTTATAGAGTCAGAAGTTCATGCTATAGAGACTGTTGAACAAAACATAGAGAAAAGTCAGTTATCATCCTCTGCTGATGCTGACAAGGAAGATGTTCAAGGGGATGTGAATGTTGAAAATGCAGTTATTACCCAGGATAGCTTGACTGAATATACTGAATTCAAAGAAAGTGGGCCAGAACCTACATCTAATCAAGATTCTTCTGTCCAATCAAAGAATGTAGTGACACCAGAGGATGCAACTGCAGCTACAAACATGGTGGATCAGCAGAATGGAGCAGTCAGGACAGAGACAAAAGAGGAGAATAACAAGCAGCAGAATGAAGATCAAATGTTAGTTAGTTTAGCGGATCAAAAGGTGATTTCAGGGATGGAAGAAAGGTCTTCCCAACCTGTGTCTCCTTCTGAGTCCCAATCGGTTGAAGAAGAAGGTGTTGATAGTCCCAAAAGGGAGGAACCAAGTTCTCATTCTGTTCCTAGTCAAAATGGTTCTCATCCTCCAACTTTCACTGTCTCCCAGGCATTTGATGCCCTGACAGGACTGGATGATTCCACACAAGTGGCTGTAAGCAATGTATTTGGTGTGATTGAGGAAATGATTACTCATCTTCAAGAGGAACAAGATCGTGATGAAGATAAAACCACTAAGAAAGGGGTAGAGGGTAACACAAATGTATCTGAAAATCAAGCAAAACTTGATTCTGAACTAGAAGACCTTGATACACATTTAAAACCATTGGATAATAACTTATCAGAAAATCATGCAAGAAGGATTGAGAATACAAGGAACTCAAGTCTTTTAATTGGTAACAAGACAGAAAGCTCAATTGAAAATGCTGCTACTAGTAATGTGAACTCCAAGGAAAATGAAATGAGGGAAGATATACAGAGTAGCAAACTTATGGAAAACATCTCAGGTAAAGGTAGATATTTATATCATCATCCACCATTTGTGAGCTCAATCCCATATGGTTCCTACGCTCTCAAAGAAAACATCCACGGGCACTTGCTTCCAAAGAAACTTGATAAAAAAGTCCGACACTTGGATATAGATTCTACTTTATTACTTGACTACATTCCAGATGAAGATAGTTGGAAGCTTTTAGAACCAGAAAATTGTGGCCGTCCTCGTCATAGTTTAACTAGTGGGAAGAATGTTGATGTAGGTGGTGAACTATACACACTTAAGGATGATGATTCTGTGGATGAAGATATTGAACCTCTTTACACTGTTTTGGATGCTGATGACCAACTGGAACAAGATAGAGAGTATATCAATGCAGATAAAACTAACAAGAAATTTGAAATTGACCATGCTACATCCGAGAACTTGATCAGCTTCAAGAAAGTTATATCAAATGCTCTGAAGGTTGAAGTTGGTCGAAGGCTGAGTGCCGTAGACATGAAAAGTCTGGAACCCGCCCTTTCAGATGACGTTGAGCAAATTGCTGTGGCTTTATCTCTGTCTGCATGGTATACACATAAAACAGTCTTTTATGGAAAAGATGGTAACTTTAAGAAACTTGATTCACTTTATGGAACTGAAATAGTGGGAGCAATATCATTGGCCATGCAGGAAACACGTATTTTGAGAAGAGTACTCCCTGTTGGTGTTGTTGTGGGCTCTAGCTTGGCTGCTTTGAAGAAATATGTCACTATTAGTACTTTCAGTAGTCACGAGGGACGTGAAATCGTGGTCCCTGATGAAATGGGTAGCTCCACAAATAGAGATCCAATCCAGTCAATCGAAACAGAAATTGATGAGATTCTTCCTCGTGTTTCCGAGCAGATCAGCGTGTCTAAAAGCGGAGATGAGAAGAAATCTACGTCTGATTCTGGAATGAGTGGTGGTTCTGTGGTAGTTGGCGCTGTTACAGCTGCTCTTGGGGCATCTGCTTTACTGGTGCATCAACAGGTATCCTCCACTGTTGTTCTCTAAATGTATTAATATTATAATTGTCAATGAACCACTAATACAATAATGTCAGTCTAGTGCTCAGATAGAATTAATTTCTCATGATAGCATTACATTATCAATGTATTTTTGTATGTGGTATCATACTAGCTTCATTTATCGTGATTTATTATGTAAAAATAAAATAGTGCATTGTAGGTATTTTATGTTAAATCTTGAATGGTAAATTGCAGTGTTTTCTACAAGATTTCATGCCAAAAAGCCACTATTCTTCCTGTATTATGAATATTTTGTTGGGATACAGGAGATGTCTCTTAGGAGAACACACTATTGTTGCTCTTTGTGGGCATCCTTTTCGTTTTGCTTTTTCCAGACCTTTTATTGCTTCAATTGAGTAATTACTTTTTGTTCACTACATGTTTGCGCGGTTTGTACTGTGCTTCTTGTCATGTTACTATGTTTCCCTCAGCGGCCTGAAAAGAAGGATTATTCTTACTGATTTATGCTTTTATATTTATTGGTTAAGGGTGTGAAGGATTTAGATGACAGTGAAGAAACATTGAGCTCCTTTTCAAATTCCTTTGAGGAGAAAGGAAATAATCACAAAGAGTATGAAAAGCTCGAGGAAACATCTGACAAAAGCCAGAACAACATAGTTACAAGCTTAGCAGAGAAAGCTATGTCGGTTGCTGCTCCTGTTGTTCCCACAAAAGAAGACGGGGAAGTTGACCAAGAAAAGTAATGTGTTTTTTTCTGTGGGGTTTTGGCATCTATTAATTCCTTGGAAGATATATTATTCCCTTGACTGCAAATGAACTTGGCAACTCCTTTTATTGAAACAGGATAGTCTCCATGTTGGCAGAATTTGGACAAAGAGGTGGTGCACTGAAGCTGGTTGGCAAACTTGCTCTGCTCTGGGGTGGTATGCGTGGTGCTATGAGTTTGACTGATAAGCTTATCTCATTTCTGAAACTTTCTGAACGCCCTTTGTTTCAGAGGTAATGTCTGAAACTTTCTCTTTCGTTAGTTTATAGACTTTTTGGAGACCTGTTAAGTGAGATAGTTTGTTAAGTTGTTATCCTTAAGTCTTTTCATATGTTATGATCCCATTTGATGACACTATTTTTTGTTATGTGGTATGCTACTCCGCAAAAATAAATCCTGGTTTCAGAAAAAACCCTTCTCCCCTGGTTCATTTTAAGAGAAAATTGTTGTCCATGTCCTTTATTTTTATTTCTTCTGCACAAGCTATTAGATGTATTATTTTGATTGTTAAAGTATAATTGCTTCTCTTGTATACCTCTAATTTGTGTGTGTTCTTATCTCTGTACAATCGATCGATAATGTCTTCTATCAGGCTACTTGGATTTATGGGTATGGTTCTTGTTTTATGGGCGCCAATTGTTGTTCCATTCCTTCCGTCGCTTGTCCAGAGTTGGACAACACAAAAATCTGCAAAGTTTGCTGAGTTTGCTTGTGTTGCTGGATTCTACACTGCTGTTACAATACTTGTCATTTTATGGGGGAAAAGAATACGCGGGCATGAAAATCCTATAGAGCAGTATGGACTTAATATTACTTCATCGCAGAAGGTACAACATTTCAGTTATTGTAATCTTTCCCAACAGTGATTCTGATATCTCATGATATTTGACTTATATCAAACACACCTTATCACTTAATCTAAATTATTAATTATTTATTTGAATTAAGTTCATTTGATTACTGATTCAATTTAAAACAAGCTATTAAATTTGACTTAATTGGGTAAACTATGAATAACTTAACTTTATAATCTTTTAAGACTATCCAAAAGACAACTTTAAACTTGAAAATTAATCAACTTATGTCATTTTTTTATTTTGAAAATGCACTTACGTCATTATAAGTGTAAAATAGTCTTTTTAGTACTTTCCAGACATTAGTTCCACATTTGGTCAATTCAACCTACTAAGTACTTAAAATAAGATGTTGTCACTTGGTTGATTTAAAATTTACTTTTCAAATACTTCAACTCATAAGACGCTAAAATTCAGTATTTTTCAAAGCACCTAAGAAGTTCACATCTACAATTGTGTGTCATTCCTACAGGTCCAAGATGTTTTGAAGGGATTTATTGGAGGAATCATGGTAGTTTTCTCTATACATTACGCGAATGCATTACTTGGATGTGTCCATATATCATTTCCTTCTTCAGTCTTTCCTACAGCTAAGATGATCCTGCTCGGTTTTCGAGCAATCATAATCTCCATCAGTGTTTCTATGGTGGAAGAACTAATATTCAGGTCATGGTTGCCCAACGAAATTTCTCTGGATGTAGGATATCATCAGGGGATTATTATTTCTGGTCTCATCTTTGCTTTATCTCAGAGGTATGTGCTTTTTTTTTTACTTCTCCGTTACTTACCAGCTTAATGATCTAGGATTTGAATAAGAAATATAGCTTGAGACTAAGAATAACCTAAGCATATATAGATAATCAAGATTCAATAACTACTAAGCTACTAATTACCATACTACCCTTACAATTATTAAAAACATTTGATTGGACCGGATTCAGGTCAGTATGGGCTATTCCAGGGTTGTGGCTACTATCAATAGGTTTGGCAGGAGCACGGGAAAGGAATGAGGGTAGCCTTGCGGTTCCTATTGGCTTACGGGCAGGGATGATGAGTTCGAGTTTCTTAATACAAAGGAGTGGAGTGTTAACTTATTCACCCAATTTACCACCTTGGTTAGCCTGCAGTCATGTATTCCAACCGTTTAGTGGGGTTTGTGGAATTGGTTTCTCTTTACTTTTGGCTATACTTCTCTACCCATGGCAACCAATCCAACTTAAAACTAGAAGAAGACCAATAAGTGATTGATTGAAGTCGATGAACTAATTTCATTGGCGGCCACATTCAGATACCACGAAAATCAACAAACACTACCAAATGAAAGCAAAGATGTAAGTGTTTAGTTATGTTTATAGTTTTCTCTACTCATCATATATGTTGTTGTATATATGGCTTATATTTTCTTAATTATAGAAGCCCCATGACAAATGTGGGATTTTCAAATGGGTTATACACCAATTAAGTTTAGAGTTGATTTCACTCTATGTCACCTAAATTATTCTAATATATTTAGAAATAAATTAGACAATAGAACAAAATTATCCTAATTTGTCTATATTTTCACTCACCCCTCAAACTAGGCATTTAGGATACACCTAGTAAGTGGCTTGATTCATCTCAATTAAGTAGGCTTGGGAGTACTTGATGGTCAATTGTTAAATAGAGGGTTCATGTTCAGACTCTTGTAAAGTGACGTCCATTGGATTGATATAGTCGGTGTTGAAGTGTCGCGTCAGTCGATAATTTGAATCAAATTGAGGCCCAAAGATGACAAATAAGACCCTCCCATAATGAACTACTCTTTTGTAGTGTTTTTTTGTTTCCTTTTGTCTCTTCAATTTTTCTTTTTAATATTTGGAGTAGAATAAGCCCTAAAAGCGCAAACAAACACTAAAGGCCCAATAAATCACAATGTGTCATTTATGTTGCATCCTACGAGAAATGATGTTATCCTCGTCTTATGCATTACCGCCTGAGAACTGTCTTTTATACATATTCTCTCATAAAAAAATGAGATAATTTTGATATATTATTCTATTTATATAAGCTTAGAGCTCATTTTTATCCATTTGTATAAATCAGAATACTTCAAATATTTCACATAATTTATTTTAGCATCTAAACTGAAGTGAAAGGCGATTCATGTAGTATATTGATTGTGGATTAATCGACACAAATTAGTTACAGTGTCAGGCTTGACACTTTCGACTATTTATTATCACTTGAATATTTATAATTAATAGTTTGTTTTTTATGGTATGTAGGAAAATGAAGTAGAGTTTGGTTGAATTTTTTAAAATTCTTTGGGCTTATGGTTTGGGGTGAGACTTTAATTGTCTTCCCTAGGGTGGTGTTTGCCCTAGCTGGGCTTACCCTTGCTGGTTAGAATATTATTCATTATAAGAAGAAAAACTTTTTATTCAATCAATACAAATGATATGTTGCACAACTCAACTAGTTGAGTTGTAAACAACTGAACATACAAATATTGAAAACCCAAACATTTGGGGATCGAACTTGGATTGAAATCAAACAATTCAATACATGGAGCTTTGCAATCTCCATCACAAGGAAACAATAACACAAAGACACCAAACATATATATATATATAGTAATTTTGAGATAGTTCTTCTTTCAGCCTCTTTGGTTTGGATAGAAAAGTCCTCATTTGCCTTGCCTCCACCATAAACTCAAATATTACCTAGTCAACAGCTAGAGGAACTGACTCAGCCTGAGATAAAACAAATTTGAAATATTAACACCATATTTCTCAACACATAAGTTATTAACACTCTTAACTAAACTCATAATTACCATCTTGCTATACTTGAGAGCATAGAACATCTCAATGTAACGCGTTGCTTGTCGACGTTCCAATTTCGACGCGAACTTCCAAAACCCATACACCCCAGTAAGCGTCATCAGCTTCTCCGAGTATATTTGCCATGTATACCTATTATAAATATCAATAAAAATAAAACACCAATTCAAGTTATTATTATTACTATAGGGTGGTATAATCGCTTACTTCTCCTCAATCCTTTTTAGCCCTCCTAGAGAGATCTTATCCCAATGAGAAGGATCTTCATGGCTCTTCTCGAAGAAATTCACTAGAAGATTGGACACCTCATCTCCATTATATGGATCAATATGGAATCCGGACTTACCATGGACAATGATCTCGAAAGGACCGCCATAACAAGTGGCAAACGTGGGCAAGCCACATGTCATAGACTCGACAACCGTCAAACCGAAGGCCTCATAGAACGCAGGCTGAACAAACACACCTTTTGTATCGGCTATGTATCGATAGAGTTCCCCGTTCCTAACACGGTTCATTTGCGAAGAAATCCACCTGAATTGGCCCTTCAAATTATACGTCTCTATCAGATCATACATCTTCTTCATCTCCGCTTGTTCTTCCAAATCCTTCGATTCCTTTCTACGATCCCCGCCTACCACAACTAGGTTTGCCAGTTCCCTCAACCGTTTGTTCTTCCCGTATAATTCCACTAGCCCGGTTAGGTTCTTAACACGATCCAACCTCGCCATTGTGAATATGATTGGCTTGTTCCGATCTTCCAGCACACCTCTGAAAAATAAACCAAAAAACAACTGAATGTGATAGAGTTTATTCAAGTTCAGACTCTTCTGTGATAGCTAGTTGAGTGAGGAACATACAAGTGCTCTTCATTTACAATGTTACTGAATAGAAGCTCTTCAAGCTCAGGATGGAAATCAGTCAGCCTTTTCTCTTGCTCGGTGTAGGGATAATATATGTTGGTGTCGGCTCCGGGAGAAACAATGTTGAATTTGGGATCGAACGCGTCAATTCCATGGACGACTCGGTATAGTCCTGGCATTGTGAAGGCAGTATGACTCTCGTACTGTCCTACAGTGTTCTTGCTGGATAAAAGAAAAGAATTATAATAAGAAAAGATCCATGATGATCAGAGGAGACAAACAAAAGGAGTTATATTATCACCTTCCAGCGATTTCTTGGAAAGTACTTGTGATGATGAAATCTGTATGATTCATCGCTATAAGATCGGCTGTGAACTGGCTCGAAAAATGGTACTTGTCGTCAAATTTCTTCCAGTTGAGGTCAGAATCCGGGTACTTTGTCTTCTCAAGTGCATGGGCAATTGTACACTGCCAAAAGAAAACCAGAGTTTATGGAAGGAATCGTAACCCCGCAAAATATTTGCATTGTTTTTTTACCTGAACTACTCCAAGTTTGTGGGAAAGCAATGAGGCCACGAGATTTCCTTCACTGTAGTTCCCAATGATCAAGTCGGGCTTACCTTTCAACTCTTTAGCGAGTTCTTGAGCAACTTCCTCAGTGAATGTCTCGATATATGGCCACACCTCAAAACGCGATATCCATTTGCGAACAACCTTCCCTTCTTTTGTCCTAAAAGGAACTCGAAGGATTTGTCCATGTTCTGAATTGTACACTTTCTCGACTCGTTCGCTGCATGTCGTTCCAACCGCATCTGGAAGAAGACGAGTCACCTTGACACCGAAACAAACAAAAAAAATAAAATCAAGAATCCCTTCGAGCAATCTTATAATGTTAAAACTGATGGATAATTTACAATGAGAATGCGAGGGACGATGTCGAGCCCTTGTTGCTTGATTCTTTTAAGCATTTCCTTCTCCAAAGCTGGAACTTGATCCAAAATGTAGACAACCTGATTAAATGACATGCAACAACGTTAACTTAACGTTGATCAAACTATGATAGAAAAAGTAAGAACATTAAGATTGTCGTCGAACAAACCTGGCCACCAGTGTCGGGATAACCCAATACATTTTCTTGAGCAAAGTAACCATGTGGAGAAAGGATTACCACATTGAAAACCATAGGGATTCTTCCAAGGAACTTCTCGAGTGTAAACGGATCCGGCCCCTCTAGAAGATCCAACAACATTCGGATCATTTCCAATACGTGTTCGGCCGTGTCTCCCCACCCTTTCTCCAACCCAATCTCTCGGAAACTCTCTTCGAACTCTGAGCACGAAGTTTCCGGTCTTAAAACAGACAAGTAGTCGTCAGCATCCTGAAGAACACGTTTCAAGGAGTCGATATCCTGAATCTTGTCGTTCAACATCAAGTTCTGCATTACAAGGACATGAAATATGACATTAGAAGTTGTGCATTTCTTTTTTTCAAAGTTGGATTTTACAAGTTTACCGTGTTAACATGATGATGGGCCTTGAGGAAATCGAGAAGAGGAGTCATGCTATCTTTGTCATGGAAGATTTTAGCCGAGAGATGTCGGTTGAGAAAATCAACTCCATTACCGATGGATTTCGATAGAGTAGGACGAGGAAATGAGTCGGTGGTGAATGGCTCGAAATCCAGTTCGAAAACAAAGTTACCATTGAGCCTACACCACCAATGTATTATTTATTTTAAATCATTTAGAGTTCATCACATGGTATATTGAAAAAAAAAAGGATAACTTACGGGCCTTCGACGAGTTCTTCCTTGAACCCGAGGTATTGAGGAACGGTTAGTTCCTCAATAACAAGCGCATTGACATTAATTCTCACATATTCCCACACACCCGGCCTCAATCGAACCGCGAGAGCCACCCATGGTGGCAAGACAATTGCTTCCTTAAAAATTCAAAATACATAAATGTACACTCAATTTTTTATTTGAAAATGGTGCATTTTGGCTTACTTACTTGTGTGAATTTGAAGAGTTGTCCAAATGGACCTTGTAGAAACTTTTCTTGAGCAACTTGTGGAAGTGATTCAAAAGCAGCCTCTATTTGGTTTAATTTCAGTATTCCTTTGCCATTGCTCTCAATTCTAATTTATTCAACAAATATATAAACAACCCACAAAATGTCATCTAAAAGATAAAATACATATTTTTTGTTTTCTTTTACCCGGAGAAGAATAGCTGGAGTTCCTTAAGGTGGCTAGCCATCGTTTCTCGTAGGCGGTCGCATAACTTTCGACCGCTTATCAGAGCTTGTTCAGCCATCTTCTTAGTTTTTTTTCAAATAATCTGTTGAAGACAAAACATAAAGAAAGGTTAGAAGATTAATGAAGAACTTATTAGTGCTTAATTATAAGAATAGCTCAAAATAAATAATTAGACCTTTAAAATAAAGAGAGAGAACGGAACAAATCAATAATGGTAGATAGAGAGGAAAGAATGATAATGGTGTGGAAATTCAGAAGAAGTGAATGGCCTTTTTATAATATTAACATGGTGTGGTGTTAATTAAGTAAAATTAGTGGGTTTGGTTGCTTAATTAATTAATTAACTTTTTTTTTTTTGTCTCTCTCTTGTTCCAATGTTCTTTTCACAAAACCGCTTGTACTTCTTCTTCACCAAACCATGGTCTCATTAAACCTGTTTTTCTTTTTTAACTTCAATTAATTATTTGAAAAGTGGAACCTATGGATATTCACAATCTAATAGAAATACTATAAAAGTTAAAGTTGTTTTTCCTTTCCTTTTATATTAGTTTGTTTTATTGGGGATGGGTCATAATTAAAACTATTATCTTGATCTATTTTTGACAAATATAGATTTTTCTTATCATGAAAAATAATATCATATTTATTTAGGGCTAGTCTATTTTGGTATTTTGGTTTTCTTATGATTTTATTAAAAAAAATCCTTGTTCAATAAGAAAAATAATTTATTTGAGTTCTTAATTTGTTAAATTATTCTAATATTTTTTATTTAAATTTTAAATATTTTAAAATAAAATAAGAGTATTTTAGTTGATGAAACAAGTGATTTACGGTTAAATGATAAGATTATGATAGAATTTTTTTTTAAAAAAAATAGATAAAATCTTAAAATTTCTCAAAAAAAAAAAATTATATCAAATCATCTATTAGATGTAAAATAATTTTAAGAAAAAATAAAAAAAATCTCAAGTAGAGTTTATAATTTGTATCAAATATGATTAGTGGTCACTTTCAGATTAAAATATATTTGTTTATGGACGTGAAGTCAATTAATCAATCAATCAAAGGATAGCCCACTAGCACCTGATTTTGATAAATTTTAAATATACATTTATTTTAGTAGAATTGAAATTTTATTTTAAATTCATTAACACATTAGTTTTACATAAACAAATAACTAATAAAATAAGAGGAGAAAAAAAAATCATATCATAAGAGCAAAACTTGAACGTCACTAGTTCTTCTAAAAGACAAATTTATCATTTTAATTTAATTGTGAATTTGAATTCATGACTTTTAGTTTTTAAGTACTTACCATTATTATTTATATTTGATATAAACAATATAGTTAGGCTAAAAAATCCACTTTATTCGGTCATATATATATATATATATATATAATTACAAATCTTTAAATATTATAAAATATATCCAAAAAAGATTATTAATTATAGCAAAAGGTACAGCTGGGGAAATCTAACAATTCTATTGGCCGGTAGTATCACGTGGCAATACAGCGGCATAGGAAGTTAAGTAGGAATTTTATAATACTTGAATGGTTTTTGACCTATGTCATAGATCATCATTATCCACAATATTAATAAATAATGTATAACATTATTACCCAAAATAAATTATTTCATAAATTAAATTAGAACTTACTTCAACTAGGGTACGTGGGTACTCGATGGTCGGGTTCGGGTTCAGGTATTTTAAATCGGGGTCGGGGTCAGAGATTGAGAGTGAAAATGATTACCGATCGGGTTCGAGGTCGGGGTGGGAACTGGGGAGTGTGCAAAACTCAAACCCGATAATCGATACCCAAAATATTAATATTATATATATATATATATTAAAATTTTAATTGACTTTTCAAATTTTACATTAATACGATCATTACAAATTTACATTAAATAAATTAATTAATTAGTTATACCAACACTCAACCCCACTCTATCATGTCATCGTTAATTTAATTTATATTCCACATATCTCTTAATTTTTCATTTCTTTAATAACAAATATTTTATCTCCCTATTCACTTCTTATTTCAATATTAACATCTCTCATCTTTCTTTTTTTTTTCTTTTAATATTTTCTTTAATTTTTGTTAAAATTCTCTTTTATTCTTATTGAAGTTAATGTATGTATATTGTTTAACTTCTACTATACAAGTAAGTAATATTTTCATATGTGTTTTTAATATTTAGTATTTAATATATTTAGAAAAATAATAAATAAAAATTCATATTTTAATCGGGTAATGGGGTACCTGTCGAGTACCGGGTACCCGGCGAATCGGGGATGGGGATAGAAATAAATATACCTGTCGGGTTCGAGGATGAATAATAAAATAAAAATTGGGTTCGGGGATGGGTACTTCACTACCCGGCGGGTAAGGTACCCGTTGTCATCCCTAGCTTCAACTCAAAACGTTTTTAAATTGAATCGAACCGTGACATTTTAGTCTCTTAAGCCGATTCTTAACCCTTGAAAAATTATAGTGGAAAATGAATTAAAAAAATGATATAAACTAAGATAATAAAATTATTTCACCCTAAGAGAATAATTTATAAATTAATTTCGCTTTTTATTTAGCTCTTTTTTAAAATGGTTATGAGTATTTTTATTTGAATTAAGATATTTTGTTTTTCATTGATCCATAATACTTTTTTAATCAAAGAAAAACTAAGAAATGATATAAAAATTAAATTGTGATAGTATTTAACATAAATTATTTTATTACAAATATCAGAAAATCACTTCGGGACTTGTGATAATAAACAAACATTTTTCAAGAAATATGATTATGACATTAATTCAAATAAAATATTAGTTTTAAAAAGTGTCATATAATATGCTTTTATATGCATTTGTAGAAGAAAAAGGATAATTATATGACCTTGTATTGAATTTTTAGTGGATCTAATCTAAGATGGTTTCCTACAAGAGCTGGTTTTGATAAGGTACTTTTTTTAGTTTTTTTTAATTATTTTTTCTTATTTACATTCATATCATTTTGTTTTAAAAGGTTAATGGTTTATTATATAATAATAGTCGTTTACGCATGACGACAATAATAATACAAAAACACAAGTGTTCATCTTGTCACCAAATACACCTAAAACACAACAAAATTAACCATCTAAAAGTAACAATGAAAACATAAACCAAAATACATAACAAACATACCTAACATAAAGTTTAGAGTTAACGAGTTCAAAGGTTCTCAAAAATATCAATAAGTTTACCGACTGTCTCCATCGATTTTCTAAAAAACTCTCTTGTATCGTCATAATAATATCATTATGGAGTTAACACACTTGTTGACCGTGATTACTGAAAGTCCTATGATTTTTTTCAAACCAAATAGTCCACTAAAAATTAACCGGGATACAGTCTTATCGACTCAATTTAACCGAACTCACAATAAGTATCAAAATATCTCAACATTCTTATATTCTAACCATCCAATTATTTAATTTATCAATTAAAATATCATATATTCTTATTTTACTTTTATAAAATTTAAATTTTAAATATAAAAAAATATATATATATTTTAATAAAGTTCAGTCTCCAACATAATAATTAATCTAAGATATTCTTACCATAAAAGCTGGATCCATTCTCTCTCCCTCACACATAGGCACATGCATGTAATTTATTTGGATAGAATTACTTGTTTGGTGTAATTATCTCATTAAATTATTCAAATAATGTCAATTACTTTTATGGA
This sequence comes from Impatiens glandulifera, assembly GCF_907164915.1. Classification (NCBI taxonomy): domain Eukaryota; kingdom Viridiplantae; phylum Streptophyta; class Magnoliopsida; order Ericales; family Balsaminaceae; genus Impatiens; species Impatiens glandulifera. Next base: position 21,676,554 of record NC_061870.1, on the reverse strand, counting down.
CACAATCATGCAATCAAATCATCTTAATATGTGTGATAAACATAATAAAAAAAATTCTACAACAAATTTTAACTTCAAATAAACATTTCAATCAATCAAAGAATCTCAAATGAATATCCTTTAAAAAAAAATCAATTATAGAATCAAAGGCATATTCCTAAAAGATTATTAAGCCTAATCCTTAGTCATTTTTCAATCCACTTTCTCCTCCACTATATATTGAGAAACGTCCCATTCATGACAAGCTTATTAATAGAAAATAAAAAAAAAATGGTATTATAATCATTTATTTGAATATATATCCTAGGTTTTCGTAGCGTGTGTTTGAGAGTTAAAATATCATTATTTATTATGAATCTCACATAATTTATTATTTTTTGTTTCCTAAACCTTAGTTACAATCTTTGTTATTTTAAATTTCAACCACTTAATTTATCGAGGTACCATAGTACATTATTTTCATCCTTATATCTTAATCACTATTTAAAAGATTATCTCGGATCTGAAAACTCGAACTCGTGACCTATGAATCATGTCGGTAAGGAATCATATTATCCTTCTCTAACAATTATGCTTTCAAATAGAAAATCCAAACAAAATAACTCATAACTCAAGCAACTTGCAAGTTGTTTCTTTTCAACTTAGGGTATGGTTTATATGATTTAAAACATTTCAACATTATTAGATAAAAATAAATTGTCTAATTGATCATGATAACTTTTGAACTAATAGAATTGGGTCATCATCAATTGTCTAAATTGATCCGATCATGATAGTTTCTTAACTATTAGAGTTGGGTCATCATCAATTGTCTAAATTCATCAACTAATTACTAATTATAGTTAGTTATCTATTAAAGATAGCTTAACAAGTAAGCTAAATTAATATATATATTTTAATAATTGAGTAATTGAAAAAGGTATGAAATAGCTCCCTAAACTTTATTTAAAGACGTAAATAAGCCTCTAGATGTCTTTAGAAATTCCAAAATAACCTAAACATTATAAAATGGTACAAATCATCCACATCAAAATAACTTATGTTTATAGTTTTCATTAAACAGTTTATATTAACTCTTGAAATTACAAGTTGAGAATGATTTGTACAGTTGGGACAATAAGATTGATGTTTTGTTATGATTTATAAGATTGTGGGTTATTTCGTATTTTTTTAAAAAGGTTTAAGGATTGTTTCACAAATTTGTTCAAACTCTAATGGCAATTCTTATCTTAAAAGGATAAATAGTTCCATAATCATTTTTGGAAACAAACAAGGACATTGTTTGATTGAAATTTTAGCTCATTACATCCTTCATCATTGCAAATATATGAAGTTCTTGACATTTCCTTTCATGGAAAATAGGTAATGGAGAATGAGCTGTAAAAATCTCAGAGCTTGTTTGATATATAGTTTTTTTTGAAAAAAAAATTAATATAAAATTAATATAATATAAATTAGAGTAATTTAAGTGTATTGACAAAACAACGAGTGGCTCAATGTGCTAAGAAACTAGCGTTAACAAGTTAAAAAAGATCCATGAGTTTACCGATCGTCCACCGATTTCTCGAAGAGGCCTCCCCGATTGGCATCATAATAATAGCGTTATGGATTAAACATATCGATCGACTGATCACTAAATGTTCCAATTTTCCTATGGCCAAAATTTATCTAGAATGATATATTTTTCAACCGCAATATTTCCTCTTTCGAATAATCGAACTTTTTCATATTCGTCTAATTAGCTTAAAACAAAATGTGAACTACAATGAAGTTACAAGGCTATAATTCAGATTGACAATTATCTTGAAGTCATTTATATGCTAATTAGTCATTTTAGAGATATGAGTGAGAATAATGTTCACTAACTCTTCTGCCTATTTACATATATTAAAAAAGTTTTAGATAAATAAATTTCATTTTATTTAAATTTTATGTGACCGTAATAATCTTATCTTCCAGCCCAGAATATATTTACTATTCCTATAACTTATTTCAAACTAAAATATGATTATTTTTTTTTGAGATTGAGCTCAATTTGGACTATAAAACATCAATATACATTTTCTTGATTTTTTTTTTAAGTATTTCGGTCCGAATGTTGATTAATATTTTCAAACACAATTGAATTACACATCTATTCATAAATTTATTTAGAAAAAATAAAAGAAAAAAAAAACTTGATATAATTATAAGTCACATTTACCAATTAACTTTATTTAATACAAACTTAATTTAATATTTTTAAAAAAATATTATTAAATTATGTAAGATTTAGAAGAAGGAAGTGAATATACTAGATCACTACATTTACTCCCATATGGAATATATATTCTAACTTTTTATTAAAAATAGGAAGTGATACATACTATGTTGGGCCTATTAGAATAACAATTTGGATCAGACCAATTCTAACAATAACCCAAACTCTCAATTTCTTTATCTCATAGATTATACTTAGAATTAACAAGATTTAAACATAAATAGCTAAATTTAAATATATATATATATACAAGCATAACATTGATGCAGACTACCCAGAATCGAAAATGGGATGAGTTTGAAAAAAAATTATGATAAACTTAAAAAAATAACGATAAAATTTTAGATAAAATAAGTGAAAAAGATAAAAAATAAAAAAAAATAAAAAAAATAAAGGGTAATATCACATTTGTATCATAAATAAATTATTATTTTTCGGGGTGGACTTCGTCCCACCCAAGTCCCTATATAATTCCGTCCATATATGCATTCATAATCAGTTCAAATTGCAAAGATATAAGACTTAATTAATTATTAATCATCACATTTCAACCATCAAAAAAATTAATGGTAAATGAATTCTAATAATTGGATTTGGTGAATTTAGGATGATTAAATTTTAATTGTTAATATACTAAATTATCAAATTTATCCTTGATAGAAAATAATTTCCAATCCCACTAGTTTGTTTAATGATAAGAAATAAACTGGTTATCAATTAAAATGAATTAAACAAAATGAAGAGAAATGACTATTTCAAACATTAAACTATAGATAATGAGATATTTTTTTATTAAATGTATAAAAACAAATTATTGGAAATTTCAAATTTATTTCTAAAAAAGTATTATTAAAAATAGTTATTTAAATTTATTAATAATAAAATGAGATAAAGGCGCGAATATAGTGAAAGTGAGGCTCCAAATTATTTTTTATTTGTCAAAATAGGCTCCCAATTGAATTGTTCCACGGGTGACGATAGCAAAGTAGCCGTTACAATCAAATACTAAAAAAAAAAAAAAAAAAAAATTGTTCATCTAGTCCAACCTCCCGTTAATCTTTCTCTCTCTCTCGTCGTGGATCGAAACCCTACAGTCATAAGAGTAAAATCTTCCAGGAAATGAGCAAATCGTAATCACTTTCCATTCTTGCTTCAATTTCTCAGGTGGGTTTTTGTTCTTTCCTTCTTCTTGGATTCTTCTTCTTCTTCTTCCAGATTTTCGATTTCATTTCCTTAAGATTCTTGACTTGATATTGCAAATGATTTTGAAGTTGAAGTTGAAGATGAATCTTGTTGTTTCTACTTGCATTTGAACCAAGTTAATAACTAATTGCTCTTTCTTCTGCTTTCAAAAATCTGCAGTTTCTACAAAATATGATGAAAATGGGACATGTAACCGCCGGAAATCCAATGACACCGGCGCCAGCATCTAAGATTCAGAAATTAACTCCTTTTTCTTCTCCATATGGTTCGGCTGCAAGTAAAGAGAAGATTCTTGTTACAGTTCGACTTAGACCTTTGAACCCTAAAGAACAAGCAGCTTATGATTTAATTGCATGGGAATGTGCTGATGATCAAACCATCATTTCAAGGAATCTGAATCACGAAAGACCTTCTGGAAGTTATACTTTTGGTGGGTTTCTTAACTGCTCTGCAAATCTGATTTAGCTCAAACTGAAATCACTTAAAAAAAATTCATTTCTTTGCAGATCGAGTTTTTGATTCAGCTGATTCAACAGACAAGGTGTATGAGGATGGTGCTAGGGATGTTACCCTTTCTGCTTTAAAGGGGATTAATGGTAAAAAAAAAACTCAAATGAATTCAATTGATTGAAATTGCTATGATATGATATGATATGATATGGGTTTGTTTTTGTATTGTAGCTACAATATTTGCTTATGGACAGACTGGAAGTGGGAAGACATTCACAATGTCTGGCATAACTGAAAATGCAATCAAAGACATCTATGAACACATCGACAATGTAAGTTATTGGATTGGATTTGGTAACTTTTTTGTAGTTTGGTTTTGTTTAGTCTGGATTGGTTGAAATTGATGAATTGCAGACACCCGGGAGAGAATTTGTAATAAGATTTTCTGCTTTGGAGATTTACAATGAGGCAGTAGTTGATCTATTGAATCGAGGATCAGGGTCTCTTCGTCTTCTGTATCATCCCGAGGTAGATGATGAAATCTTCAAACATTGTTCTATCTGATCATTTTCTAAAGAGGCTATATGTTTTGCAGAAAGGGACTTTTGTGGTAGACAAACTGACAGAAATTGATGTAAAGGATATTCATCATTTGAGACAATTGATTAGTGTATGCGAAGGTAATAATAATAATAATAGAAAGCTTTCGTGTTTATCGAAAGTTCATGAATTGAACTCGTATAATTTGCAGCCCAGAGACAGGTTGGAGAAACAGCTTTAAATGATAAAAGTTCAAGATCACATCAGATTATCAGACTGGTATTGTTTTTTTTCAAATAATCATACCAAAACTCTATCTTAACAATCTATGAGCATTGCATAATTGTTTATGGTTTTGTTCGATATAAGACCATCGAGAGCAGTTTGTCGGAGAAATCAGGCTCGGTGAAATCTTTCTTAGCCAGTCTGGTAAGCATTCTCCTTCCCAAAATGAAATCAATGAATGTTGCTGCTTTTTTATAATGTTTGAACTTATTCGATATTTGCGAATTTTCGCAGAACCTTGTTGATCTGGCTGGGAGTGAACGCGCATCACAAACGAAGTCCAATGGTGCTAGATTGAAAGAGGGGAGTCATATTAACCGTAGCTTATTGACATTGACAACAGTAATCAGAAAGCTAAGGTCAGTTTTCGCTTTTTTCCGGGTGATTCGAAGAATTTCTACGAATTTTTAACTGTTTTTTGTGCAGTGGGGGGCAGAGGAATAATCATATACCGTATAGAGATTCAAATTTGACGAGAATATTGCAGCATTCACTTGGTGGGAATGCTCGAACGGCTATAATTTGCACTATGAGTCCTGCATTAAGCCACGTTGAACAATCGAGAAACACTCTTTCATTCGCTACCAGCGCTAAGGAAGTGACGAACAATGCTCGAGTCAACATGGTACCTTAAAAAGATCAAACTTTTCATAGTTGTTTTTAGTCTCTTTTGTTGATTCTTTACCAAATTATGTATAATTTTCAGGTGGTTGAACAGAAACAATTAGTGAATCATTTGCAGAAGGAAGTTGCTCGGCTTGAAGCCGAGTTACAAACTCCTAAACGACTATCTTCCTCATCGTGTTTGAGGACTTTAATCATCGAAAAAGACTTGAAGATTCAGGAGGTTTAGTTTTAGTATAATTTGTTTTAAATTTTTGTCAATATCTTCTGAATTTGGATACAATCTGGCAGATGGAGAAGGAGATTAGTGAGCTTAAAGGGCAGTTGAAAATGTCAAGAACGAAAACGAATGATGAACATCATGTCCTGCCGAAGAAACGACTTTCCTTTTCTGGAAAGAAAACGGTTAGGGAATCAGCAAATGCATCAATTCTAGTCCATGAAATCAGGAAGCTTGAATTGCTTCAAAGGCAGCTCGGAGAAGAAGCTAATCAGGCTCTTGAAGTACTTCAGACAGAGTTTGCATTGAACAAAAACGGTAGTCGAGACGCAACCAATACAATAGCGAAACTTTTAGCCGAGATTAAGGAAATGAAAGTCATGGTTCCTCCAGACGAAGAAGAAATGGATATCGATAAAACGAGGAATCTTAAGGAAGAAATAACTCGGCTTAACCAACAAGGTAGAAACATTGTTTCATTGGAAGCAAAACTCGAGAATGTCCAACGTTCCATCGATAAGTTGGTCGGTTGTCTTCCAGAGGAAACACTGCAAAATTCAAAAAACGCCACTAATCCGTTGAAGAAAAAGAAGATCCTCCCGTTTTCATTGAGCAACACACCGAGTTTATTACTCTCCCCTTGCTCTCCTTCGTCATCCACACGACAAACTGCCAATTCTGGAATCGAAAATCAAAGCCCGGTTATTAATAAGGCTGATGATGCTGCTGCTGCTACTCCTATGAAAAACGCGAATCAAACTAGTGGGAACTCAGTAAATGTGAAGAAAATTGAGAAGATGTTCAAGAGAGCAACAGAGGAGAATATTAGGAGCATAAAATCATACGTGACTGGATTGAAGGAACGAGTGGCGAAGCTTCAGTACCAAAAACAGCTTCTTGTTCTTCAGGTGGGACATAAAAAAAACATACTTTTATTGTTTTGTTTTGAAAATTCCATTATTATTGACTGTTGATGATTGTATATAGGTGTTGGAGATGGAGACAAACGAGGATGAAGAAGATGATGAATCGAATAAAACCGACCAATGTTCTTCTCCTTCGATGTCTGTGGTTCAATTGCAGCCTTCGTTTGAGGATCAAAGGAGACAGATAATTATGTTGTGGCATTTATGTCATGTTTCTCTTATTCATAGAACACAATTCTATTTGTTATTCAGAGGAGATAACGACGATCAGATTTATCTGGAAGTTGAACTTCGAAGATTGACGTGGTTAGAACATCAGTTAGCTGAGGTTGGAAATGCTAGCCCCGCGCTTTTGAGTGATGAACCGGCAACCTCTGTTTCATCGAGGTAATACTAATAATTTTAGTAATGTTTGGTTAGATTAGATTAGATTAGATTCGAGTTTAATTGGATTGTTTTGTTTTGTTTGTGTTTATGGTGGGGGTGTAGTATTAAGGCTTTGAAACAAGAACGGGAGTATTTGGCGAAGAAGGTGAGTTCGAAGCTTACGATGGAAGAACGAGAGATGATTTATTTGAAATGGGAAGTTCCAATGGAGGGAAAACAGAGGAGAAGGATGCAATTGGTGAATAAGTTGTGGACAGATCCTTTGAACATGAAACATGTTAAGGAAAGTGCTGAAGTTGTGGCGAAATTGGTCGGATTTTGTGAATCGGGCGAAAGGGTTTCGAAGGAAATGTTTGAACTTAATTTTGTTAATCATGGTGATAGGAAGACATGGATGGGATGGAATTTGATCTCAAATTTCTTGCATTTGTAGAAAACAGTTATGAACTTAAGGAAAACTGTTTTTTTTTTGTAATGGAATAGATAAATTTGATGTTATTCTTCCAATTCTGTTTTATTGTTCAATGTAAATACATTGACCAAAGGTAATTCTTTATTTTTTTTTACCTTAGTAAGTTTATGTATTTCATACTATTTTTATTTCGTAGTGAAATGATCACCTATGAACAACAAACGACCAATTGACCGCTAAACTAAATATGATGTTGAACCGAACAAAATACAATAGAAATCACAAAAATTTGAAACGAAAAATTTGATCTGACTAAACATGATTTCGAACTGATTAAAATTGAGACAAAAAATCGATCAAATTAAATATTATGTCGAACTGAACAAAACAAATGCCAATTATAAAAATATGAGACCAAAATTCGATCCGACTAAATGTGATGTCGAACCGAACAAAACACAATATTAAATAAGTTGGAGTGAAGCTGAATTTGAACGGATAAATGTTATTAAATTTATTAATATATACATAATTAAAAGTGATTAAGTGATTGAAGAATGCTTTTGACATTAAGAGCAAACAAACACGGAACAACATTGCATTTTACATGTGATATGGCGAGGTCCGACCTTAATTTCAGATAAACGAATTGCATTTCTCATATCATTTGGATTGGATTGGTGCAAAAACACTTCAAATTTTGGATGGAGACAGGCATGAATGTGGCAAAGATGAACAACCAGAATGAAGTGTTGAAACTGCTTGAAAAATAACAAGAATTTGTAAGTTAATAAAACATTGAATGATTTTCTTTTTTAATACATAAATGAATCATGGTTGTGACGTATCATGTTAGTTCTCCTCGTTCAACAAAAATACATAAATGAATAATAAGATAATTAAATATTATTGTAGATACCGTTATAACATGGAAATTTTGAAGAAATGACCCTAATAATGACATCATTTTGGGGAATGACCCAGATTTTGCAAAAGACTCCTTCGAACGAAAATACTCCTTTAAAGACTTAGAATTAGAGTTTTATAACATGTTTCTCAAATAACACACATTTAGAGATTTTAATACGAATTCACTGCATCTATGTTTTAAAGTGATGGAGCAGATAACTTGAGTAACTTAAAATATGAAACAAGGAAGTAAGTGAGTGGATGAGAAAGAACTAACCTAGAACGAGATACATATAAAATGTGGCCTTTGATAGCCATAAGCAAAGGCTTTTGAGAATCGGATCCATCGTACCTTCTCGATAACATCACCCATTTGAACGGAATCCCGAAGAGCGTAGGCGTTCTCATGCTGGACGGATAAAGTTTGACGAAATGAGAGGGGAAATTGGACGAAATGACCCTAAAAATAGGGCTATTTGCCTCCGTGGTCGGCAGAAAACTGAAATTGATCTGATGACCACTTAATTTTTTTTTGACGAAATTACCCTTTTCGCGTAACGCGAAGGGACTTCGCGTTTCGCGAAGTGAGACGCTGTGAAAAGTCCAGAATACCCTTACTATATAATATAATCCGGCTATCTTTTTTTCATTTCTTTTCTTCCCTTCTCTTTCTTCCCTTCCGCTTTTCTCCTCCTTCTCTCTAATCTCGCCGACGACGGAGTTAAACGGCGACACTCAATGAGCTCCACGACGAGCACAAGCACTGTAACTCTTGGTAAATTTATGTATTTCAAGTTTATTGTTGTTCATTTATGCATTTTCGAATCACTGTGTTGTTTAGGGTTTCATCTGATGGTACTTCCCGTTTCGCGAAGTACTTCCCGTTTCGCGAAGTACTTCCCGTTTCGCGAAGGGTTTCCATTTCACAGTATTAATTATCCCGTTTCCATTTTTTCTTGCAGCCGAAGTTTTCGTTTTCTATAATGGAGAGTGGAAAGCTGATGCTAATGGAATATGGTATTTTGATGCCTCTTCAATCAAAACATTGGATTTACCCCAAAGTACTCGTTATGCTGAATTAATTGATAAACTCCATGAAAGACTTCAAGTGCAGAAATCTACGTATGATTTAGTACTGCAAGTGAAGTATGATATTCCGAATATCACAAATCCTAAACCCGTTTTTATTAAAGATGATGAGGATCTGAACATATATTTATCACGCTTGATTTTGGGTCGAACTGTGTCACCATTGTGTGTGTCTATAGTAGAGAAGTCACAATTTACTAAAGAAAAGATACCACACTTACCTACCCAACTCAAGAAAGTATTCTCCCACAATTTACTCAGAAAATTGTACCATAAGCTTTACCCTCGGAGGTCTTTGTTGAAAATAATGAAGAAGATGATGAATCGAATAAAACCGACCAATGTTCTTCTCCTTCGATGTCTGTGGTTCAATTGCAGCCTTCGTTTGAGGATCAAAGGAGACAGATAATTATGTTGTGGCATTTATGTCATGTTTCTCTTATTCATAGAACACAATTCTATTTGTTATTCAGAGGAGATAACGACGATCAGATTTATCTGGAAGTTGAACTTCGAAGATTGACGTGGTTAGAACATCAGTTAGCTGAGGTTGGAAATGCTAGCCCCGCGCTTTTGAGTGATGAACCGGCAACCTCTGTTTCATCGAGGTAATACTAATAATTTTAGTAATGTTTGGTTAGATTAGATTAGATTAGATTCGAGTTTAATTGGATTGTTTTGTTTTGTTTGTGTTTATGGTGGGGGTGTAGTATTAAGGCTTTGAAACAAGAACGGGAGTATTTGGCGAAGAAGGTGAGTTCGAAGCTTACGATGGAAGAACGAGAGATGATTTATTTGAAATGGGAAGTTCCAATGGAGGGAAAACAGAGGAGAAGGATGCAATTGGTGAATAAGTTGTGGACAGATCCTTTGAACATGAAACATGTTAAGGAAAGTGCTGAAGTTGTGGCGAAATTGGTCGGATTTTGTGAATCGGGCGAAAGGGTTTCGAAGGAAATGTTTGAACTTAATTTTGTTAATCATGGTGATAGGAAGACATGGATGGGATGGAATTTGATCTCAAATTTCTTGCATTTGTAGAAAACAGTTATGAACTTAAGGAAAACTGTTTTTTTTTTTGTAATGGAATAGATAAATTTGATGTTATTCTTCCAATTCTGTTTTATTGTTCAATGTAAATACATTGACCAAAGGTAATTCTTTATTTTTTTTTACCTTAGTAAGTTTATGTATTTCATACTATTTTTATTTCGTAGTGAAATGATCACCTATGAACAACAAACGACCAATTGACCGCTAAACTAAATATGATGTTGAACCGAACAAAATACAATAGAAATCACAAAAATTTGAAACGAAAAATTTGATCTGACTAAACATGATTTCGAACTGATTAAAATTGAGACAAAAAATCGATCAAATTAAATATTATGTCGAACTGAACAAAACAAATGCCAATTATAAAAATATGAGACCAAAATTCGATCCGACTAAATGTGATGTCGAACCGAACAAAACACAATATTAAATAAGTTGGAGTGAAGCTGAATTTGAACGGATAAATGTTATTAAATTTATTAATATATACATAATTAAAAGTGATTAAGTGATTGAAGAATGCTTTTGACATTAAGAGCAAACAAACACGGAACAACATTGCATTTTACATGTGATATGGCGAGGTCCGACCTTAATTTCAGATAAACGAATTGCATTTCTCATATCATTTGGATTGGATTGGTGCAAAAACACTTCAAATTTTGGATGGAGACAGGCATGAATGTGGCAAAGATGAACAACCAGAATGAAGTGTTGAAACTGCTTGAAAAATAACAAGAATTTGTAAGTTAATAAAACATTGAATGATTTTCTTTTTTAATACATAAATGAATCATGGTTGTGACGTATCATGTTAGTTCTCCTCGTTCAACAAAAATACATAAATGAATAATAAGATAATTAAATATTATTGTAGATACCGTTATAACATGGAAATTTTGAAGAAATGACCCTAATAATGACATCATTTTGGGGAATGACCCAGATTTTGCAAAAGACTCCTTCGAACGAAAATACTCCTTTAAAGACTTAGAATTAGAGTTTTATAACATGTTTCTCAAATAACACACATTTAGAGATTTTAATACGAATTCACTGCATCTATGTTTTAAAGTGATGGAGCAGATAACTTGAGTAACTTAAAATATGAAACAAGGAAGTAAGTGAGTGGATGAGAAAGAACTAACCTAGAACGAGATACATATAAAATGTGGCCTTTGATAGCCATAAGCAAAGGCTTTTGAGAATCGGATCCATCGTACCTTCTCGATAACATCACCCATTTGAACGGAATCCCGAAGAGCGTAGGCGTTCTCATGCTGGACGGATAAAGTTTGACGAAATGAGAGGGGAAATTGGACGAAATGACCCTAAAAATAGGGCTATTTGCCTCCGTGGTCGGCAGAAAACTGAAATTGATCTGATGACCACTTAATTTTTTTTTGACGAAATTACCCTTTTCGCGTAACGCGAAGGGACTTCGCGTTTCGCGAAGTGAGACGCTGTGAAAAGTCCAGAATACCCTTACTATATAATATAATCCGGCTATCTTTTTTTCATTTCTTTTCTTCCCTTCTCTTTCTTCCCTTCCGCTTTTCTCCTCCTTCTCTCTAATCTCGCCGACGACGGAGTTAAACGGCGACACTCAATGAGCTCCACGACGAGCACAAGCACTGTAACTCTTGGTAAATTTATGTATTTCAAGTTTATTGTTGTTCATTTATGCATTTTCGAATCACTGTGTTGTTTAGGGTTTCATCTGATGGTACTTCCCGTTTCGCGAAGTACTTCCCGTTTCGCGAAGTACTTCCCGTTTCGCGAAGGGTTTCCATTTCACAGTATTAATTATCCCGTTTCCATTTTTTCTTGCAGCCGAAGTTTTCGTTTTCTATAATGGAGAGTGGAAAGCTGATGCTAATGGAATATGGTATTTTGATGCCTCTTCAATCAAAACATTGGATTTACCCCAAAGTACTCGTTATGCTGAATTAATTGATAAACTCCATGAAAGACTTCAAGTGCAGAAATCTACGTATGATTTAGTACTGCAAGTGAAGTATGATATTCCGAATATCACAAATCCTAAACCCGTTTTTATTAAAGATGATGAGGATCTGAACATATATTTATCACGCTTGATTTTGGGTCGAACTGTGTCACCATTGTGTGTGTCTATAGTAGAGAAGTCACAATTTACTAAAGAAAAGATACCACACTTACCTACCCAACTCAAGAAAGTATTCTCCCACAATTTACTCAGAAAATTGTACCATAAGCTTTACCCTCGGAGGTCTTTGTTGAAAATAATGAAGCCGGAGATAACTCTTTGCCTCACATCCCACTTACTCAGGACTTGCATGCATCGATACCTACACCACATAGTGCGAGTAGAGCATCAACGGGTACACCTACTAGTGCAAGAAGATCATCATTGGGTACACCATGTAGTGCAAGAAGATCATCATTTGGTACACCATCGACAGACATATCACCGACAGACATATCACCGACAGACCCCTCATTTGCGTTGGCGTTAACTACTGAAACCGTATTGGAAGTCGGTGCCTTGTTTGAAAATAAAAAAGAACTACAACTGATGCTATATAAATATGCGATGACTAATCATTTTGAATTCAAGGTGGAGAAGTCAAGAAAACATCTTTGGTATGTGAAATGTTTGGATGAGAAATGCAAGTGGAGATTGCGTGCCGTGAAAAGTAAATTATCTGAGATGTTTGAGATCCGGAAATTCGACCAACAACACTCATGCTCAGTTCTATCGAGGCTAGAGAAAAAAATGCAAACACCAGCATGGGTTATTGGGCAGTGCGTGAAGAGTAAGTATATGGACCATCACCATAATCACTTGCCTAAGAAAATAATTGAAGACATGCAGACAACTTATGGGATAAATTTGACTTATAATAAGGCTTGGAGGGCTAGGGAAATGGCATTAGTGGCGGTACGAGGAACGATTGAGGATTCATATGAAAAGTTACCCTCATACCTTTACATGTTGGAGAAGCATAATCCTGGTACCATAACAGACATCCAAACAGACGAGGTCGGGCACTTCAAGTATATGTTCATGTCCCTAGGCCTCTCTATTCGGGGTTTCAAAGCCTTTTGTCGTCCCGTATTGTGTGTTGATGCCAGTTTTCTTAAGCACAAGGTGGGAGGTCAACTATTGGTGGCTATTGCATTAGATGCTAATGAACAATTATATCCTGTCGCATTCGGAGTTGTTGATTCAGAGAATAATAACTCTTGGACTTATTTTATGCAAAAATTGAGAGAAGCAATTGGATTAGTTGATGATCTCGTCTTCGTATCCGATATACACCCAAGCATCGCCAATGCCTTATGTGCTGTTTTTCCAGAAGCATACCACGGTGCGTGCACATATCACATAAAGATGAATATCAACGCGAAATTCAAAACTGATAAATGTCATATGTAGTTTGATATGGCTTCTCGTGCGTACACTATCCACGAATTCAATCGTTTTTTGACAAGATAAGGGTTAAAGATCATAGGATTGCTGCCTATTTGGAAGAAATTGGATTTCAAAGATGGAGTAGAGCATTTTTCCCCGGTAAGCGATACAATCAACTAACAAGCAATTATGCTGAGAGTTTTAATAGTCAGAGCAGGGAAGCCAGAAAGTACCCCATTTCCTCAATGGCCGAGTATTTAAGATTGACAATACAAGGTTGGTTTAATGAGAGAAGAGAAAGAGCGTCCAACCACCGAGAAGTGTTATCTCCAACATATGAAAAGTTATTACGTGAGGGATTCGAGAAGGCTAGATTCTATACAGTATCATCGCTTAACCGATTCGAGTTTTATGTGCATGACAATCAGTCTCATTTTAAAGTCAGTTTGAAAGACATGAACTGCACTTGTAGGGTATTTGAAGTTTCTGGTCTTCCTTGTACTCATGCAATGGCTGCTGCCCGTCACCGCAATTTGGTTTGTTATGACTTTTGTTCAAGGTATTATTCAGCTCACATGTTCAATCTATTTAACCAATTGTTTAATCGTTTTATTTTCCATTCTTACAGGTATTACACAACTGAATCTTGGATGAATGCATATGCGGAGACATGTTACCCTGCTGGTGATGAAGACGATTGAGATATTCCCGAAATGATCAAGGAACGCGTATGTCTAAAACCACCTGTCAAGGTTAAGAAAGGGCGCCCACAAACAAAGCGTAGGTCATCTCAAGGTGAGGTACGTAAGGCTCCGAGACGATGCAGCTCATGTGGTGGACTAGGACATAATAGGGCCACATGCAAAGCAATCATGCCTGCACCATCTACTGCAAAAGCATCATCATTTAAGCATCATGACTCATCTTCTCAACAGCACGAGCTATCATCTCAACAATATGAGCCTTTAGATTGATTGGGATAAGTTGTATAAGTGTTTTAGATAAGTTGTATTATGTTTTGGATAAGTTGTATTATGTTTTGGATAAGTTGTATTATGTTTTGGATAAGTTGTATTATGTTTTCGGATAAGTTGTTAATCGAATAAGTTATACTCGGATAAGTTGTACTCGGATAAGTGTTAATCGGATAAGTTGTAATCTGTTTGTTGTATCTAGTTTATCTGTGTACTGAAGGAGTACTTAACGCTTCGTTAATCGCAAGTAAACACACTCTTTGTCTGATCATTGGTGGCTACATCTTTCAACCAATTCTGTAATTGAACCAACAACTCATCATCAAATTTTTGAAGGGGATTGATAGTTAATGGATCATTCGTCTTTGGCTGTTTTGACAAAGAAAGGTTGGTGTAGTCTTCATCTTTCTTCTGCTTCCTCACTCTTTTTTTGGGAACTACTCCTTTAGGTGGAGTGTTGTATAATTGGAAATCATCATCATCGTTCTCATCCTTCCCATCCCTCGAATCCTTCCCATCCTTCCCATCCGTGGCATCCTTCTCAACCTTGACCTTGAGTTTAACCTTTCCATCCTTGGCTTTCTTCTCAACCTTCTCAACCTTGACCTTATCCTTCTTTTTCTCAATTATTTCTTGCATCATATCGGAGAGAAACATCTCCCCACCATCCACCTTCACATCAGTCTCAATCTCCCCAACATGCACCTTCACCTTCACATCAGTCTCAATCTCACCACCATCCACCTTGACATCATTCTCAATCTCACCACCATCCACCTTCACATGAGTCTCAATCTCCCCACCATCCACCTCAACATTATTCTCAGTCTCCTCCACCTGCAAAAATAGAACAACAGTGTGGTCAACGTTTACTTCCCGAAACATTTGACTTCGCTAATCAAAACTTACCTCAGTTTTATCCTCCACCTTCACACTCTCCTCCTCCACCTTCCCATCCTTCATCTCCATTTCATTCGTCTTCATCTCCTCCACCTTCCCATCCTTCATCTCCATCTCATTTGTATTCATCTCCTCCACCTTCCCATCCTTCATCTCCATCTCATTCGTCTTCATCTCCTCCACCTTCCCATCCTGCAAAAAGAAAACAACAGTGTGGTCAGAGTTTACTTCCCGAAACAACATTTGACTTCACTAAGTAAAACTTACCTCAGTTTTATCCTCCACCTTCTCACTCTCCTCCTCCACCTTCCCATCCTTCATCTCCTCCACATTCCCTTCCTGCAAAAATAAAACAACAGTGTGGTCAGTTATGAACAACAAAAGATAAGTACTTAACGAAGCGTTAAATACTTAACGAAGCGTTAAGTACTTAACGAAGCGTTAAGTACTTAACGAAGCGTTAAGTATTAAACACAGCGTTAAGTACTAAACAAAACGATAAGTTTCTTTATTACCTCAGTCTTGCCCTTTTTTCCAATTTGCTCTTCTTCTTCTTCCTCTCCTCCTCCATACTATCTAATTTGCCTATTAACGTGACCATCCTTTGGTTGGATTTGGCTAATAACTGTTCGCACATATTAACAACCAACTTTTTCATATAAGCCTTGTGATGTGTTTGAGTTTCTTCGTAAGCTGTTTTCATCTCTTTGAGCTCCTCCTTCACCTCTTTGATGAACTCCTCCTTCAGCGCTTTTACCTCCTCTTTCAGCTCTTCACATTTACATCCAACAGAAGATGTTGGAGGTAATCCAGGACTAGTAGCGAATGGGGGACTAGGAATGTTGGCAGGACTAGATTCATAAGCAAGCTTCCTCTTTAGGTTTACTGCTTCTTTGAGATTAACCACAGCCTTTCTCTTCCGGGTGTTTGGTTTGGAAGTAGGTTCTTCATGTTCATCCTCAGGCTCAGGTTCACTTTCCGATTCATCATAATCCTCCTTCACTAACTTCCCTTCTGTAAATCCCTCAAAAAATTCATCAGTTGACTCATCTATTTGTTCAAAGTCCTCACCATTGTATAACCTCTTCTCCATGGAGGACTCTTCCATCTCAGTCAGATCCGTTGTCTCCAGGGCAGACTTTATCTCGATCAAGGTGTTCTTCCTGTTGGAATGATAGACTAACAACCTTGGGCGTAGAGGATCATTAAGCTCATTCTTTCTAGCAAATTTAGAGACAAAACCTTTGATGACCTCATATGTCCACACTTGAAATGCCAGTGCAAACCCATAAATGTTATAAGCAAAAGGAGCATAAGGATCAATACTCTTTTTCTTCTTCTTATAATATTTGTGACTGAGATGTCTCATGTTCTTGTTCAAACCCTTGAGGGTGGCTCTAAAGGTCACCTTCCCCCAAGGAAATCGGAGGAAACTTTCCTCGTCTTCGACCATGTGGAGGATTTTTGCAAATACCACCCTCCTTGGGTCAAATGAAAATAGGTACTGGCAAATCAGGCATACCAGCCCCATCTTCCAGGCATCTTCCTTATCTCTACATTTCAAAAAAGCAGTCTCCAACTCTTGCATTACTACACTCGTCTTCCCTTTAAAATATTTTACCAACAGAGGTGGACAACCTCGGCATTGTTCTTCGTTCACCTCAGGAAACCTTCCGAAGTTTAGGCCCGTCACCAAGGCGTACTCTTTCATACCAAACACAAGTTCTTGCCCATTGATATTGAAAGTTATCTCCTTGGAGTTTGAGGTTACCCTCCTAAGCAACATGTGATGTACAATAGTTTCTGAGAACTACAACACTGGCGCAGAGACTATATATCTGAATTGGGTATTGTACACCTTCTCCACAAGATTCATTTCCTCAAACTTCATAACAATCTTCTTCAGGCAGAGGGCGCTTTTCCAAGATATCCGTCCAGGAAAATCAGGAACGGTGGTTTCTACCATCTACAAAAGGAACAACAACAAAAATGTAAGAACAAATACATAAACCACCGCAAACGTTAAGTACTTAACGAAGCGTTAAGTACTTAGCGAAGCGTTAAGTACTTAGCGAAGCGTTAAGTACTTAGCGAAGCGTTAAGTACTTAGCGAAGCGTTAAGTAATTCGCGAATCCCTAAACCAGAAACAATAACCAACAACCAAAAACAAACATGCAAATATAAGGCAATAATCAATAACCAGAAACAAACATTAAACGCTAAACCTAACCAAATAAACTGAAACAGCCAAAACCCTAAAACTTAACATGCAAATATGAAAACCCAAAACAAAAAAAAGACATGCAACAACCAAAAAAAACAAACCTGAGATTTATGGGGAATCAATGAGACGGATAGAGAGAGAGGACACGAGGGGGACGGGCAGATCGGCCTTGTCAAAGTCTTCAGTGAGACGGTTATAGAGAGAGAGGAATTGAGAGGATAGAAGAGGGAAAATGGAAGAAATGAATGTCGAAATGTTTTATTTTTTAAAATATATGGTATGGCGCGTGCATATACGCGCGCCTCTTCGTCTTCCTACGCGCGCGTGCAGAAACGCTAAGTACTTAACGAAGCGTTAAGTACTTAACGAAGCGCGAAGTAACTAGCAGAAACGATATCATCTGCAAATATCATCACAGTCAAAAGAACAATCAATAAGATGAACAAACTAATGAACCAATATGAACAAATATGAACATATATGAACAAATATGACCCAATATGAACAAATATGAAAAAATATGATTCAATATGAACCAATATTAACCAATATCACCAAAAAGAACATATTTAGGGTTAGGGTTTCATTAAGAAATACAAATAAGAACATAAATCTGTTATATAAACATAGATTCGGGGATTAGGTTTCTTATCTTGTAGATTTATGGTTTAGGGGTCGCCGTCGCCGGAGTTTACGCCGTCGGCGACAAACTCAGGAGGAAAGAAAGCTTGAGAGAGAAAGAAAATGAGAGAAATGAAAAAATTTGAATATATATATCAATACTATTTCACTTCGTGAAACGCAAACTCCCTTCACGTTACGCGAAAAGGGTAAATTTGTCCAAAAAAAATTAAGTGGTCACCAGATCAAATATTATTAAACCTGACCACGGAGGCAAATAACCTTATTTTTAGGGTCATTTCGTCCAATTTCCCAATGAGAGAGACCAAAAAGAGAGAACAGGGAAGAAAAAAATGAAAAAATGGGGAATATATACTAAATAATAATGACATTCTGGTTATTTCTTTCGCGAGTATTTTTGCAAACTTTATTAGGCTTGGATCATTTCCCAAAACCCGCCCATTGTTAGTGTTATTTTATCAAATTTCCCTTATAACTCTATTTAATTCTCATAACTTCGTTGCTTTGTGTTTTATTAAGAAAAATGCAGTTGTTAAGTTAGGTAGATATATTATCATATTTAACCTATTTTATCACTATCTTGATTCATTGAAAAATTGTTTAAATTATATTATAATTTTTACTTCAATATTTAGATTTATTTATTTATTTGGATTATAGTGTGATTTATGACCAACATAATAATTATATATATATATATATATATATATATATATATATTTAAATTGTTCATATTTGACATCTAAATCATAATTGGTTACAGTTATTTTATATTATTTATTAACTAATTTCTTATGTTTAAATTTCAATTAAATTTAATTATAATTAATTTCTTATAAAAAATAATTATGTCTAAAAAATAATTTCAATACCAAACAATAAAAATTAAGTTATAATCTAATTATAATTCAAAAAATCCTTTTTATACCAAAATCCTATATATCAAGCCATGATCATTATTATCCAAAAACAAATTTATATAAAATAATAATAATAATAATTGACTTTTAATGTAAAGATTTTCAAAGAACCCATTTAGATTTTTTTTTCCAGCATAATTATTCAATGTCATTGTTCTGAAACACGTTACAACCCAATTTTTTTATTTTGACATTTCGGTTTGACCGGTCCAACTTATAGACAAGATTTTAAATTTTTTTTCTGGAATAATTTACAAGTGAACACTGGCTGTAATAGTTTGTCACAAATCTTGGATTTAGCGCCAGAACCTTTCTTAATCGATATCGAGTCGTTGTGAAAGACAATGGTCTCAACATAGATTCAATTCCTTTGAAATCAAACGGTAGCGAAATGGAACCAAAAAGCTTCTTTGTACTAAACCCTCCAAACGATGTATAAACCTCAACTTTCAAATAACATGATTTTGATCATTTATAGGGAGAGGAGTGGTTTGCCATGCAAAACCCTTGAGCTTGATTTTGTCGAAAAAGGATGAAGTAAGATCAAA
Organism: Impatiens glandulifera; assembly: GCF_907164915.1. Classification (NCBI taxonomy): domain Eukaryota; kingdom Viridiplantae; phylum Streptophyta; class Magnoliopsida; order Ericales; family Balsaminaceae; genus Impatiens; species Impatiens glandulifera. The sequence goes on along the minus strand of NC_061870.1, from coordinate 21,656,584 downwards.
TAAATTTTGGCATCAGAGTATCACTCAGTCATCTGATAAACGAAATTATTTATCAACTATATAATATACTGATCATATACAGTATATTCATTTTATAAAATCAAACCTGTGGTGTTACATTTACTAAATTAAAAATAATAAAAAGGAAAAGATTACCAAAAAATTTATGCAAATGATATGGAAAAACATAACTATACTACTACAACAACTATTCCTCTATAATTCAACCACACAACCACCAATTAACAACGGTCCTATTCGCGACTCAAACATCGAACTTAAAGCACGTTGAACTTCTCTCGAGCTATGCTCACTCCTAACAAGATCCACAAGAAGTGGGAAAATTTCTGAAACATATTTCCTAAACGATTCGCCTTCCAAACTGCTAATCGCCTGCAAAGTCAACACGATCAATGGAGTCCTGGCAGCCAGTTCTTCCCTTTTCACAGAACTCAATGGAAGTATCCAATGAACTACTGTTAATGGCTTATTATCTGATCGTGATAGCGATTGCGAAAGCGATCCAGAACAGTTCAAGTATGTTTCTAAAATCTTTTTGCAGACGGAAACGAATCGAATTTCCAAATTTGTCTTCTGAGATAGAGACGGATTGTTGGAAATTGAATCAATGAGGAAATTTAGGTACCTTTGGAAGGATTCGTTTTCAAAGTGAACAGTTGGCGGCTCAGATATGTCGAGAGATGAACATGCTTTCTGAAGTTTGAATTGTAGAGTTGTGTCGGAATTTAGGTTGTGGGAGTGAGATGATACTAGTGAATATACGTCTAGAACAGTCTCCATGTTCTTAGGCGACATCGATTTCCGATGGTTCCTACATAGATCTGTTATAACCTGTAGTTTTACCAAAAAAAAATATTTGTTATATAACCTGCAAAGGAAAAGAAAAAGAAAGGCTATGTATACATAATTTGAATTAAGTTATTTAAATCACTTAATTTTTCAGATTTAACTAAAATTAAGCAAAGACATCTGGCTGCTAAGCTTATGAATGACTTGTAATAAGTTTTTTATGTGGTTTTTTTTTAAGGTTATGAAACCAAACTATTGTTGGATGAAAAGGTGGGGTTTTTTTTAGATTATTTCAGTGAAATGACTACAATATTTTTTTGGGTATTTAGAATTTATAAAAAATAAGGGTATTTTGGTGTTTTAGTTGATGAATTAAATGATTTGGTTATTGAAAGAATAGGTGATGTGATGATTGAGGGATTTTTTGAAAAAGCCCAAAATCAAACGAGCTCCTAGAGATCTCATTTGATCTAGGAAAGGATTTTGGTTATTTTATTAAATCTATTACTTTAGAGATCTCATTTGATCTAGGAAAGGATTTTGGTTATTTTATTACATCTATTACTTTAGAGATCTCATTTGATCTAGGAAAGGATTTTGGTTATTTTATTAAATCTATTACTTTACTGTTATTAAATTTTAAGTTTAAATACATAATGACATTTTAGTAATTCATTCTAAGAAGTTCTAAAATAACTCACTCTTTTATCAAACAAGGTTTTCTAAAAAAGAGTGACAAAAACCCAAGATCAAACAAGCTCTAAGAGTCTAAAAGACAATTTTAATCTTCAAAAAAAAAATCAAATTTCGTCATTATACTACCTTAAGAATAAGTACTTCAAATCTATATATTTTTTCATTTGGTTTGTTCAACATGTAGTTTTAAGAGACTAACTTATTCAAATCTTAAAATTCAGTATTCTAACATTTAAATTTTAGTTTTATGAAACATACCCTAATTTTTCAAACGGAATGAAATGGTGTTTCCAGATGACCCATTTATCATGTCGGACATTATTTTGTTCATATATATATAAGGTAAATGTAAAGATTAAAGAAATAAATAAGTGCAAAAAGATGGAGAGAAAGATGACCTGCAGTATGAGAAGCTGTGTAGTTATATGACTCTTCATTCTGGAAACCACATATGCTGCAGTTTGAAGATTATCATCCTCAGAGTCGTCATTGGTTAACTCATTATCAGAATAAAATTCCGAGTCCCTAGAAACTTCAACAAGAACATCTATAGAATCCATAGTTTTCGCAAGTTTCAAAAAGCCGGAGAGGGACGAAAAAGCAACATCTTTCAAAGCGATAAAGATGTCGCCCCATTCATCTTCAGTTAGCCTATCTCCCAATTCACTAGTCAGCCGAATCAAAGCGGTCACCCCTGTGCTTCCAGGACTTTGCCCTGGACTTCTTATGAAACCTCCAAAAATCGACACCATTAATGGAAGTTGAGACCTCATTAAGTCGAAGAAACTAATAAATAGGTCCACTAGACACTCAACTGCCACCATACAAGTTTCTGAATCCCATGTATTATTATTTCCCCCCTCAGGCTGTGACGATCGGTCATGCATGAAACTGAACATAGGGAAGACTATAGAGTTTAGTATACTCTCCCAGAATTCTGGGGAAAATATATGGCCGTGATCCTTTAAGATGTTGAAAAGCACCTCCAATGAACTTTTTCTGATAGCGGATCTTGGATCCGATGTAAGCGACGATAAACCTGGTTTATGAATTTTGAAAAATAACCGCAACATTCTCAGTAACAAGCCTGCAGACCAAATAAAATGCCAAAAACACCTTCCCAGGCCTTGTTTGATTAAATATTAGATACAAAGGATATTTTAGTCATTTAACTAAATGAATCCCAAATAATCCATTTTTTCATCCGAAAAAGAAAACAAATTATTTGAAAAAAAAGGACCAACATCAAACAAGCTCCAAAAATTAAAAGATTACCTGTTAGCAAAGGAATCCAGAAGGATGTATGATCATGGTCATGTGTGGACTTTTGCCCATCCAAATTATTATCGCATTCTGCGGAAACTGCTGAATCCTTGGGCTTGTCTATGCTTTCAAGGCCCCCATCTGCGAGTTTGACAGCACAAAACCGTAGAAAAGCAATGGCATTGAGACTGACATCGCTGTTAAATTTACTATTGGTGAAAGTGATGAGGCATTTCACGCAGTCAGTGAAATTGACTGCCTCTGTTTCCGTGATGTAAGGGAAATATTCGCGTACTATCTTTTCCATTGTTTCGAATGCTAACAATACGATATTCTTCCTTTCATCAGCTGCAGCTGCTGTGAATACCTGCAGAGGAGAGATGAGATAACAGTCTAGACAACTTCAACATCTAAAATCATCCTTAAAAAGACATGACATTTTATTTACCATAAAAACACTCTTCCACCCAGACTTGACATTGTTGACACGGCTGAGAACCATCTGGGAAATACATCGCACAATTAACTCCCTAATTTCAGCAGAGTTGCTGTTCTGCATGATTATCACAAAGGGCCTAAGAAATTCATTTTGAAAATTATAGTTCGCCAACTCTTCTCGTTCTAAGAACTTCATGGCAAGCTGGCGCAATGAGTCCATAACAAAGATTTCAACCGAGAGATTCTCTGACAAGCCTACATTCACAAAAAAATCTGACAGAACACTCCATATACGAGACCAGACCAATCTGATTCGGCTCATGTTGTAATGTCTGACAAAGAAAAAAAGAAATTGAATTCCATGTCAAGTTTACAAAAAAATAAATATTAGAAGAAATTTAAGGTGTCGGGTCAAAACTTACGCGACTTCTACAATTTTAGTGAGGCTGAACACACGAGGATCTGTAGGAGATTGAAGTTCCGACATTGAAACCTTACAAAGTGCCTTCACAAAAGCCACAATCGCTTCACTGTTCAACCGTTGACTATGTGCAAAGATATGGTTCAGCTCAAAACTCCCAATTTGATCAAGTAAATTCAAATTTGAGATGAAGTTAGTCATCTGTTCTTGAGTTACCAGCCCTGAAGTATTATTAACTCCACGAGTAGAACTGTCATATGAACCTCCTCTAACAGCAGCTGCCATAGCCGGATTCTGTAAGGTACCCTTCTTCTTCAGCGATGGATAGCCAGTAGTAGTTTTCTCTTCCGTCTCCAAGGTTTGTGCAGTAAAAAACGATGAATCAGACGGTACACCTTCTCCCAATAATTGTAGATGCTCAAACCGGGAAAGACAAGTTAGGATATGCTCCCAAGCATCCTGAAGATAATTACCATCTTCAATGGCAATCGACATTATAGCCTGATCAAATTAGGAAAGCAAAAACAGAATTAAATCATTTTTTTCTTTTATTAGTTTGGATAAGGGGCAAAAAATGTACAGAAATGGTCACACCACCTTAACAGCATCAACGTTTTTCTGCTTCATATCTGCTGCACAGTGGAGATAAGTAAACTTTGCAACCGTTGTGACAAAAGCATCTCTCTGTGTTTGCATTCCTGTTACAGCCGTAACATGAACAGCATGTCTGAAACCCTGTAAGCAATGAAAGGTAGCTGCTCTGTCATCACACTGGTCTAGAGTCATACTGAATGCAGCCAGCATAGGTCCCCAGCAAACCTCCATCATAAACCTCAGTATTGCAGTATCCGCAACAGCATAATAAACAGACCTAAAGAAAGATAACATACAAATATATATATATATATATATATATATGTGTGTGTGTGTGTGTATTAGAACCAAGTTATAAGGTATAAGAAAAAATTGATCTTCAGAATGAACATTTTACTTACTCCGACTTTCCTGACTTTGCCTTAAACTGCTCTTGTATGTGTTTCACAAGAAGTCCATTTGCACCCACTGGTTTTTCTTCAGTCTGTTTCCAGACTAGATTGAGTATTCCATCTAATCCAAGAAGTTTATTTAGACTGTTGTTGTTCTTGCTTTGTGGAGCAGAAGAATCAGAACTCATCCTAATCTCATTCTTTACAATCTGATCATATATAGCCACCAAATACTCTTCAGGCAAGTCCTTTCCATCATTGATCCCTCTGTTATTCCGAATGAAATCAGCTTTGGTCATCTTCATAGACAAAAAAATAAATGAATCCAAATTAAATTCATTCAGATTAAAGAAAACGGACAAAAATAGAAAGAAAGAAAAAAAACAAGACGAACAGGAAAATTTTACCTTCTCTTTCACCATACTACTATGTGCATCAGTATTAAGCAAGATTACAGAGTAAGCCAGAACGTAAGCCGTATCTGCACTAGAAAAAGATTCGGGATTGCATTTGCAAAATCTCTCTGCAAACTTTTCCATGATGCGGTCAATTTTTTGTGCCTCTCCTGGTAACCGGAAGCCACTCAAGAAATATCTAATTGCTTCACCAAAGGCCCTTCCTTCAAAATTAAATGAATCTACATAAGCATGCATTGTTTTCAAGGGAAACTCCTCCCTATCACCCAGATAATCTCCTATCATTGCTTCATTGAGGCCTACTGTATTTTTTAAGAAAGCAGCCACTGCTTCAGGAGAATCACCAACTTTTTTTGTGCTTATCAAATATTCTATGCCCTTCGAAGGTTTCCTATTGAAAAGGGATACACCTTTCTGCATTTACACAGGAAACATCATACAATTTATGTCAAACTTGCTTGCCCATTTCTTTCTCAGGGAAATATACCATGGGAAGAGAAAAGAAGATAACAAAATAACAAATAAAGGATACAGCTAAAACAACCATCTTATTCATGCCAAAATATTATTTCTCCTCCAAATGGGATCACATATGGAAATGGTGTATGTGAACTTAATGAGACTCATATCCATAAATTCATTGGTGGTTGCTTGTGTGATCTGGATCCAGATTAAAAAACAAAGGTGTTTCCAAATAGGATCCAACAAAAATTGAAGAAGAAACTACAACTAATCCAAGATTCTCTTTTACTTTTGGTCATGAAAAGATCAAGAGTGTATAGAGTAACTCTATACATCTCTTGATCTACTCATGACACTTCCCCATAATAACTAGGAAACATATACCAGTTTTTCGAGAGCAATTGAGAGAACCTTTATTTGTTTGCTAAATAGACTTGAGGAAGCAGATATTTTATTAGATATTAGCTGCAAAACATAGCCTAGCTAGAGAATGCATACATAAATATATTAATTGTTATGATCATTAGTTAACCTGAAGCTCCAATTTGTAAGCTCGGCGTTGCTCCAAGAGTGCAGCATCTGAAATTTCTGAATTTGCTTCAGTATTTAGCTCTGCATCAACTAGAATCCCTTCCTCTCCAATGCTGGCCATGTGACTAACAGAAGAACTATCTGAGAAAGAACCTTTTAATGGACTGGAATCTCGAATTTTGAGTTGTTGGTCCATCCAAGTTCCCATTGACTCAATAACTTTGACCAGGCAATTTACTGACTCAAGCCGAAATGTAGCATCCTGAGAAGAAGAGAGGGTAGTTGTTGAACCAGGAGGTGGACCCAATGCAGTTTTCAACAGACCATTGATAGTCCTGCAAATATCTGAAGGAATTAAGAGGGTTTCAATACAGTTGATACAATGATGATGATGATATGCTTGGAGTTGAACAAAAGAGTAGAAGAAGCACATATTAGGAGAAGTCACTATTTTCAAATAACTGAATCGTTCTGGCGGAGGCCAAAAGAAAAACTGAATTGTTCTAGAAAATGAATAAAGGTAATTAATTCAGCATATTTCAAAAAGACCATGGGAAAAACAAAATCAAAAGAAGAAATTCCTCCAGAAACTGATATGAAGTTTGATCTCCTTACCACTCTTCTCTCTAAGGTTGAAGCACGATATGTGTTTCGTACCACTTTTAAAACTCTAAAAAGCAACACCTCCTCAATGAAGAACTAGGGAAACAGGAAAGGCTAGTGCAATAACTGAAATAAAAAGGTTTTGCAATGGAAAAATGTAACAAGTTTTTTTCTTTAGTTATGATACTCATCTAGGACTCATCAATTTATGATCAATAGGAAACAAGTGAAATTTCACAATTCCTGTATTAAAGAGCATATCATTCTTGATTAATATAGATATTTTTATTTAGACCATGTTTCATTCTCTTGAGAAAGCGAGCACAACATCCCACCATCATAACCCTTACTTTAATAAAGGTGTTTTTCTGCAGGAATAGGAATTCACACCTCACCTTTCAATTTCAATACTCTTTTCACTTGATGTACAGTGGGTGGGTTAATTAATTTTACATTTGTCGCACAACATTCAATTTTCAAATCAAAATCAATGACCCCATTTGAAAACTTTTTAAAATTTTGGTTCTGTGTAAACAACCAATAGTTTGTTGACATAGACTAATTTTAGTTACCAAACATAATTTCCTCCACATACGTTTATGGATCAAAATTTTGAGTATCCAAGTGTTTCAAAATGGGGCCTATATTGTAGGGTCGAAGGAAAGTAAATGGTCAGTTTGAAAAACAATCTACCTAGACCAATACTTACTAAGTGCTCTGTCCTTCCAAAGAATCACATTTTATAGTAGTTAAATTTCAAGTAACACATTCAATTGATATTTCCGCATTATCGTTTAACTGTGTACTTGGATTGACATACAACACTATAAAGATTAAAGGGACACTGGACAAATTTCATGCATCACAATCATACCCTTCTTGAGGCAAGAGAATGATCAAAATAGTGAAAGAAATACCAGAGCTACCTTTCAAATAAGTTTGGAGCATCCACATCACAATCATAGTTGACAAAAATGTCCATAATAGCCTGGGAATCTTGGGATATCTTTTCAAGAAAATTAAGAACAGTCATCTTCTGTAAGAAACTAGGCTGAAGTATGTTCTCAAGGACACGAAGAATAAGCATGGGAAAGAAGATTCCAATTTCTGCTTTCAATCCTGCCCGGAATTTTGTTAATAGGCTCTTGAAAATAGAACATAGAATTTGGAAGATAGTCATAACTGACAGTGCACTGTTCTTTAACAACGATAAGCAAAGGTATTGCTTGATAGCACTGTGAAACCTGCAACACGAATATGATTAACATTTTGATCATTATAGTCATTTCTGAGATTGAAATGACAACAGGAATTGAAAATTGAATGAATCAATCAACTAACCTCTCATTGTTCCGCCAAACAGAACCAGCATCGTCAATTATCACCTTTAGCAGTTCCAAGGACAAAATTTTCCCCCTGAGAAGAATTTCATCATCATTCTGATCCTGCGCAGAGAACTTCATTGATAATTTGCACAGATTCTTGAAAAGAAGAAAACCATCTTCTCTAATCTTTGTTGTTGTCCCACCAGAACCAGCTCCATCCATCTCACCATCCGCTTGATTACCCTGACTGATTTCTACCTGAGAAGTATTTGTGGAAGCAAGTGATAGTGCGAAAGGTTTTGAATCAGGGTCTACTTTCACTTCCACAACCTCAGAGATAAAATTCTGAACAAAGTGGATCGAACTTCCTTCATTCAAATTCCTATCCGTAAACTCCAATAGCTTAGAAACCGACACCGTTTTGAAATCAACCAACATTGAATCTTCTTCAACCCTAGCAAAAATAATTACCACCATCTGAGCCAGAACCGCTTTCGCACAAATCTGATTCGTTCCATTAAAGCCACCAAGATACACGTTATAACAAGTTCTAACAATGTTGAGCAGGAAATCGCCTCTGATCAGGGTACAAGGAGATCGAACAGCAGAAAGCAGCAGCTTAAGTACAGCAAGCTCAATTGCCTCATCACCAAGACCACTGCATTTACACGCAGATTCAACTATGCGAAAAACAATGGAAGCAGTTGTGACATCGATCTCGCAGCGGATAAGACCAAATGAGAACAATCTAAAGAGACAGTCAAGTGCAGGCTCAACGACCTTAGCTGAACCAGAGTCAAGAGCCATGAGCAATGGTTGAAGTACGAGTTCTGCATCGGATAAAGAGAAGCCGAATAAAGGAGAACACGAAACCGGATCGGAAGAGTCGGCAAGAGTTTCAAGCTTATTAAGCGCGGATTTACAGGCAGCGACAAGGTGAGAATGTTTTCTCCAGGCTACATTCTTAACGATCTTGTCGAGTGATGGCCCTAGAACCCGTCCACAACGGGAAGGACCGCCTAATGTCTGCGATGCTAACATCTTTGTCTACTCCCCTCCGAATAAGCCCCAAAAGGAAGGAGAGCAGCAGAGAATGAGGCTAGAATCGAAGCATGAATTGGAAAAATCGGAATATAGAAAGGGGATCGAAGATGGAGAAAGTAAGATCTGTGAGATGAAGCGTTTCCAGATCGATAATTCGTCCTCCTATAATGTTATTAGCTAAAGTAGCTAGCTAAATGTAAATCTTTCTCTGTTTCATTCAATTCGGCAAGAACAAAGATGGGTTTTGATCTCAGTCTTCAGTCTTCACCGTAATGAATTTGGCTTAGGCGAGAAGAAGAAGACTCGTCTAATCTGATCAATTTTGATTTATGAGATTTGATGATTAATTAGGAAGAAGAGGAAGAAGAAGAAGAGGGTACCCTCAATCTCAAGCATCTAATTAATTAAAAAAGTTTATCAATTTAATTAAAATTTGACTTTTACTTAATGAATTAGTTCAATTAACAACTACTCAACTCCATTTTCAAGAATTTTCAAAACAAATACTAGTCTATTATTAATATGATAATGATAAATTTTTAGCTTGTATTTGGTTTGACTAAAGATGAAGATGGTATTTTTGTTTAATTTGAAAAATAATAATAAAATATATATAAATTATAGTAAATTGTATATGTTATAAAAGGTGAAATAAGCAAATCACATACTTTTAAATTGTGAGAAGGTGAGTAGTATATGAAATCTTTATGTGTAGTATGATTAAGATTTTTTTTTGATGATGTTCCGAATCTTTATGTAGTTGTTTAAAAGTTTTTATTGAGTTACTCATATGGCATGCCTAAATATTTAGATTATTATCATAATTATTTTATAATAAATTATCTGGTTTGAGAGAAATTGTCGAATAAAACTCCTAAAAGTATTGATTTGAGATAAAGTTTGTTTTATTTGATCGTAGTCATTTGGCGTATGTCATTCATGATACTAGGAGGACTTTGAAATTTGTTCAAAAAAGTTGGTAAAATCGGTTGTAAACACTTAAAACTCTACATACCAAATTTATAAAAATTAAAATAATTAACCTCAAATCCTAATCAATTAACTAATTTGATTAATTATTATAATAATTAAATCCTAAATTAATTAAACATGATGGTCAAACGGGATAAATGTTGTGCCCATTTTATCTCAAATTAATTTTAAGAAAAATTAAAGGGAATTAAAATAAATAAATTAGAATAAATGTTGTAGTCATTTTATCCCAAATAAATTATTTATTAACCCCAAAAATATACAAAGATAAAATAAATTGACACAATAAATGTCATATTTATTTTAAATATTTTGTATATTTAAAGTTTTAAAAATAAATCCAAAAAGTGAAAGAAAAATTAATTTCAAATAATCCTTTAAGGTTTAAAATAAAAAATAAAATTCGCTATCGGGTGTAGCCGAAATTCAGAAGGATTGTTATAGCCGAAATCGCGGCCTTCGGATGAGCGCTGTATTCTCATCCAATGCCGGGGAGCAGCCCGCGTCGCCCGCTGCAGTAGAGGAAGACGTGCACGCAAAGCAGCGGATCACCAAATGGTCACTCCAACACTGTCTCCACCAACGCGGACGGAATGCCTGGGCGCTGACGTAATGCTCCACGTTTGTGTTTTTGCCCGATATGACGTTGTTTCGTCCGTGGATCGTCGTCTTTATCGCGACGATCGGAGGATAAGAACAACAGTCATCTTTGATATTTCAAAGATATAACTTGGTCATTTTTGGATGGTTTGACTCCATTCGAAAGTGAAATGAGTATCCTACTATGGTGATCATTTTCCCTACATCTAGGATTGTGATTACGATCTATATCGGCAACTGGCCGAAAGAACATTCAAAACACCATCATGGATGTTTGACTGATTCAAACCCACTTGGACGATCAACCGATTTCGGAATGCTATAAATAGCCTCCATTGATAATTATGAAGCAACAAGATCATCTCTCAAGCCTCAAATCTGAAAAACGCATAAATCCGCCATTAAAGCTCCAAGCTTCTGGATTTTTGGAATTTTCGCACCAGGCCTTAAAGCTCGGATTCAAACATCTCAAAAGTTCCATAAGGTCTCGGGAGTGTTCTTTAATCTTTGGTAACTTTCAATCACCCTCTAATTCAATCTTTTAGTTTGAAATTGAAATTTGTATATATTTCAGTTTTTATAAGTTTATATATTGTTTGGTTGTTAGATTTCTTGATTGGAAAACGATTTTATGATCATTTACAAGCTTTTTATGAAAGCTAGGATCGATCGATCGGTCTCAAATTTAATTAGGAAAAATCCAAAATCGGGTTTTCTGTTTTTGGGTTAATCTTCAAAAACAACAGCCTAGAAAGCTTGGCAACATATTTTTAATAATGTTGAACACTTATTTGGATCATGTTTGATCAAAATCAAAATCAAAATAAATAAAATTTTAAGTTATTGAATTGGTCAAACTAAACCGTCAATGTTCATGTTTTGGTACCAATCAATCATATAAAGTATAAGAAAACTATTGTCAAACTCTTTACACTTCATTAAACTCTTAAAACCAAAAACCAGATTTTTGGCCTTCAAACTGTTTTGAACAAATTGAACATCACCTAGGTCGATTGATACCTTGTGATGATGTTCATAATGTTCTTGCGAGCTTTGTGAACCTACCCAATCCATTGGATCAAAGAATCAAAGCTTCCATCAAAATTACAAAACCTACAATTTTGATGTTTTTGAGGACCGAGAAGTCCGACCGATAAATTTTAGTTAGGACTAAGAGGTTCGACCGAGAAAATTCAACCAAGATCAAGAGGTCCGACCGAGAAAATTCAACTATGACCGAGGCTTTTTAGCCATGTTCGAGAGGTTCAACCGATAATTTTTACATCCGACGGGGAAATCAAACATAAGACCGAGGAGTGTCGCACCCGACCGAGAACTCCCGAACCCAGAACCGAGGAGTCTCGCACCCAACCAAGAAATCTCAAACCTAGGTTTAAGGAGTCTCACACTCGACCGAGAACTCCTGACCCAAGATCAATGGTTTTCACATCTTGGCCAAGGATCCTAACCTAGGACCGGTGGTTTTCACACCCCGACCGAGAATTCTGATCTAAGACCGATGACTTTTTAGTCCGACCAATGAAAACACACTCATGACCGAGGACATTGGTCCTAAGGCCTATTTGGCTTCATTTTTCAATTTCCAAAATTACTTTTGTAATTTTGGGACTTCAAATCATTTTCTAAAAATTTCAAAAAATAGAAAATGATTTTAAAATATTTTTCATAAAATATATTTTGATAAAGACTCGTTTGAGATTTATGTTTAAACCTTAATTTTTTTGAAAACTAATATTTTTCAGGTATTTTCCTCCTTATTCAACGTCATCAACAACATGTACTAGCATTTTAAATATCGTTATTATAATTTTTAAATACACAAAAACGTGTGCATGTCTAGGATCGAAAGAATAATTGGTTAAATAAAATATTATAAAACCAATTTTCAAAAGTCAAGACTTTATAAAGTAGAGACCGTTTTTAAAATGGGTATGAAAGATGAAGCGTGAAAGTCATTTCCCGAGTATCACCAAACTTTGAACTAAACGAAACTCTGGTGAAAATACGTTTGTACATCTACATATTTTATTGATTTTAAAAATTAATTATCGACTTTATTTCAAATAAATAATTTTTTAAATTTGTTAATTTAAACACGAATTTTTTAAATCAAATTTTAGTTTGATTATAAGAAATTTAAAGATTATTTAAACTTGAATTCAAATTAATGATTTTTATAATTAATTTTAAAGTTATTAATTATTTAAAATTTTTTAAAATAATATTTTATTTTAAAAAAATTTCTGACACGCAAATCGATATTAAAATTCTCAAACCTCGAGTTTTTTCGGAATTAATGATTTTTCAGAGGTTACATCGGTCAATGAGTTAATCGTTTTTCTTGTTAACATATGAGTTCGATAACCTATTGGCAAAATGTTTGGATTCTTTTATTATTTGCATGTTTTTGTGAATTTTTTTTTGTTATGATATAATTGGCTGTTGTCTTAAACAATTTTTATTATTTTTTAATATAAATGGACAATTTTTAATATATATATATATATATTATAAAAAAAATATAATAATAATAATAATATAAAATTGTATATTTTAAATTATATATATTATATAAAGTATAATTTTATTATAAAAATATATAATTTTGCTTAGAGAATTATAAAGTCGATGTTCGTGGAGATTTTTCGAAACTAATCGAATGAAATGACAGTAAAAATAAAAATTCCGAAAATAGAATGGCCTAATGGTAAAATCATTTCTCACTTCAATTTATATATTCTTTTTGTTAAAACAAATTGTGAAAATAACAAAAAAAACAATAAAAGTAACATATGTTTATCATGATTCTTAAGAATAAAACTTGACTACTTCAAAGTGATTTTGACGATTTTACGTGAATTTAAACTCATCTCAAAAAAAAATTAAAATGTTCCCTTAAACCTAATAGATAAAGAGTTGAATAGACGAAGATTTTAAGTCAAATATTTTAACTTTCTAAAATATTAGATTGCACTTTTTAAATAAGTACCTATGATATTCAAATCAATCTAAGAATTTCCAAAATATTGTTACAATTTTTTTTAGTTGTACTAGCCTAACAAAAAAAATTAATTTTGTAATAGTTTTATTTTTAATTGATCTTTTATAATAATTTTGACTTCAAAATTAAATAAATAAAATGAGGCTTCAATTCTAATTCATGTCCAATTACTATTTGAAACTCAAACTTGAGTCGTTTTCATCAAAATGAGGCTTAAAATTTGAATTGTTTCGAAATATTAAAATTTTAATTATTTAAAACATTTTACAAATTTTATTAATGTGTAAAAAATATATTAATAAATCAAAAAAAATAGATAATTGTTATTTTATTTGTACAAATGTGATAAATTAATTAAAAATGAAACTTATGTGATAAAGTTGTAAGATTGACGTTTATTTGTTGGTGAAAAAACTTTAAATTACTAAAATTGTGATAATTGGAAGATATACTTTAAAATTCGAGTCTTATAAGATATTTTATGGTGAAAAAAGAAACTGTCTCAATTTTAGTTTTATTAATTTATAATAATTTAAATAACTTTATGTTTTTAGACAGAATGGAGAAAAGATTTTTTTTACATAGTTGCAATAAAATAATGTGATTACAAGATGTGTGACACTAATATGGTAGTTGGCTACACGGTTTTGACCAAAATTACAATATGGTAATGAAATCAAACGGGTTAAGACTAGGGTTTACCGGGTCCGAATGGTTATTAAGAATTAATTTTTGCAAGACTAAAGCCTGGATTTATGGTCTGACCCATTTACTTGCCACGCTCCGGATTTATATATGCCCGGCCCGGCCCAATTGAACATACAATTTTTCACCTAAATATGAGATTGATTACTTAATTAATGTAATTAGTTAACTTAGAAAACAAAGTTAGTATAATTAAATTAGTATGATTTTAAATTTAAGATAATTAGATTTTATAATTTTACGAGTTATAAATAATTTATATTTTATGATTTAAAAATAATATTTTTATATTTAAAAAATATATTATTTATTAAAATAAATTAATAAAATTAATTTTGTAAATATAAATTGATTGCAGTGTCATTTATTTATTATTATTATTTAATTAAATATATATATATTAAATTGTTAATATGTAAAATAATTAATTATATATAAATAATAATGTATAATTAATATTTCTTAAAATTAAAGTTTACAATTTCAAATAAATTTTAAATTTTACACACTTAAAATTAGTAAACCATTTTAAATATACTCACAATTTTAATATCGTTATTTAATCCATGAAAGACTAAGATATATACAGCGGTCAACAATAAGTGTAATCATTTCAAAATAAATGCAAGATTCGGTTGGATAGAAAGAAAAATGAAAAAAATAAAATCTGATTTTTACAAATGATTTAATTTCATCGGATTATCGATTTTAAAAATAGTCTGATTTTGGTTTTTAATGTTCATATTAAAATATAGTAATTTAATATTTATAATATATACAATTATATATTTACCATGTCAGTGGTCAATTAGAAGATAGGTTCTGTCAATTCAATTTATTTTGTTTGTTAGTAAAAAATTCATAGTTAAATAATTAAAGTATACATAAAATATGACTAACAATAATAATAACAAATTACATATAAATAGTTCATTTTACGATTTTTTATTTATTTATATTTTTTAAACAAATTTATTTGACTTTTTTTTTTTTAAAATTCATGAAAATGATCAAAATAGTGTGCAAGACGGGAAGTACTCTTTAGGCCTACATTAAAATATCTTCTACACTATTTTAAATATTTTTTTTATTGTTTAGATTAATAAAAGATGTTAGCATGAACATCACAAAAGTTACCGATGAAAAAAGTCTACTTAAAAATTAAAATGTGACCGAATTTTATTTTCATGAAAAGATCGTGACCATTGAGTGTCAAGTTAATTATCCTTACTTAGAAGAAAAAAATATTTTAATACGACTCATTAGTAATCACATAAAACTGCGCTTATATTAAAATGAAATCCTTTACTTTTCAAAATATAGTGACATCTAATTTTTTTTTAACATAATTTTAGGTGAAATGTTAATTTATTTATTTTTTTTATAAAAATTCATACTGTAGGATATAAATGATAGTAATTTAAACATAACAATAAAAATAAAAGTGTTTATATTGTCATTAAACAACGAGATTAACAATTTAAGAACAACAATAAAAACATAAAAAAAATGATTATTAACGAACAAATATAACATAAAACCTAACATTAACGATCTCAAAGATACTCGAGAAGGTCAATGAGTTAACATATATATTATCTATATTATTAAAATATTAATTTTACATAATCTATTAAGATAACTCAAGTTTCAAAAATTTATTTATGGTCCAATTCTCATTAAAAATATACATATTGATTTGTTATCTTAATTTTTTAAATTAAAATATATATTGATTTAACATTTTAACTTTCTAAATTTAAAAAACAAATAACAGTTCAAAATTTTAACTTTCTAAATAAAAAATATATATGTCTGTTAAAAAATGTTAACTTAACATTAAAAAAAATATATATATCTCTATCGTGTTTGAGATTTTAAAATTCTAAATTTAAAATAAAATATCGATTAAATACGAGCTTATCATGTTGTAAATGATAAAATAACAAGATATTTTATTTGTAATAATAGAAAAATAAATATTAAAATTACAATTCCAACTAAAAAAGAGTGAGATGGTAATTATAAAATTATATTATTTTAAATTTCATTAAAATTTTGATTTTAATTCTTAATTGAGTATATCAAACTTAAGAATAATTTGACCCAATTCCAAAGTTATCATACACACTCTTAGTGATTATTTATTTATTTATTAATTTTTTTTACAAACCACTCCTACCATTACCATTTGAGTCTTAAGATGTTAATAAAAAATATTTTTATTATTTTTAAGTCCATCCAGCCCATAACCCCTCACAACACTGAAAACAGGCTATAGCCCAACCCACTTCCTCTCCTTTTCCCTCAAATAATATTCTAAAACTTTTTAAATTTACATTCTTCTTCCTTTCAAAACCCTAACCTGAACCAGCGACAACTAGACTCCACTCCACCGCAACAGACGTGAGACGGCTCGTGGACAGCGGCCCTACAATCAATCGTCGTTCGCTCCTTCCCTAAACCTCCGGCCGGTCCTTATCTTAAAGAAACAATAATGGCTTACGATCAAGTAGAGATCGAAGACTTTACATGGAACGAAGAGCTTAAGTTATTCACTTATCCATGTCCCTGCGGCGACTTCTTCGAAATTAGCAAGGAAGATCTCAAACTCGGCGAAGAGATCGCCAATTGCCCTAGCTGCTCTCTCTATTTAATCGTTATCTACAATATTGAAGATTTCAATGGCGATTCTGATCAGAAATTGAACAATAACAAGCAGCCAGTAAACCAATAGTCAATTTTGCAATTTCAAACTCATATTATCGTTTTATTCAATTTCTCCTAATTTGTTTTTTAATTCTAATTTCATATCAATTTAATAATAAATTTGAGATTTTTTAATATGATATTCTTTGTTTGATGTGTTTATTTATAGGATGTAAATGAGCCGAGTCGAACAGTATCATGCTCAAACTCGGCTCGTCTAGTATATGTTCGGGCTCGAGCTCGTTTTGAGCTTTTACAATTGAGCTCGTATGAATTTATTTGAGCTCACGAGCCGTTCGTGCTCGGCTCGTTTAAAGTTCGTTTACAAAACTCGTTAAGAGCTGGTTTAAAACTCGTTTATAAATTGAACAAAGAAAGAATGCAACATTAAAATTATAATTATAAATAGAATCATATAATAATATTAATTATTATAATATATATTTATATATTACTATTTTTTTTAATAATTTATAAATTATATTTAAATAATATTATAATCGAACGTGTTCTTAAGCCTATAAACGAACTTGTTCGCGAGCTTATAAACGAACATGTTCGTGAGCTTACGAGCCGAATATCGAAAAGTTCAAGCTCGACTCGTTTAAATTTTCGAGCTTTTAAACGAGCTTGAGCTCGGCTCGTTAAGATTAACGAACGAGCTCGAACGAACTTTTTGTCGAGCCGAGATTCGAATATTTGGATTAAATTGAAATAATTGTTTATTTATTTATTTATAATAGTTTAAAATATTGAATAATTATTCTATATTTTATTGACTATAATATATAGTACAAAATGAATAAACTTTTTTGTTTTGTTTATATGATAATTGGATTATGTAAAAACTAACCCAGCACCAATCAAGTTCTAATAGGTAGAGAAGATTGGGTGGGTGGGTGTGACAGAATAAGAATAAAATGGAAGAATACAAAAAAGGGTTTAATAATTCAATAAGAGGTTTGATCGAATACTTGTAGGTAATATGTACATCAATCAATTTATTCGACCTAAAATTATTGTTGAAATAAAAATAAAAAAGATATTTCCATAAAAAAATATTAAAGATTCTAGAAAATATTATTGATTTGGTTATTAAAAATTAAAAAAATATATTATTTATTAATAAATTAAGGTAACTAATTTTGTAAATATAATATTTGCATAGTATTATTTATTTATTATTTAATTATATATATTTTTTAAAGTTATGAATATATAAAATATTTAATTATATATAGAAATAATAATATTATTTCTTATAAAATAAACTATTTTAATTTTAAGGAAACTCTCAATTTTGTTAGTGTTTGAAACTCGACAACATTAAATTCAAATAATAAACTGCATAATAATTGTGGGCATGACATTATTTGATTTGAAAATTTCTTTGATTTGAAAATTTCTTTATAATTGTGTTACTTGTGTTCTAACCCTCAATAAACTTATTTAATTAATGAAGCTTTTTGTTTGTTTGTTTTTCTTATTAAATATTTGTTTAGAAGCATGATAACTTTGTTTATACAAACAAGATTAGGTTATTGCACATTAATAGTTATATTTGTAAAATAATGTTCCTTATGGTCCATTAATAGAAATTTCATTTTTTTAATGTTACATTAATAACAAAGTTTAAGATCTCATTATGATCCCAATTTAATAATTGGGGCTGTCAATCTTGTACAATTGTATTTGTCTATGTGACATCAATGTGACATTTAAGTGCTTAATAAGATTCTATAATAATATTTATAATTCAACCACTTACATAAAACAACAAAATAATTGTTATAAATTACTAGTTTAATAATATTAATACTATTTTTCAATCTTAAAATATTATTCACCGACCGAGTCTTAACCAACCAAGTTATTTGTATTGTGTTTGACTCGAACTTTGTCTTTTCGATTTGTCGGGAGGATTTATTGGAAATAAAAGCTATTAGGAATAAAGACCAAAATATACTTTATATATATATAATATTTTACCGACTTATATTTTTAATTTCTTAAGAAATGATTTTTAGAAGGCTCAATGGAGCTTAAATTTTCAGATCTCAAAGTCCTAATCACGAATCTTTATATTAAAAAAGAAAGAAGTTTAATATATTTTTGATAAGTTGGAATATATTTTTACCTTTAAAGATAATATACAATTCTTAATTCTTTTATACACAAATGTTTTAAAGATAATCTAACCTTTAAGTTAGAAAATTAGGGTACCTCAGCGAACCCTTTTTAAGGAGACCCACAATTGAAACTATATATGATTAAATAATCAAATAAATATGTGAACTTAAATAAATCTTCTGTATCACTACTACACCTTTTAATAAAGAAACCTTGATCGTGAATCCATTAAGTAAGGTCGACATCTAATTTTTAATCTTATAAATAAGATTTCAATAATTTGTATTGTTGAGAAAGTGAAATGTATTTACAAGTGAGACTATTTATATAAAGATATAAAATAAAGTAGTAATACACAACTCAAGGAGAAACTTATACACTTCCCAAGGTAGAAACTTATACATTGCCCCCAAGGAGGATTTATCTCAAATTATTTTAGTCATGGTTTCCAACATTACCCTCACGTTAGGAGTGAATAGATTAAAAACTCCTAACTTGCCAAGAATGTGGTTGAAGGAGATTTTCTATCTAGAGACTTCGTTAAGACGTCGGCCAATTGGTTCTTGCTCATCACGTAAGGTGTTTCGATTTGGCCAGACTGTACTTTCTCTCGTATAAAATGACAATCAACTTCAATATGTTTGGTTCGTTCATGAAAAACGGGATTAAATGCAATATGACGCGTTGTTTGGTTGTCGCAATACATTTTCATAGGTTCATTGTGAGATATTCCCATATCTTGGAGTAGATGCTTATTCCAGATAATTTAGCTAGTTGTAGTAGCCATAGCCCGGTATTCCGCTTTAGCGTTGGATCATGCAACCACATTTTGCTTCTTGCTACGCCAAGTGACTAGATTTTCCCTAACAAATGTACAAAATCCGGTGGTTGATTTTCGATCATTACTTCCTACCCAGTCTGCATTTGAGTATCCAATAATGTTTGAGCAATGGTTTCTTTTAAGCCAGATTCCTTGTCTCGGAGTAGCCTTGAGATACCGATGTCTTCTTTCGACTACTTTGAAGTGGCCTGTTCGTGGAGCATGCATGTACTGGCTTACTGCGCTAACATAAAAGTGATATTTGGTCGAGTAATAGTTAAATATATAAGTTTACCAACTAATTTTTGATACCTGCTAATATCCGGTAACATCACACCATCTTCAAAGTTAAGTTTAGTAGTGGTGCCCATGGGAGTATAAGTTGGTTTTAATCATAACTTCCCTATTTCATTTAATAAATCCAGGGTATATTTTCTTTGAGACAAGAACAACCTTTTTTGTGAATGGACTATCTTCACCCCAAGAAAATACTTAAAAATACTTAAGTCTTTGATATCAAAAGTTTCTTTAAGTACATTTTAACTTTTATTTATTTCTTCTTCATCATTTCCAATAATTATAATATCATCTACATATATAAGAATAAAATGAGATGAGTTTTTAATAAACAAGGAGGAGTACTTTTTATGAAACTATTTTGAAGAAGAGCATCACTTAATTTAAAATACTAAGTTCGGGGAGATCGTTTTAGTCCATATATAGCTTTATTAAGTTGACAAACACAATTAGAACTCAAGTTCTCTTTGTAACCTGGAGGAAGAGCCATATACACTTCCTCCTCTAAATCACCCTATAGAAAAACATTGTTTACGTCCATTTGAAAAAGGTTCCAATTTTTATTAGTAGCAATTGATAAGAGAATTCGAACCGTGTTCATTTTAGCTACAGAAACAAATGTTTCCTCGTAATGTATACCATATGTTTGATTATATCCTTTTGCTACAAGACGAACCTTGCATCTATATATTTTTCCATTACAATCATATTTTATTTTATATACCCATTTGCATCCAACATGTTTTTTTTCCTATAGGGGTTACAACAATATTTCAAGTATGATTTTTTTCCAAGTGCTTCTAGCTCCTCACACATAGTTTGTTGTCATAGAGGGTTATAAACAACTTTTTGAAAATTGTGAGGCTCGATGTTATTTATAACAGTTAAGAAGTTATAATGTGATAGGGATATTTGTTCATAAGATAAGAATTGTTGAATATGGTAAAATACCTTATGAGTAACATAGTCATCGAGTTTTGTAGGTGATCGGCTAGGACACAAGGATCTACTTACACCTTCATGTTCTGATAAATTTTCTAACTCATTTGTTTCATGATCTCCTTCTGAAATAAGTTGGCTTTCTTGTTTCGGTGGATTTTCAGATCCATGTGACTCGTGATTTTCTCTTTAGAATTCCCCCCCTGAGATGGTACCGGATTCCAAGTTATTGCTCCCTAAGAATTCATTTCCTGTAGATACTGTTAGAATATAATATAATATATCGATAAGATATTATCACAATATTATAAATTATGATAATATCAATATCAATATTATATTATTATATTATTTAGTTTCCTTATATGTCAATTATAATGTCTATAGATTACGTAACCATGAATAACAATTTAATACAATCTTTCTCTCTTCATTTTAACATGGTATTAGAGTTTTGTTATTGTTCTTGAGTCAGTCAGATGATAGTCTTTCGCTGCCTCCATCAATGATTACTTTAGTCATCGATGGAAGACTCTAATTATTTATTATTAATATTATTTTTTGTTAGTGGTTTTAAGCATCTTATATGGGGTTTTAGATTTCATTTGAGTGCATTTATTTTCTTCTAGTTAGATTGGGGATTTTGGTAGCTTATTGGAAATGTGTTTGGTTGTTATTGCTCTTGAGTGAGGAGGGTAACTTGGACAAATTGAATGTTGATTTGGCTGAATTAGATGGTTTAGAAGAAGGTTGATTTTATTATTAGTCTTGGAGGAGAGGAAATCGAAAGTGAGTTTTTGAAGCTTGGTTTGATTGGTCTTTGTTTGATTGATTTTGGTTGTTGTTATTGAGAATAAGAAGTTGAATTTGGTTTATGTTTCCCTATGTTTGTGAAACTTGGTTTGATTAGTTTTGGTTGTTGTTGAGAATAGAGAGTTGACTTTGGTTTGAGTTTTTCCTAAGTTTGTGAAGTTTGGTTGATTGGTTTTGGTTTTGGTTGTTGTTGAGAATACAAAGTTCACTTTGGTTTGGGTTTTCCATAGGTTTGTTAAGTTTGATTGATTGGTTTTGGTTTGGTTTGATTGTTGTGGGTTGTTGATTTCAATTTGGGTTTTTAGAAGAGTATGTGAAACTTGGTTTGATTGGTTTTAGTTTGGTTGATATGAATCAAAGAAGAGATGCTTTTTGGGTGGATGATCAATGGATTGAGCAGAAGAGAAGAAAAAAAAGAAGATTAAGAATGATGCATAACTTCTTGTTGTCCGCACTTTCGTTTTTTAACGGTCAAACTTTCAATGTTTATTGTTGTTGCATTGAGAGTTTGAGAGGGGATGTTAGAATTTAATATAATATATCTGTAAGATATTATCACAATATTATATTATTATATTATTGTGATAATATCAAAATTATATTATTATATTATTTAGTTTCTTTATATGGCATTTATAATGTCTATATAATAGACGTAATCTATGTAACCATGAATAACAATTCAATCTAAGCTTTCTCTCTTCATTTTAACAGATAAATCTTCAAAAGAGTTGAGAGTAGGAATAAAATCGTTAAACAAATCATAATAATTATCATTTTTTTCTTTGAAAAATGGCCCATGCTCTTTAAAATTAAATTTTGTTAGTGTCATGATCATAACACTTATACCTTTTTGAGTTGTGGAATATCCAAGAAACAGAGTTTTGATAGAAGATGCACTAAGTTTATCAGTGCGATTAATGTGGACAAAACATGTGCAACCAAAGACACACAAATGTTTATAAGAGATTTCTTTGTTATTTAAAATATTGAGTGAAGTTTTTCCATTCAATACAAATGTAAGAAATCTGTTTATAAGCTAAACGGCTGTGAGAAGAGCATCAGACCAAAATCTCTTAAGAACGCTAAAATTGAAAAGTAAAGCTCAAGTGACCTCGAGAAGATGTCTATTTTTTCGTTCGGCAACACCATTCTGGGCCGGTGTATGAGGACATGTTTTTTTGATGAACTACACTCTTTGATTTGAAAAATTTTAAGAATTTTGAGTTAATGTATTCAGTTTCATTATCAGATCGAAAGTTTTTAATTGTTCCATTAAAATGATTTTCTGCAAATGAATTAAATTCAAGAAATTTCTCATAAACCTCCACCTTTGAGGTTAGAAGATAAATCCAAGTTGCACGTGAGAAATCATCAATGAAGTTAACATAATATCGAAAATTATTATGCAAATCGATAGGTGCAAGACCCCAAACATATGAATGTATCAATTCGAGGAGCTTTAGTTTTATTAGTGGAGATGGGAGAATGAAGTTTTGTTTGTTTTGAAAAATGACAAATATCACAATTTGAGCAATAATTAACTATTTGAAAATTTTGTTTCAATACTTTATTAGACGGATGCCCTAGCCTTTGATTCCATAAATTGCACTTAGAACAAAGATATGCATTTAAAACACATTTAGAAAAATCAACAATGTAAATATCGTTAACAAGTTGTTCTTCACTAATTTTCATTCTTGTCAACTTGTCCTGAAACACGACACATTTGTTAGAAAAAATAACAAGACATTTAAGATCTTTAGTAATCTTACTAACATATAATAAATTTGGGGATAATTGCGAAAGATAAAGAACACTGTCAATCTTTTTTGAAAAAACTTTGATAGACCTTGTTCCTAAGATGGACATATTTGAATCATCAGCAGTTTTAACATTTTGTTGTGAATTTTTAATCGAAAGATCCGAAAAAATATTTTTGTTTCCAGTCATATGATCTGAAGTTCCGAATCAACTACCCAATAATTAGGGTTATTACAAAAAGATGTAAAATACTTATAAAAATACATGGGTCCACCTTTGATGTGACCGAGCTTCTTGAGTTTGCATAAATTTGGTGAACTCATCAAAAAGACTATTGAAATTAGGTTGATCATTTGACCTAGATGACATATTAAAGTTGGACTGTCCAATTGTTGTCCCATTACTCCAGTTTATTTGAGATTTTCCCTCTTCTCCGTTGCTTTGAGCGAAAAAACCCTTTGGGTTTATTCCTTTGGAAACTCTTCCTCGTTCTTCGTCATTTCTTCTTAACATACGAAGATGAGGATAGAGTATGAAACAAAATTCCTTCGCATGAACCTATTTCTTATAGTGATTGTAGAAGAGATTGCTATTTCGTTGAAAGTTCTACAATTTGTTACCAAAAAAAGCTTAATTTTCACTACTTGCCCCTCACCTCCCATAATGCTCATTTGTATCTCCTCTTGTTGCAACCTTGAGACCACATCATCGACAAATGAAAGATTATGCAACATAAGGATCTAAGCGCGGATGATATCCCAACTCGGATCTATTGAAGCAAGCAACTGATATATCCCTTTTTTTTCTTGTCGTTCTTGCAAGGTATTCTCATCGTTGATCGGAGGTAAGTACAATATAAAGTCTTCTTTTTTTCTTGTGAGCTCACCAACGACTTCGGTGACCGACTTCGATCCCTTTTTTATGGACTGAATTTCAGACTTCAGTTGATATATATACGCATAATTTTGAGTATTTCCATATCTTTTCTTGACTGAATCCCATATTTTCCCTGCTGAATTATTGACCAAGAAAAATTCTGAAATTCTCGACTCCATGGAGTTTAGAAGCCAACTCATGATTTGATAATCATGAGCTTCCCATTCCTTGGCTTTTTTCAGATTATCCTGAGTGGATTTCTCTGTGATAGTGGGTTTGGTTGATGTTCCAAAAATATGACCAAGTTTGAGCCTCCCTACGAGGAATATAGTTGTTGATCGTGCCCAAGAGATGTGGTTCTTTTTGTTCAAAAGAATCGAGGTGATCTTCCCAGTTGAGTGGCTATCAGTAAAGTTGATCCCGAGAGTAGACATCATAGACTTTAGAAAAATAGAGATCTTAGATTAAAAAAATGCACAACAAGCAGTGTTGGCATAAAAGAAAAAATTAGGCCGAGATTAACTTCTCTGATACCATGTTGAGAAAGTGAAATGTATTGATACGTATGTTGGTTTTACAAGTGGGACTATTTATACAAGGATATAAAAGAGCAATACACAACCCAATGAGAAACTTATACACTTCCCAAGGTAGAAACCTATACACTGCCCAATGAGGACTTATCTCTAATTTAATTTAGTCATTGTTTCCAACATTTATTTTAAGTATTGAATGTATATGTATTCTACTCAATATTGAAAATTGTCGATGTATATTAAAAATGATAAAAATCATTTAAGCACGAGACGTTATGTGTTTATAAGACATTGATAGTTTTCATGTGAACCATTAATACAATTTGTTAGCTAAAATGATTTCATGTGATTTTTGTTCTGGAGAATCTCAGATAGTCAAAATTTCCATACAAGATCTCGTTATTTAGATGAAATAATATTTATGGTAGAATTCTTATTTATAATATGTGCATGAAAGAATATTTTATTATGATAAGTCGTTTTCGTATGTGTCAGGAGAATATTAAATCGCTAACTCACTTACTTTTACCTGATCGACGACCAGCCAAACTAGGATCTAGAGGTAAAATAATAATGAAATTAATAAGTGATTCCAAATATAGTCTAGTCAATGTTAATATTGAATGATTTAATGAACAATATTTATATCACACATTGAACATTTACTATCACTATAATAATATAATTGATACATGTATTATTTAAGAATTTAAAATTTTCAAATTCTATTTTCACTAAAAACCTCATAAGCTAAGCTGATAGTTGAGTCGTGTTAACTTATTAAATAAAATAAAAAAAGAGTATATATATAATGAAATAACATTAATAATAATTTTATTAACATAAATTTTATATAATAATTAAAAAAAACAGACTTCATTAAACTAAACTAATGGGAGAGGAATACAAACAACAAATTATAAAATAAGTATAAACAAAACCAAATCAAAACATGTATAAATAAAAATCCATATAGATCCTAGTTCTCTTTATATTGAAATTGGTCTCCCTTTCTTGCAAGTATTAAGGTTTACATCTCTATAAAATTTTATGTTTCCATATTTGTACTTAATTATCTTCGTCTTTGCAAGTACTCTTATAATCTATAATCATAAAAGAACATTTAATAATAGTAACTAAAAAGAAAAAGTTTTAAGAGGGTTTGTGTTTGCTTTCTAAAAATAGTTTGTAATATTAGCGGTGTCAACATCATCGTTATTTTCAAAATAAATTTAAAGTGACCTTTCTTTTGAATTAAATGTTTGGTGTACCTTAAATAACTTGAGTAGAAAGAATTTAGCTTTATGTGAGAATGAATGGAAGCATGTAACATGTAAATTACCTCCAAAGAAGTGATGGTGAAGCATCTCATCTAGCATAGTTCATATCAATGGAATATCAACATGTTAATCAAGACTTTCACAAGTTATAACTATGAGGATTGCTACAATCCCCAACATCATGATGAATTTATAGATTCAAATGTCTACCAAATATTACAACTTTTATGTGGAAAGTATGTCAACATTATTTGAAACACTTTTTTCATTATAAGAAGATAGCTCAAAATAATGTGTTGCACTTGTCATGAGAAAGTGGAAACAATTAAGATATCATATTTTGATGTAAGTGATCAAAATCAATTTGGTTAGTATGTGCATAAGGAAAACCATCTATTAGTGGATCCAACTTAGTTTTCAATAATTGGATTGAATTTGGTATGAATAATGAGTTTTATTTGTCAACATTATTTGACCCATCATAAATTTTAAGAGCTCACATCTTTAATAGTCTAGCTCAAAATTATTCGGATGCAAATGTTATATTATCAACATTTTGAGTAATTTAGAATGAATTAACTTATCGTTTACCTTTAGTTGTCGTTGCTCATTAAATACTTCTCATTTTTATTTCTTCTTTTGATACGCAATACATATATTGATGACATACATGTTCAACATTTGAATTTATAATGAGATATTTTCTTAGATTTTATTCGGTTAACGTTATTTTAATAATATAAATTTAACAAAACATCATTTCATTCACTCTCTGAGATTATCTTTCAAATTAATTATATAGTGATTAATTCATAATACAAATATGTTATGAAAAAAGAAGAACTATTAGATGTCAATAGGGAAAGCTATTAAATTCATTGTGTTAAAACTACCAAACTCATTGTGTTTTTTCAAATAAAACAAATAGCTCAAATTTAAATTAACAATACATTTTAATTTACATAAAAGGTAATGATGTAGGTCGAGATTATTCAACCAAATTGAGAAAAATAAAATAAAAAAAGGGGAGAGAAAGTTGAGATGTCAACATATATTGACTTGGAATAGTAACCCCATTTCATTTATTTGCGGCCAAACTAAGAAAGATACTTTAGTTATCTATTTAATAATTATATTTTGATTATTTTCAACTATCAAAATCAACCTTTTATTAATAACTAGACTCAACAACCCAAACTAAACATTTTGATTTCAAATTATGCAAAGGGATCTTGAATCTTATATTAAATATAAACAAATAAATTATATTATTAAATTTAAAATGTAGATTTGATCTATTTATTAGATTTGATTAGTTTACATGTATTATAAGTACTATTATTAGATTCTGGTTCTATTGTAGAGATTTTTTTTTGTATATAAAGTTGTAAATTAATAAAATTGTTGTATTTATCAGAAGATTTTCTCTAAAATATAGCTTTTGAGCTCAATACTTTTGACTATTGTTATTGTCTAATAAAAATTGTTCAACGATTAAAAAAATAGTCATTTAGTTAAGTTGATTTAGGATTTGTTTTCTTACCATTATATTGAATAACGATTTAGTTTCGAAAGAATAACATGCATTAAAATTATTAAATTTATTGATAAATATTTATAAAATATATAATTTAACTTTTTTTCTCAAACAAATTAAATATATTTGTTGGTTTATATTTTGTTTGTATAACTGGTTTAATTATTAAATGAATTTCAACTAAAATCTTACTTAGTTGAGTTTTGAGAAATGATAAATATTTATTTTTGATTAATATTAAATATCAAAACTATTATATATATTTATTAAACTACATATTTTATGGAATAAAAGACAATTTAAGATAACAAAATTACTAATATAAATCCTAATTTAGGAGAATCACTTTAAGAATTTGAATTGTATTTAAGTGAAACAGTTAAAATTAGGAAAGTTAATGAACTCTACCAACATTTCCATGCTCCCTTTTATAGGGACGGGCAAAAAAAATCTTTTTACTTAAAAAAAATTATTCTAATTTCACCCCTCCCTGTGTGGAGGAACATGAATCATTAAAAAGGGGTTCATTTATTTGTTGTGTTTGTTGGATTGTACTTGGATCCATTCATGGTCAGTTAGATTTTAACTAGACACAATTTATATTATATTTATAAAATAAATCTTTCTATAATAAAATGATATTTTTATTAATATATTATAAAATATATTAAAAATTAATATTAATATACATAAATAAATTTAAAACTCTCCTAATAAATAAATAAATAAATATATATATTAACGATGTTATATATATATATTTAATTGTATTTATTAGTGTGAGTTAGAATCGGAATAAAAGATAAAAATATCATCATTGTCTAATTTCCGATCAATTATTAGTCAAACTGAAGAAAAATCGTCCAAATTAGACATAGAGAGAATTATAATTCTTATGTTTTAAGCTTGACATTTTTGTGTTATATATTTTTAAACTCAACTTTGTTTTATTTTGAATACAAATATTTTAAAGTGAAATGGTTTGTACTAACGTTATAAATTAAAAAAATAAAAATAAACTTATAGTAGCTAAAAAGTAACTTTATTTAAGAAACAATATTAATAATTTTTTTTTTAATTTCAAGCTGTGTTTGGACAATTTTTTTTTAATTACTTAAAAATACATTTTTAAATATGATTAATATGAAACAATGTTATGATTTTTTTAGTTAAAATTCAACTCGAACACAATTTAATATATATATATATATATAATGATGCTTAATTTTAAAAGTGCCCGAATTACCGGGTTGAGAACTGTGGTTAATTTGGATATATATTTGAAAGTAGATAGATACTTGGGTCGGATTCTGGGTTGACCCGCGCATAAACTTAAAACGGTTAAAAATAAAATTAAAAATTCTATAGGTATGTTTCGAACTCGCAACCTGACAAAAATAAGTACAACTCTTTAACCAACTAAGCAACACCAAATTTAATGAACGCGAGACATTTTTAACTAACTAATTTATATATATACAATGATACTTAATTTTGAAAGTGTCCGAATTGCCGAATCGAGAGTTGTGGTTAATTTGGATATATATGTAAGAGTAAATAAATATTTGGGTCGAATTCTGGGTTGAACCACCCATAAACATAAAACGGTTAAAAATAAAATTAAAAATCCTCGTAACCTAACAAAATAAATACAACTCTTTAACCAACTAGACTAATAAGACTTTATATTTTGAATTCAATACCAAATTTGATGAACGCGAGACGTTTTAACAATATATTTTTATCCGTGTACATCATACGCACCACCGAGATATTCCTAAATTTTAAATAGGTCAATGACATATTCTAAAAAAAAAAAAAAATAAACCAATGATTAATCATCATTGAAATGAAAAATAAAATATGTTATAGCCTTAAAAAAAAATGATTTATCTCTTTAACGTCTTATAAACCTTTTCTTTTTTTCTTTTTCTGAACCATCCCTCACCTCGCGACACCTGCCTTCACGTCATCGTTCTCATCAGTATCACCGGCACCTCACTCTTTCTCTCTCTTTCTTTCTCTCTTTCTCTTCTCTCTCGTGATGATGTAAATAGATTTTTACTGGTCAAGTCCAAGAGCTAAGAAAAAGGATGGAAATCAACCTCTATGGAGTCTACTTGTTTCTTCTCATAAGACCATAGTTCACACTTCTTTCTTGCTTCACAAACTTCAACTCAAGGTAACTCAACTCAACTCAATTCCTTCTTTCTTTATAATCATCATCCATGTTCGATCCGTTTCTCATCAGATATGCTTTACTAACCTTTAACTTCTCACTATTCACATCAATCTGTTTCACCTTCTAGATCAGCTTTTTTTAATACTTTATTGTTATTACGCTGTAACTGTAGATTCGCATCCTTCGCAAAAAAGATGAGTTCAGCGGTTCTTGTAGCCGTCGCCGCCGCGATCGGTAACTTACTTCAAGGATGGGATAACGCTACAATAGCCGGTAAATTCTTCACTTACTAAAAAAATATTGGAATTCTGCAATCATATTCATATCCAAACCATCGTTTCAGGAGCTCTACTTTACATAAAGAGAGAGTTTAATTTAGAAGGTGAACCGACCATGGAAGGACTTATTGTGGCCATGTCACTAATTGGTGCTACATTAGTAACGACTTGTTCTGGTGGAATTGCAGATTGGCTTGGTCGACGTCCTATGCTTATAATCTCATCAATTCTTTACTTTCTTAGTGGCATTGTAATGTTATGGTCTCCAAACGTTTATATTTTATTGTTCGGTAGGCTTTTAGATGGGTTTGGAATTGGTCTGGCTGTTACACTTGTTCCCATCTATATATCAGAAACAGCACCACCTGAAATTAGGGGTTCACTCAATACCTTACCCCAGTTTACTGGATCTGGTGGGATGTTTCTGTCTTATTGTATGGTATTTGGTATGTCGTTGATGGAATCGCCTAACTGGAGGTTGATGCTTGGGGTTCTTTCTATTCCTTCTGTTATTTACATTGTTTTAACCATATTTTACTTACCGGAGTCACCTAGGTGGCTTGTGAGTAAAGGGCGTATGAGTGAGGCTAAGCAGGTGTTGCAGAAACTACGAGGAAGGGAAGATGTTGCAGGTCACTCCTCCTTCACTAATCATATATTATTTTTGTGGCTATTCTTGGAATTGATGCTCAAACATATGTGTTGTTGTTAGAGGTCATATAATAAGCATTGTACTATTATCATCCTTCAACCTCTACTCTAGCTCGAGCTGAAATTGGCTATCCAAACAAATGCACACCTAAATCAGTCTCTCTTTTTTCTTTTATTTTTTTAATTGTGATGGTTATACTAGGTTTCTAGGAAGGAACAGGGTTATGTGCCTTCATTTAGGTTCTTTAATAATTTTGTTTCTGATGAACTACTATCTGCCTTGACAAAATGAGTTAGTTATGATAAGAATGTCATGTAATTTATGAGTAAGGAGCTAGAGAATATATTATTAGCTTGTACATATTATTGGACATTATCTTTTAATTTAGATAGACTTCCTTTTTTATCATGCCTATATATAAGCAAGCTAAGGGTATTCCTTTCACATCAAGCTTGTGGCTGAACTTTATTTTCATTTACAGGTGAATTGGCTTTACTGGTTGAAGGTCTTGGAGTAGGTGTTGACACATCAATAGAGGAATACATAATTTCCCCAGTAGATGAATTTACTGACGACCATGATCCTAATGCTGAAAAGGAACAAATCAGGTTATATGGACCTGAAGATGGTCTCAGTTGGGTAGCTCGGCCAGTCCAAGGACAGAGTATGCTTGGTTTGGCTTCACGCCAAGGAAGCGTTGTGAGTCAGACTGTGCCCCTTATGGACCCAATAGTCACCCTATTTGGCAGTGTTCATGAGAAACTTCCAGGAGGTGGAAGCAAAGGAAGCATGTTTTTCCCCCACTTCGGAAGCATGTTTAGTGTCGCAGGAAATCAAACTAAGGATGAAGAATGGGATGAGGAGAGCCTTGCTAGAGAAGGAGAGGATTATGCATCTGACACTCAGGCTGACGATGATAATTTACATACACCATTAATGTCACGCCAAACAACTAGTTTGGAGGGCGAATTAGTTCCTCCTACTTCCCATGGAAGTATTTTGAGCATGAGACGCGATAGTCTGACGCAAGGAAATGCCAGGGAACCATCGAATAGCATGGAGATTGGTGGGGGTTGGCAGCTGGCATGGCAATGGGCTGAGAGAGATGGTCAAGATGGAAAGAAGGAAGGAGGGTTTAAAAGAGTTTATTTGCATCAGGAGGCTATGCCTGGATCCAGGCGAGGATCGTTGATTTCCATTTCTGGGGTAGATGGCCCAGCAGAGAGTGAAGTCTTCCAAGCTTCTGCTTTGGTTAGTCAACCGGCACTTTTCTCTAAGGAGCTGATGGAACAACGCTCAGTTGGACCTGCTATGATACACCCATCTGAAGCTGCTGTAAGAAGACCAGGTTGGAGTGATCTTTTTGAGCCAGGAGTCAAGCGTGCATTGGTTGTTGGTATTGGAATCCAAATACTTCAACAGGTAAATTGCACATCTCTCGAAATTTGTGGCATTTCGCTGTTGTAAGCACTTTGATGTTCTTATGTTATTGGTAAATACATGATCAATCTTGCTTGACTTAGTAGAGGCTTGGGCACAGTATTTCCTGTTGTCTATACACACAAGTCAACTGATTCGAGATGCTTCCTTATGTGAACAATTTATTCCCTCTGGAAAATTAATTTGGCCACATTGCTATATGAACTCTACAATGAGACTATATACATAGAACTCTGACAAATAAACCTTGGAGTATTGTTTTTTTTTATCATTGACAGTTGATCCTTTTTTTTCCTTTCTTTTTATGGTTGCCTGGTGTAAGTTCATATTTTTGTTGTTTTGGGAGTCAACCTAATATTATTTAAAACTTTCTTAACAAATCTTTTGTCATGTTAAAAAGTGTCTACTTTGCAGTGTCCATTGATTCCCTTTTTCGTTACTATAATTGTGAAGAAGGGAAATCAAAGCAATTGTACACCACACCTAGAAAGAATATGTCATTTTGTTTCTGGAACAGATTGCAAATTGTGACTCAGTAAGCATGGAACACCAACCAACCCTTATGGTGATGTGGTTGAGTTCAAAATGTTCACAGATTACACTAAATATGTAGTCTTGTTTTAACTTGTTCTGAAGGTTATATCACTCTTCTCTAACCATATTGAGCCTATTTGGAAACTTGTATTTGGTCACATCACAATCACATTGAAATATCTTCAAGTTAAAATTGAAAGTAATTATTATAGTGTAATTTGTGTTGATTCATTTAGTATACACATTATTTTCTAAATCATCCCCCGAATTATAGTGTATTTTTTGTTTCATTTGGTATAGAGATTTTTTTATCATGATCAAATTAGTTTTTAGATTATTGTGGTTTTTGGAAAACATAACAAATTTTGATTTTCATGGACCATGATCAACAGAATAAAATGGTATACCAAAACAGCTCGAAGTAAACTTATGAATCATTTGAAGTCTCAAACTATGCTAATGTTATTATCTCTTCTTTCTCATATGAAATTTGATTGTCTTTCTTGGTTATCTTCTTTTATGTGTGTAGTTCTCAGGTATTAATGGAGTTCTCTACTATACTCCGCAAATTCTGGAAAAGGCCGGAGTTGGAGTTCTTCTCTCAAGTATGGGCCTTAGTTCTGCTTCCACTTCTCTGCTTATCAGTACTATCACAACCTTATTAATGCTTCCCTGCATCGCTGTCGCTATGAGACTTATGGATATCTCTGGAAGAAGGTAATATGTTCTTGGCATCTATTCTTCATTCTATTCAAATGTTAGTTAGACCTTATATAAAGTTGAAGAAAATTACTAAGATCTAACTGGAGCCTCTGAACTATTTAATCATGATTATTGATATTGTACTAGAAAGTCGTTTCAGCCGATGTATTTGTTTATGAGGAGAATTGTTTTGCTACGTTAGAGTTCTTATTGAACACCTGCAACATATAAACATTACACTAGTATTTGATTTTGCAATTGTTCTTCTGTCTGAGGCGGCGTAAGCTAGCTTTGTCCTTCGGCCTTCCTACTTTTTTCTTTGGCTAGAAATTGCATTTCTGTTAGATAAAAATAGAATTACAATCGTTCAAACATGTAATAAACAAATCTTTTGCTCCATTGATCCTTTTCATATTTGATGATATTACATTGACCCATTTGATCAAGCATATAGTACTTAGTGGGGCCCAATTAGGAACACCTGTATAAAAAAATTGTGGATCCAGAAATGTATTTGGATTTGATTATGTTTGGAAACTAAACTTAGTCCTTATTTGATCTTGGGTTATTTGAATAACCAAATGGGTATTTCCAAATAATCTTGTTTGGTGTAAGTTATTGAAAATCAGGTTATTTGTGTAAAAAGATATTAGGGGTATAAATAAATATTTTTTTATATGTTGATGATTTGAATTATGTGATTGATTAGTAGTTGTTGATTGAAAAGTGGGTTATTTGAAATTAATATCAAATGACCCACATCAAACAAAAACTGATGTGTCCTCATTGCAATATCAAATAACCCACATCAAACAAGTCTTGGATAGAGACCGATTAAAAAAATTGGCTGTTTTCATCTGAATCTGGATCAAACAAAAACTGTAAGAATTTCCAAATAGGGATTAAGTCCAAAATGATAATAGTATTTGATCCTTGAAGTTTAGAAACTTCTTTCAATCCCAAGGTCAATAGGCAGTTCTTCTGATGTGTCCTCAAAGCATGTCATATACACTTCAAACAAAAAACATGTTTCTAAATAAATGTTGCTAATTGGCGTCTTATTCTTGTCAATCAACTGCAGAACCTTGTTGCTCACCACAATCCCAGTTCTGATATTGACCCTCATCATTCTAGTAGCCGGAAGTCTAATCAACATGGGTGATGTTGCCAACGCAGCTATATCTACTATCAGTGTCGTGGTCTACTTCTGCTGTTTCGTCATGGGATTCGGCCCTATACCCAACATCCTATGTTCGGAAATCTTCCCAACTCGGGTTCGTGGGCTCTGCATCGCGATTTGCGCGCTCACGTTTTGGATCGGAGACATAATTGTCACCTACACTCTCCCTGTCATGCTGACATCTGTCGGTTTATCAGGAGTTTTCGGAATGTATGCTGTCGTATGCATCATTTCGTGGGTATTTGTCTTCCTGAAGGTTCCGGAAACCAAAGGCATGCCTCTTGAAGTTATTACTGAGTTCTTTTCTGTTGGTGCTAGGCAATCAGTTGCTGTCCATACCAATTGATTGATTCAGTAAGAGATGGAAATAGTGTTTTATCTCTGTTGTTGTGTATGATTTAAGTTTTGTACTGTTTATTTCCACGTTCTGTTTTCCATTCATGTTGTTGTAAGATATCTTGTTAGGTTTAGCCATGAAAAGCTATCTATCATAATACTGTTCAGTCCCTGGTTCTTTTTATGCCTTATTTCAAATTCTGTGTTTTGATTGGATGAACTGATTTTATTTTATTTATTTATTTATTCATAAATGGCCTGTTAAGTATTTTATATATATAGACTATAGAGTACCCTTTATATTAAGAGGGCACAGACATGGAATGACTTAACTTCTCATCTTCTTTCTTCCAAGGCACCAAGATCATGTGCCTTTATTCTATATATAGAGAGAGAGATGGAAATGTTGTTTTGCAGGGAGGAAAGAAAGGTTAAGCTTGAGGCTGATGATCAAACATGGAATCTAAAGGGAAAGTTTGTGTGACTGGAGCATCCGGATTTCTGGCTTCTTGGCTGATCAAGAGACTGCTTTTAGCTGGTTATCATGTTACTGGGACAGTTAGGGATCCAGGTCTCGTTCTTTTTCTCTCTCACACACACATAGATAAGTTAACTATGGATGTCTAAATCGCTCTTCTAACAAGAATGAATATGTATATGTCTATATGAACAGGGAATGAGGAAAAATTGGAACATTTGAAGAGGCTTGAGGGAGCAAAGGAGAGGCTAGTTTTGGTAAGAGGTAATCTAATGGAGGAAGGAAGCTTTGATGATGCAATATTTGGATGTTCTGGTGTCTTTCATATTGCTTCTCCTGTATTAGGCCGTCCAACTTCTGATCCTAAGGTCTATCTCTATCTTTCTCTCAATGCTGGGGTCATTCTGAATTTACTTATAACAATTGGCCAAATTTGTTTGTTTGAAAGAAAGAAAAAAAATCTTGTTTTGTGAAAGTAGATTATTTATTTGGGATAAAATGACTAAATTATCATTTGTAGGACTAATTTGGTATTTTGATGCTGATTTGAATGAATTGATTCATGATGGGAGGGATAAAAGAATTATTTTCTGGATTAACCCTTTATCAAACAGGCCTTAGAAACACTTACATACAAAAATTCTGGATCGTAAATCGTATCTGGGATGAGATTGTATTTGAAAACAAAATTTAGTCTAAGAAATGTCTCAAAATAGCGATTATTTTGCTGTACTCTTGTCTCTAAGTGAAATTTTGTTTTCTCATATTCTCTATCCCCTCTATATAGAATGAAAATGACATTTATATCTAATAAAATAAATGTGTTACTACAGGCTGAAATACTGAAACCAGCTGTTGAAGGAACATTGAATGTGCTGAGATCATGCAAAAGGAATCCATCGCTGAGACGGGTGGTTATCACCTCATCTTCTTCAACTGTAAGGGTTAGGCATAATATTGATCCAACCGTGCCTCTGGACGAGTCATGTTGGAGCTCATTGGAACTCTGCGAGCTCCTCCAGGTACGATAATGAAGTATTTGGGTAAAAGTAAATAAAAATGATACCCCATGGCTGTTTTCTTTTATATCAAGATTTTCATATCTATCATGACCCCCCCAAATCTCCATTTGTTAGGTTTGTCCAAATTAACAATGATCTATATACTAAATGAGACAACAAAAATCACATTGTAATTAGATCATGATAAGTACTATACAAAACGAAACAAAAATCATGTCCAATTATGGCACTGATTATTCTATTTTGTTTTGGGATTGGGAACTTTGGATCAAAGACATGGTATGCAATGTCGAAAACAATGGCAGAAAAGGCAGCATGGGAGTTCTGTAAGGAGAACAACATAGATATGGTGAGCGTGCTTCCATCGTTTGTGATAGGGCCGAGCCTATCACCAGAACTGTCTGCAACAGCCTCAGATATCCTCGGTTTGCTTAAAGGGAAAACAGAGAGGTTTGAGTTGCACGGAAGGATGGGGTATGTGCACATAGATGATGTGGCTAAGTGTCATATACTGGTGTATGAACGAGAAGATGCTCAAGGTCGGTTCCTTTGCAGCTCCGATGTCATAGATAACAACCAGCTTCTCACCATTCTCTCGACCCGTTACCCTTCCAACTTCCCCGATCTCCCCACCAGGTATAAATGAGCCTATTTGGTATGAAACAAAAAAAAATATTAAAAATGACTAAAGGAAACAAATACCATGTTTGGTTTGGTTGATTTACAGGTTCAAAGAGCTTGGACGACCAAATTATGAGTTGAATACATCAAAGTTGGAAGAAGGGTTGGGATTTAAGTTCAAGTCTATTGAAGAGATGTTTGATGATTGTATTGCATCCTTGGCCGCCCAAGGACATATTTCTCTTAACTAACTTGTATCAATCGGATCCGCCCTTATTATGCAACGATAAGGATCGGAGGGCGGATCCGATTATGAAGCATGTGTTATTTTGTTTTTATCAAAATAAAGAAAAAGACACCTAACATATTTCAATAATCATCTTTCTATTCTTCAATCTAACAAAGTGCAAAATCACTGCCCAAATGAATTTAATTGCTAATATATAATAATTCTATAATTTTTTAAAAAAATAATAATTATTAATTAAAAATAAGAATAACTAGAAATATATATATATAGAAAATCTATAATTTTAAAAATTATATATCATTTATTTGTATTTTTTAATTTAAATATATATAATTTAAAAATAATAATGTACAAATTCTTTAAATATTTATCATATTTAAAACTATTTACTAATCTATAATTTTAGAATTATTAATATTAAATTATATATATTATAATATAATGTCTAAATTAAATATTTATACAACTATAAATTAACTAATAATAAAATAAATAAATAACTAATTAATAGTAAAATAATTGAAATTTAATAAAATATATTTAAAATTAATAATTAACTTCGTCTTTTTTAAATTCTTTTTATGATGAACTTGCATGAAATCTTCTAATTTATAAATTAGAAAAAGTTATATAAATGTATGTAATATAAAAATTGGCTTGTATAATTTTAATTTATTTATTTTTATTGGTGTTAATTTATTTATATATATATATATATTAATATTTATTTTAACATATATTTTTTCTTTCACTTTCAAACTTAGATCATACTTTTATTTATTTATATTGTGTTTTTTTTTAAATAAATAAATACACTAAAAAGATTTAAATTAAAAAAAAGTTATATTTTAGATATTATTTTATTCAATATTATCAATTATTTTGAAAACAAAATTAGTTTACACCTCTCATTTGAATCTAATTATAAACTAAAAAATTTATATATAAGTATATATATTTAAAGGTGTATAATATTTTTTTTTATTAATGATTAAATTTTGTAAATTATAAATTAATAAATATATTTTAAAATTATATAAATTATGTGTATATATATATTAACAATAATTTTAAATTATTTATATAACTTAAAATTGAATAATAAAAAAATAGTTGAAAAGTTAATAATAATAAGATAATTAAAAAGATATTAGGAATCAAATAAATTTAAACTTAAACATTATTTTTAATATGAATTGTAATGAAATGTTATTTAAATAAAAAATTAATTGTTAATAATTTATTAAAATATTAAATAAAAATATTTATAAATGAAATTTAAATAATATATATGATTAAATATTTTTTATGATAATGTAAATTTTGTTTATATTAAATATATATATAAATATATTATAAATTAATTTTAATAAAATAAATAAATGAGAAGACAGTAAAAAAAAAAAATAGGAGCGAAAATTAACACTTTCAAGTAAATAAATTGTGGCCTTGTTCGGTTATTTGAAAAATAACAAGCTCTTACTAGTCTCCTCCTTATACATGAATGT
This sequence comes from Impatiens glandulifera, assembly GCF_907164915.1. Classification (NCBI taxonomy): domain Eukaryota; kingdom Viridiplantae; phylum Streptophyta; class Magnoliopsida; order Ericales; family Balsaminaceae; genus Impatiens; species Impatiens glandulifera. The sequence goes on along the minus strand of NC_061870.1, from coordinate 21,617,385 downwards.
TCATGGCCTGAAAAAAAATAATGATTCGTCTGAAATAAATAATTTCAAATATTAGCCCCAAATTTAAGAGGGTCAAAATCGAGAATTTACATAAAATCGTTACACTATTATAAACTTAATTCGTATCGTAAATTTAATATTTAACTATTAAATAATAATCATTCAAAATATTTTAAATTTTATAAATAAAAATCATTCAAAATACTTAATAAATTGTTCATAACCAATTTTTAATCAAAAAATTAAATCATAAACATTTGTCTCATTGTTAACATCAAAATTGTCTAAATTATCCATAATATTATCAAATTCATCATCATCTCTTTCTACTTCTTTTTTATCATATTCCTCGCATATTTTTTCTTCGTTTTCTCTACATTCAGTAAATAAATGTGTTTGAAATAACGATGAATTATATGTATCATTTTATTCAGTTATCCACTCATCATCAGAAGAAACATTTTCAACGTATTTTCTTAATACTTGTTTGTCATTTAACTTCATGTTGTACATGACAAATACCAAGCAATTCATTTTTTTTTTAATGTAGACATTTTTTTTACACTTTGTAACTTTTAGGGCAAAAAAAAATATTATTGTTCTAATTTTAAATTTTGAATAATTAGGTAAATCAAAAATTTTTAAACATATGTAAAAATAAAAATATACTATTTCAATTGCACTCCAATTCTGTTCACATTCAAATGAACTGCAAGTAAGACTAAGTACTCTAATAACAAACATTTGTAGCTCTGGACATTCATCGCTATAAAAATCCCACCATTCAATTGAAGACTTTGTGTTTATTGTCATTTTTGCAAATTTAGAACCAAATAATCTTATTGCATTTTTAAATGATTTACTATCTATTTTACTTATCATATTTTTATCGTTTATCATTCTTCTAATACAACTATATAAACCCTTTTTAATCTGAAAATTGGATTTAAAATCACAACTATAATATATTGAGTTTTAGTTAATAACCGACAACATGCAAGAGTTCGTGGAGTTGAATTGCTCATCGTTCACCAATGATCTTCCAAATAAGTTCATAACTAAAATGAAGACAAACAATATATATTATGTAGGGGTGAGCAAACGGATAAACCCAACCCGTATTACCCAACCCATATTCAACCCAAATTTAATTTACCCAACCCATAATTCAACCCATATTATTTACTAATATGGGTTGGGTATGGGTTGGGTTGAGTATGGGTTGGGTAACCCAAATTATTTTATTTTTATTTTTTATTTAACATGTATTTGACTCATTTAACACATTTTTATTCGTTTAACACGTTTTCACGTTTTGACATTTTTAATACGTTTTTCACACGTTTAACACGTTTTTGACACGTTTAACACGTTTTTGGCACGTTTAACACATTTTTGACACGTTGAACACCTTTATCATGTTTTTGGCATATTTAACACGTTTTTAACACGTTTAACACGTTTTTGACGCGTTTGACACGTTTGACACGTTTTGACACGTTTTCGACACGTTTAACACGTTTTGACACATTTTTGGCACGTTTAACACGTTTTGACACGTTTAACATATTTTTCACATTTTGACACGTTTCACACATTTTTCACGTTTTTGGCACGTTTTGACATGTTTAACACGTTTTGACACGTTTTGACACGTTTAACACGTTTTTGACACATTTTTAACACGTTTGACACATTTTTCACGATTACGACACATTTAACACATTTTTCACGTTTTTGGCACGTTTAACACGTTTTGACATGTTTAACATGTTTTTCACGTTTTTCACATTATTAACACATTTAACACGTTTGTAACATGTTTAACATGTTTTCACACGTTTTTCACGTTTTTGGCACGTTTAACAAGTTTTGACACATATTCCACGTTTTTGGCACGTTTAATACGTTTTCCTCGTTTTGGCACATTTTGATACGTTTAACACGTTTTTGACACGTTTAACATGTTTTTCACATTTTTGACACGTTTAATACGTTTTCACATGTTTAATGTCAAACGTGTGAAAAACATATTAAACGTGTCAAAAATGCCAAAAATGTGTTAAACGTGACAAAAATATGTTAAAACTTATCAAAATGTGTTAACGTGCAAAAAAAATATGTTAAACATGTCAAAATATGTTAAATGTGTAAAACGTGTTAAAATGTCAAAAACGTGTTAAACGTGCCAAAAACGTGATAAACGTGTTAAACATGTTACAAACGTATTAAATATGTTACAGACATGTTAAACGTGTTAAGAATGTGAAAAACGTGAAAAACGTACCAAAATGTGAAAAATGTGTTAATGTGTGAAAAACGTGTCAAATATGTCAAAAACGTGTTTAACATGCCAAAAACGTAAAAAACATATTAAATGTGTGAAAAACGTGTGAAAACATGTTAAACATATCAAAAACGTGTTATAATGTTAAAAACGTGTTAAACGTGCCAAAAACGTGAAGACCGTGTTAAACTTATCAAAAACGTGTTAACGTGTTATTTATGTTAAAAACGTGTTAAACGTGCCAAAAAGGTAAAAAAACGTGTTAGATTTGTCAAAAATGCGTTAAATGTATTAAACATGTCAAAAACGTGTTAAACCTAACAAAAACGTGTTATTAGTACGAAAACGTGTTAAACATGTCAAAAACTTATTAAACGTGCCAAAAACGTAAAAACGTGTTAAACGTGTGAAAAACATGTTTTAATTGTGAAAGCGTGATAAAAGTATTAAAAACGTGTTAAACGTGTGAAAAACGTGTTAAACATATCAAAAACGTGTTAAAATATCAAAAACAAGTTAAACGTGCCAAAAACGTAAAAAACGTGTTAAACTTATCAAAAACGTGTTAAATATGTTTAAAACGTGTTAAACGTGCCAAAAACGTGAAAATCGTGTTAAACTTATAAAAAATGTGTTAACGTGTTAGATATGTTAAAAACGTGTTAAACGTGCCAAAAACGTAAAAAACATGTTAAACTTGTCAAAAACGCGTTAAACGTATTAAACATTTCAAAAACGTGTTCAACGTGACAAAAACGTGAAAAACGTGTTATTAGTGTGAAAATGTGTTAAACATGTCAAAAACGTGTTAAACGTGTCAAAAACGTGTTAAACGTGTCAAAAACGTGTCAAAAACGTGTTAAACGTGTCAAAAACGTGAAAACGTGTCAAAAATGTTAAAACGTGTGAAAAACGTGTTAAACATATGAAAAACGTGTTAAACGTGTGAAAAACGTGTTAAATGTGTGAAAAACGTGTTAAACGTGTGAAAAACATGTTATAAGTGAAACGTGTTAAAAATATTAAAAATGTGTTAGATGTGTGCAAAACGTGTTAAACGTATGAAAAATATGTTAAACATGTCAAAAACGTGTTCGACTTAAAGTTGGAAGATGATTAGTTTATATTAGATTAATAATAGAAATTAAACTAAATTTATATAATTTGGGTAATTTGGGTAACCCTAACCCAACCCAAATTAAACCCAACCCAAATTTAACTCAACCCATACTCAACCCAACCCATACTAACCAACCCAAATTAATATTTTGGGTTTGGGTTAGAGTTGGGTTTGGGTAAACCCATATTATGCTCACCCCTAATATTATGAATACATTGATAAATGAATATTTTATATAATTAAAATTTAGTAAAAATATAAATGTTACTTATTTTCTCTTAATGTTGTTTTCTCTTAATATTGTTGAAGTTGACTCCATTTTTTTTTAGTTTTATCCATTTGAAATAACCATTTTTTCTAGCAACCATTTCAAGTGCTTTTTCAAAAAAAAGGTTTTTTCACAGAAAGGAATGACACTAGTATAGAGAAAACGAGAGATCATTTGACAAACATCTTCCCTCAAATATTTCTTAAATATTTCACTCACTAGTTTTTGTACGTTTGATATCTTTATAAAATGTTGTCTCACACCTTTGTCAAATTGTTTTAAAACAATTTGCATATCTTCTCCTTTATCATCTTCATTCTCATAAATATCTTTTTGTCTTTTTCATTGTTTTGCCTCATCATTTTTCGATAAAAATCTCTAATCTTTAATTTCACATCATTAGGAACACTAATACAAGGCTAAATATCTTTTTGTGTACAAGCTAAATGATGTTTGAGATATATTCCACCCGAGAATACTTTAGAGAAAAATTTGTATTTTACTTTCTTAAAATTGCTATCAACATCAACTTCATACTCTCAACCAATATCAGATCTATTTCCCAGTTTATTCTTATTTAATTTGTGAGTGACATAACCTAATATTGACATTGTTTTATAAGTTAAATTAACTCTGCAAAATATAAAACAATAATATTTTAATAAATTAGACATGTCAAATATATTTATCATGTGGTATTAATTATAAATTATATAGAAAGTATGTAAGGTAAATAATCACATATTATTATTATTGTTTATGTGAACATGATAAATGAGATTATAACTAAGTTATAAATTATGATAATTTTTTAGTTAAAGAAGTTATAACTAGAATGTGTAACTAAATTAGGATTTATTATTGATAAATAATAGTATATAGGTAACATGACAATGAGGTATGACTTATTAAGTCATTAGATATCACAACACAGTGATTTAGTGAAACAGTGACTATGTCTTCTGACTTGAGACTTATCACCATCTATTATCCAAAATGGTTAACAAAAAGAAGTAAAGATAAAAAAAAGAAGATATTACCTATGTTGGAAGAAGAAAGGAAGAAGAGCACTCTAGTTCTTTATTTTCTTCCAATAATGAAAAGAAAGAAAAGATGCTTACTATTTGTAAAGTTCAGATTTAAACAAAAGATCAAAATATTTTGAAAAAGTTCGAGGAGTCCTCGTTAAGTAGTTGAGGTAATGTTTGTTTAAATTTTGATATTTGAAAATGAGAAAAAGTAAAATAATAAAACATAACGATTTTTAATTGTTTTAAACATTTTCAACGGTTTGACCAAGTCAACACGCGAGTCAGCGCCAATTTTATACTTTTGTGATTTTTTTGTGACTCGTGACTCGATTTCTTTAGGTAGAAACACAAACTCGGACAAATTTACGAGTTGACTCGCGATATTAACAACACTGCCCAAGCCCCCAAAGCAATATAAATCGAAATAACGGAATAGTCCAAAGTGTAATTCATGTGATAAATTGTGACACAAGATTGAAAATTGCATAGTATATGTTATTTGTCAAATATGTAATCGTAATTATGCCATCGATTTTTATGAACGCTATAAATCAAAGTAAAATGTACCAGTTGTAATGTTGGCCTCACACACTACCACATCTGATCAAGAGTGGTACTCTGACTCAGGAGCATAAATCATATGCCTGTAGATCTCAATAATCTCAATATTCACTCTCAGGTACGGAAAAATTATTATTAAAGATGGTATGCCGTTATGCATTTTAAACACTTGTGTTTTAACTATTCCATGTTAGAATCTTTAATCTAAATCTTATTCTTTAGTTCTATATTCTTTAGTACTCTATGTCAATAAATTGAGATAAACTGTAATTGCGGAAACGTATCTGAATCTTGAATGAAGAACGGTCAATTAAGTCGTTCTTCGTTATTCTCTTCTTCTTGATCTTCTCTTGATCTTGGATTGTTTCTTGATCTTGGATCTTCATGTTCTAGAACTGGACCTGGATCGTAATGTCTGATGTGGGTGGGGGTTTAAGTCTTCAAACCCTTTATCGATAGTCTTGTGTCTTGAGAGATGAATTGAAACCTTTTGTCTGATGAGAGAAAACAAAATAGGTAGACTATCTATATGGGTTGGGGACCTAGTCCTAATATACCCATTTATTATTCAGCCCATCAACGAAATAATAAATGGTATTTCTGCTTCTACACAAATATGTCCCCATATTTATTATAGATGTCTAAATAAGCCCATAACTTTTATATTTTAATAGATCACTTTAATTGGGTTTTAATCTTTATTATGATAACAACTAATATACAATTATTAAATAATATATGTACCCAAATATTGGAAATAATTCCAACATTCCAAGCATGCAAAACTATTATATCTTTGTAAAATACTACATGTACTTAACATTAGACTAAATTTATTAAGTGTAACTTGTTTAACAATTGACAATGATGTTTTCTTTGAATTTCATCCATTATGTTGGGTTGTAAAGGATCGGATTACAAAGGTTGAACTGATCCGTGGAAAAATCAAGGATGACCTATATTGCTTTAATCAAACATCATACACTATATCCCCTCTTCTAGCCTAGTGATCAAGGTGGATATCCTCGGTCTCCTCGAGGTCTCGAATTCGAGCCCGTTAGACGATAAGTTCTGCTCGTCTAGTTAATTGGTTAAGTGTGTTTGTGAAATATGTGCTTAACCCATGGGGATTAATCGTACTTCAAAGGAGAAGTGGAACCCAACTTTCTAAAAAATATTAGACACTATGAAAAATCACAAAGTTTTCCTGAGTACAAGATCATCTTCTACAATGTGACATAATCAATTGGGTCATCCTTCTACATCCACAACACAACGTCATTTACAATTTCTGGATTTAAACTCCCTCTATGGAGGAAAGTTTGTTTTCCTAATTGCGACTCTTGTAGTAATAGAAAGCACACAAGTTACCTTTCTCAAAATCAGTTTTGCGCACTTTCGCTGTGCCAGACCCGCTCCTGTTATTTCTACCACTGGTTATCGTTACTTTGTCATCTTTGTGGATGACTACAATTGATTTAATTGGCTTTATCTGTTTGCACGAAAATATGACGTTCTAAGCATGTTTACCAAATTAAAAAAATTTGGTTGAAAATCAATTTAGTAAGAAAATAAAAGTACTATAAATAGATTAGGATGGTGAATATCGGAACCTAAACAGTACTATTACCGAAAATAATGGTATTTAACATCGTCTTTCATGTCCACACACAAGTGAACAAAATAGAGTAGCTGAATGCAAACTTCGTCATCTCACTAAAACAAGTTTAACTTTACTAACAAAGTCAAAAATATCTCACGACTATTGGGATGAAGTCTTTCTAACATCAACATTCCTTATTAATTGTCTTCCTACACCGGTTCTAGAGCAAAAGTCTCCGTATAAAGTATTATTTCATGAATTTTCTAACTATAAATCTCTAAAAACATTTGGATGTGCATGTTATTCTCTCACTCGCCCATATAATCAACACACGTTTTAACTCAAATCAACACAATATGTGTTTCTCGCCTACCGTTTATCTCACAAAGGATATCGGTACCTCGATATCTCCATTGGTCGTATAATTATATCTTGACATGTCACCTCCAACGAATAAATTTTTCCGTGGAGGCCACAACCACCACTATCACTCTAAATATTTCAAACTCATCAATGATAGTTTTAGACACCTTTAATCTTAAGTTGTCTCCAACATCTATGGCACATACCATTACTAATCTTACGATAACACCTTTTATAGTAGTACCTCATAACTTTACATAGCTTGAACCTCATGTCGATCCTTCATCCAATACGTTCATTGAACCGACTTCTATAGAGTCAAATACTAATATAACATCCTCTCAAAGAGCTTTAAATTGCTCCACTCGGTTCCAAGCTCCAACTACTCATTCAACTTCTTCTTTTGTTACACAACCTATTTGTTTTACCACTTCAAATAAAAATCTAATATGGTGTGCCTCTATGACTTATGAAGTTAACACACTTCTCCATAATAAGACTTGGTCCTTTGTTCCTCAAGCGTCCAACCAAAATATTCTTGGTTGCAAATGTATTTTCAAAACTAAGCAAAAATAGACGATTCAATTGAACGTTACAAAGCATGACTTGTTGTTAAATGTTTCTTCATCAACAACCAGACGTCAATTGTGTAGACACATTTAGTCATGTTGCCAAACCACAAAAAATCCAGATTATTTTCTCACAAGTTGTCACTCAAGGGTGGCCAATACATCAATTAGATGTAAGTAATGTAGATATATGGCACAATCTCCATATTTTCATCACATGGACTTTCCAGATAATGTATGACGTCTTCAAAAGGCTATTTATGGTATAAGACAAGCTCCTCGTGCTTTGGTATGCTACGCTTCAGGCTATATTATTTGAATGGGCTGGACAATTATCCACTACCAAGAGATTTTTTTACCATATATTTGTTCATCCAACCAACGAACATATTCTTCGAAAAGCAACCCAATCATTCATGCTCTTTTGCTGGCACAATATAGGCTATTCATGTTAATATTCTTAAAACAACGTGACTTTGCATATTTACCAATGATTCATAGAGGAATTTTTTCTGAACCATCCTCATTGTTACAAATAATAATTGTAAGTCTTTCTTTGTTATGTTTTCTACCGTCAAGTTGCTTTGTTTCAAGTGAATGTCAGTTGTAACCTATAAAACAAACCAGTTTCATCCATATTGAAAACATCTTTCATAGGAATTTTTTAGACTCCAATTTTATTCTTCATGTCATGTGTGTCGACTAAGCTACTTTCTCTGAAACGACGATGTGGTTTGATACCATGCCTTAATTTGAATTTCTCAAGCCAACCTTGTGAAAGTTTATGCTCTAAAGAATCTTGTGGATACAAAAGCTTCAGCGCCTCAACCACCATTTCTATGATTAACTCTTCTGTTATATTCACACACTCTTTATGTTAGAGAAACCATTCATAAACAACTTTCTCCATGTCCGGGTACTTGGTTAGATTGTGATGCTTGTAAGATCCACATTTGTCAAAGTTAGCTGATCGAAACTCTGATGATCTCTTTATAGTGTTTGATATTGTTTCTTGACTAAATCTCAAATTGAAAGTTTTGTCAACCCACTGCACAAAATCTTGTTAAGTGCATCTTTGGTGATCTCTCTTATACTCGCATAACATTTTTTTGTTGTTGATTGGCCATGACTGATTCTTGAACACCTTTTAGTTTAGGAGTCATAATTGATGTAATTTTTAAAAAAAATCAATAGACATTTTGTAGTGATCAATTTCTAACCATATTTAATGTACTAACGATTTTTTAGTACCATAAACTAACTTTTTACTTATTCAAAAATAATGAATTTGACAAATTTAATTAATTTGTGAACATGCCTTGAAACTTATTTTTATAATTTATTTTTCATCTCTAACTAATATACATTATAACTAGTACATTAAACTTTAAAATTTAAAGTTCATACGTAAAACCTTTTTAAATTAATAAATTATTAATTTATCGATTTAATAATATCTCTCCAAATCATAAAATATCCCGATCCCAACATTATTAATTTATAGAGTTTTATTGTATATACTTAAAATAATAAGAAACATGATACTTATAAGAAGCCTCCAAATGAAAAATTAATTTTAATTTTTTTATTGAACAGAAGATAAATAACTATTTACAACTTTATTTTTTTTTTATTACTAATAAAGATTTGCATAAACTCAAACAAAATATTAACAAGACAATTGACATAATTGAGCAACAAATGACTCACAAAAATTAAAAATATTATTCAAATTATGAAATTCAAAAAAATCATATATAACTAAATAAGATGTGAGAGCCCAACAAAATAAAACACCTACTAAAATTTGAATGGGTGGAAATGAGAATAAAATACTTTCAAATACTAAATAAATCATAAAATATGCCCTAAACAGAATGACTTTTTGACCGTATAGATAAATCGGATTTGGTCTAGGTTAGTTAATAACCTAAATTTAAAAAATATCATTTCATTGTTTCTTTATTTTATTATATTATTTAATTTATTAATTAAAATACATATATTTTAAATTATTATTTTTTATTTTATCATTATATATTAATACATATAAATCATTGTAAAAAAAAATGTTTAACTCCTAATCAAAATTATCATTTATCATTATTTTTCAAATTCTTGTTATTTAAATAACTTAAAAAAAAGCCTAATCTTTTTTTTTTTCAAACTTTCCAATATATTGAATACTAATGTTTCACAATAACTAAATACGCGTATATCTCATCCTTTTTCCCTTTTTCTTTTTTTTAACTTTGACTGATTTGTTATTTGTTTAATTAATATATATATATAACACATTTATAAAGTAGCACATTAAAATTGGAATATCAAATCTTACTAATTGATGTCACTTTATATATATATATATATATATATATATATATATATATATATATATATATAACATCCTGTAGACAATTTTTTTATTGAGATAATTTCTTAAGACTTCTATTAAATATTATTAAATATATTTATTTATTTTTTAAAATATAAAATCTTTTAATCATTTCATTTAAATAATTAAATTTTATGTCAAATAATATTTTAAAAACTAACTTTGAATGAATGATTTGATTTAATATAATCTTTATAAATATACATCAACTAAAACATCATTTAATTTAGTAATAAATTAAAATCTCACCATCTTTAAAACAAAAACAAATATTATTTGATTTCAATAATTAATTTCTGGTAAACAAATAGTTTTTTTATTAAATTGTAGGTTATTCAAATAATCAAATATAAATTTAAGAAATATAAAAGTTTTTTATAATAAATATTATTTATCTTAAAATAAAATAAGTAATAAAATGTTGATAAGTTTACTATAAAATTGTTAAACCATAATCACAATATCCTTGACATTTTCACAGATACTATGAATTCACCACCATCCTCCGGCGCCGCCTCCAGCGCTGCCGCCGTCGGCGGCGTTTTCACTCATCCTCTCCTTGAACCAAACCCTAATGGTTCAAATACATTGAAAGCATTTGGAAATATTTTCATCGCAATCGTCGGCGCCGGTGTTCTTGGTCTACCTTACATCTTCATGAAAGCCGGTTGGTTAACTTCTCTAATCTTAATCTTCTCCGTCGCTTCTCTTTCCTACCGTTGCATGATGCTTCTAATCCTCACCCGTCGCCATCTTCAAAACAATAACCCAAACAACACCAATCTAAACTCATTCGGCGATCTGGGTTTCGCCATTTGTGGTTCATCCGGCCGATTCGCCGTCGATATCATGATCGTCCTTACTCAATCATCTTTCTGCATTGGTTATTTAATTTTCATATCAAATACACTGAAAAGTACTAATTACATATGGGGTCTTTTCCCATTTCAATTAGGATTAAATGCAATCCCATCTTTAACCCATTTAGCTCCATTAAGCATTTTCGCAGATTTAGTCCAAATCATTGCGATGACTGACGTAATTGTAAACGACGTGATGGTATTATCGAACGGTGTTAATCTACCAATTGAAAACGCAATCGGGGGATTATCTACTTTTGTGTATGGATTGGGTGTTGCTATGTATTCATTTGAAGGTGCAGCAATGGCGTTACCACTTGAATTTGAGATGAAGGATAAAAGGAAGTTTAGTAAAGTTCTAGCGATAACGATTGGATTGGTTTCATTACTATATGGGTTATTTGGAATTATGTCATACTTTGCGTTTGGAGCTGAAACGCGCGATATAATAACAACAAATATGGGGAATGGGATTACGAGTATTATGATTAGATTGGGTTTGTGTGTGAATTTGTTCTTTACTCTACCATTGATGATGAATCCTGTTTATGAGGTTTTAGAAAGAAGATTCTGGAATGGGGAATATTGTTTGTGGATTAGGTTTTTGCTTGTTATGTTGATTTGTTTGGCGGCGAGTTATATTCCTAACTTTTCAGATTTCTTGTCGTTTGTTGGGAGTAGTATTTGTTGCGTTTTGGGATTTGTTTTGCCGGCGTTGTTTCATTATTTGGCGTTTAAGGATGAGATGGATTGGAGAGGAGCGTTGGCGGACGCTACGATTGTGGTTCTTGGGATCACGGTTTGTATAACCGGGACTTGGTCTTCTTTATCTCGGTCTTTTTCCTAGATACTTGTAAATAATTTATTATAAGTTAGATTTGTTATTAGTTTATTTAAATAAATTTTGATATATATATATATATATATAAATAATATTAATTTTGGGGATAATTGTGAGAATTTGTTGTTTTATTATTGGTATAAGTTTATAATCTTATATAATTTATATTTCATAATGAATTTTCATAATGATTTTTATTCTAGTAGGTATAATATTTTTTATATCCCACTTAACTCATATCATTTTTTATTTTTTTGGAGTGAATTATACCATGTTAACTTAATAGATATTTTAATATTTTAATTAATGAAATAAACATGTGATAAAACAAAATAACTTGGACTTATTATTATAAAAAAAATCAATTTTTTTTATAATTAAAATATAGATATAGATTTGAGGAGTGATTTTAGATGTCATACTTTCCTTTGATTGGGATTATAAAAATATTAATTATTTTTTAAAAATTAATAATATTTTAATATTCTATTTGATAATTTAATTGATAAAATTGACAAAATTGTAATGAAATTGTCAATTATTTAAAATTTATTTACATTGAAAAATTCAAGTGAAAAAATATTTTTGTATGCATTTAAAAAACAAAAATCATTAAAATGATCATAAATTATTTATAAGTTATGTAAGAATTAAAGAATTTTTATACATTTAAAAAAAATCAAATCATTATATAAAAAAAAATTATTAACCCAAAAATAATATTATTTAGATTCATACTTTTTTTATTGGTTATTTTAAAATTTATACGTTAAATTAGTTCAATTATTTTTTAACCAAGGATATGAATTTGGTCTCCTAGGAAGAATTTATTTTTTTTACTTATAAGCTGTTTATATCAATTTTTTTTTTCTTCTATGAATGAAATTTGTTATTTAACATACTTGATAGTTGCGTCACATTCCTCTCGAGGTGGGACGAGGAATCAAAAATACTATGTTTGACTAAAATGCATTTAAAAACGTCGATTTATACTAGTTTTGACTTTTTTTTTATAGTCGTCACATAATTACTACTCAAGAAATTTAGTAAAGAAAAATATTTTGCGTGTTTAAACGCATTTTAGAGATTATGTTCTTGGTTCGGTGTTTGGTTACACGTGAGAAATGATTACCACACTATGTTTCACATGTCTGTCACATACCGTCTCTACTTTAAACTTTTGTTCATTTGAAAGAATATTATTCTAAACAACCTTATTTATTTATCAAATCCTAATTGTATGCGTCTAAAAGTAAATCCAAATCTAAACATGTGACTAATTTTGTATCATTTTGTTCTAAGACATGCGTCGAAATTCGTCATAGTACAATGTATAAAAATAATAGAATTAAATTTAGACATACACATGGACATGCTGAAGAAATAACCTTTTCAACAATAAAGATTGAGAATTCGTTAACGGATCTTCTACGACTGTGAGATCTTCGAGCGAGGTCGACCAGACGTCAAGTAATTTCGGAAGGAGGCTAAGAGTCCCCTTTCAATTATGCTCGTCACAATATCAACAAAGTGATTTGTTCTAGCTCCTCATTGTCCTCTTTCCTCTCTCTTGTTTCCTCATGCCTCTAAAATATATCCTTAAAGACTCACAATCAAGCTCTCTTCTCTTTTGTCATATTTCTTCTCTTTTTTTAAAAGATAACTTTCCCCAAATCTCTATATCTTGTGTCATTTAGTATCATTTTTGGAAGGACTTGTTTCGTTTGGGGTCTAGACAGGGCAGGCTATTAAGGTGGGAAAGATGGACCACCGCCCATGGCCCCAAAATTAAGAAGGCCCAAAAAAATAAAATTATGCAGTACTATAAAAAAAATTAGGTTTTATGTTTCTTTCTACTCGGCTCTCTCTCTCTCTAAAAATTTTGTATGTATTACTATAAAAAAAATTAGGTTTTATGTTTTTTCTACTCGGCTCTCTCTCTCAAATTTAGGCCCCAAATCTTAGATCGGCCAGGCCCCCAAAATGAACGAGACGGCCCTGAGTCTAGGTGGCATGCAAGCTTCGTGGCATGCTACGATTATGCCCATTTGACTTGGCGTTTAACTATTTTTAATATGTAAAACAAAAAAAAACAGGTTAATTTAAAAGATATAAATCAGTTTAATTTGTTTAGTTTATTTGTGACAATTTTCTTTTACTAAAATGAGTCCAAATTTTAATTATTAATTTTGGTGTAAAATGTGAGTGTATCTACATAATGCTTCTTTTGAACCAAGTTTGGAAATTAACTTCTTAGTTTTGAAAACGCATGGCCAAGTTCGACACCATAGACACCACGTTTACAAAAAAAAATTTGATTTATAATCTTACTTAGACTCGTTTTTATTTATTTATTTAGAAAAATATTATAGGATAGATAGATAGAACATGGCGATCACATGATCGATGATTCCCCAATTTTTGTGCTCGTTGTTTGTCTTGTCAAAGGGTTTGGATCTTGAAAGATGTTCGCATTGTTTTATCCCTAAAACGTAGTAGGGTTAACTTTTAACTCTGGACAAGGTGTTGGTTGGTAACATAAGTATCTAATTCGAGCATAGATATTGAGACATTACGAAACACTCTACGAGGTTATGAAAACAATGTATTAATCTCAAGCTATTACAGTTCGGAAATTAAGTTGTGCGATATAGTCAAAAAAATTCATTATTCTGTGAATCGATGAACGCGTTTTATTAATCTCAAGTTTGTATGATCTATAAACTAGTTATGCGAGATAACCGAAAAGTTTGTGTCCTTATGTAGGTGGACATCTTACAGATACATTAATTTCACGCTACTATAGTTAGTTGACTACGTGAAATATCCGAGGGGGTTTTTATTGTCTTTCGAATCGATTGGAAAACTAAATATATTAATCTTATGTCACAATAGTCCGTAGACCAAGTGCGTAGATAACTAGAGGGTTGGCGTCCTTCCTCGAGTGGAGACTACATCATCTTAACCCCACGATCGTAGTTCTGAGTGTGTATCTAATTAGTTCAAGTGTACCTGTCTAATTAGTCCGAGTTACGTGACAAATTTCATGAGATAACTAGAGGTTTACGTCAGCTTAGTAGATTGATGTCTAAACAATTTTACAGGTCTTGTGATTGCGTAGTTCAGGGAGCAAGGCGCCGGATCACATAAGGGTGGTTTAGGTTGCGTCATTTGCACTATGAGCGACTTACTGCTTAATATTTGCAACTACTTAATGTCTTGGTGGGGCGCTTCTATGCAAAAACATATTTCGATGTTTATTTGGTGTACAAATCTCACAAAGACCTAGAAATAGATAACCCGGAGGCTATAATCCTAAAGAGATTGTCTCAGATTATTTCATCATTTTATTTTTGAAATTTTCAATTTCAGGGTCGTGACCACATTAATTTTTTTTTTTTTTGAGAAAACACTTTTCATCATATTTCTCTTTCTTTTGTTTGAAGACTTCGACGTTTCGTTTATTTTTTAGAAAATGCATATAGGCATGACTTGGGGATTTTCTCCTTTTAAAAAGAGAAATGATAGAGAGCGGAAAATAATAACAAAAAGTGTAGGAAAATAATGTGTTGTTCTTGAGTGAATTAAAAATATGAAAAAAAATCAATCCATTTTCTTGTCATTATTTTTTCGCTCTCTATCATTTCTCTTTTAGAAAATACTCAGAGCACTTCTTTAAGGTTTTTCAATTTTTTAATTTTTTTTTATATTTTCCAGGATTTTTCAAATTTTTTTATTATGAGTTGATAAGTGCCTTATTCTCCCTCCTTTTAAATTTTAATTTTCAATTTTATTAAATACTATACTTACTACTTCTCTAGGAGGTACTAGAAGACTTTAAAAGCTGGATTGGACTGGATGATCGAGGGAATAGCATAAAGTGATGAAAAGATAAAATAAGAAAGAAAAAGGAATGGATCATGATAAAAGAAGAGAAATGTTAAAAAAAATCTTAGGCACCCATGGAGCAGTATTTTTTTTTTTTTTTTTTTTTGATATTCTTAAAGTAGTGAGAAGGTTAAAAAGAAAAAATACAGTGTAAAATTTTAATTCATTTTATCAAATTAATACATATAAATATAATTTTGATAGTTAATAACTAAATTTGAGTACTTGATATAAATTATGCACAAAATTGAGATTCTTCCAATATATAAATACAAGATTTCAGTTGTTACATGATCTCAGCATGCTTTCTATATCTCGACAGTTTACAAAACATTTTATTAAACTTTAATACACAACCAAGAAGAGAGATCCATCGATCAATGGATGGATGATATGCAAATATAAATAAGAAGAAATCCAAACATTATTAAAAGGGTTTGATTAATTACCGGTGAACGGTGGCTGATCATGAACGGATAGTTTAATAGTTGTCCGAGCAGTCTTGGAAGAAGATTTATGAATGTCTAAACATTCCTCTAAATCGTCATCGCAAGTAAGAAGAACCCACTCTGAATCATCGTCTAAATACTTCAATCCCATTCTCGACACATCTTCAACTTTAAACCTTTTTCCAATCTCTCCCATTAGATCTTCATATCCCCATTTCTCTTGCATGCTGAACCGTATATTATCTTCTTTATATCTTGCTTTTACCCCAACTGTTGGAATCTGTTCTCTATTCCCTTCTAATTCAGGACGAGCTGGTGGAGAAAGATGAGGATCAGGATCAGGATCAGGAGGAGGAGGAACTGTTGTTTGAATCTGTACTTCTGCCAATGAACTACTACTCGAACAACCTACGTTGTTAACTGTTACACTCGCAGTCGCTGAATTTGAGCTTGAACGCTGCTGTTGCTGCTGATGCTGTTCTTGTTGCTGTTGTTGTTGTTGTTGCTCGTCGGAATTACAACCTAGTTCTGGAAAGCTGTCGTAGAAGGACCCGATTTGAATGGCGGTTGAGCCGCCTCCTGGATTAACAGAATCCATTACTAGTTGTAGTTTTTGTAACGAATGTCCCACTTTCTTTATCTTTCTCGATGGCCATCTGGTGATTCCGTGTTGCCTGCATATCCTTTTTAGTGTCGTCGGACAAACTCCAATACACTTGGCTGCATCTTTAAGGCTACCTGCGAAGTACTGGCGAAGAACTTGTAAGCTTATCGTTTTCTCTGTTTTCTTCCTTCTCTTAAAACTGTTGTTCTGATTGAATGCTTGCAAGTCCTCTGCATCGCCTGATTCCCATTCTGTTGTTGTTATCTTAAACTCTTGTTTCATTTCATCCTCCTTTTGATCATGATGATAAGGACCTAACGATATGGATACTCCTTTACCGTTTCCTTGAGCCTCCATCATTTCAGCTATCCAAGAAGAAGACGTAGTGGTAGTAGTAGTAATTGAAGGAGTCTCTTCCATTTGATGATGATTTATTACAATTTCTTCGGCTAATTCTTCGTCCATTACAACTCTTAATGTTCGACATTCATTTTGTACAACAGAGGATAACGAGGTAAGCATCAGTTTCTGTTCATCTTCATCAATGCAACTAGACGGAAGGAAGAACTCCAACACGAAATCCGCCGAACCGGTGTGGATGCTCCTGAGGCAAATCGCGACGGCAGCACGTAATAAACCACACCTTCTAGCGTGTTGAGCGAGAGGATATTCGGTGTCACTAAACGATGTGATGTCGTCGGAGAAGCATGGTTGGTTAGTTGTGAAAGCTTTTCCAGCGATTCCTTGTCCTTTAAACAGGTGGTGTTCTGAACATGCCTTGTGGAAGATTGAAAACCGAGGATCGGGGACGTAACAAGCGGAATCAATGGTGGAAACACAGTAAGTGTAGTTTTCGTCGGAGTGTCTCCTTCCGCCTTTTCCTTGTTGAATACATGGAGCCCAAGCTTGAGCTAGGGGTAAGTTATGTGTATCGCAAACTGCACGAAGAACTTGTTGAATCTCTAACAGTACAGCTTCATAGTGTTCATGCCATGCCTGAAAATGAAAATGAAAATGAAAATCAATCAATCAATAATCAATGTTCTTCAGATTTGGAATTGATCTAAACACGTACCTGAACCCTTGGAGGTCCTAAGATCTTAGAACTCCTTAAATCAACAGCCTGAAGATGGAATAAATGCTCTGTTATGGAGATTATGTAAGAATTGATGGCAACTAAAACAAGATTCAATCAATTCAATTTACCTCAAGAGCTCTGCAAACATTTTCAATTTCAGGATGAAAATTGGTTTGCATAGAAGTGGTGACAATCTCAACAACGCCCAAGCAATTTCCAGTTCCTCGTTGGAAGACTGGAAGAGCGATAGATCCACTAACATTAAACTGTCTAGCGTGATAAAGACGATGATACTCTTCAATCTTAAGATATCTAACATCAGGAGTCCATTCAGGCAATTTCTTCAAGAAAACCCTACCAGGTAAGCCGAGCGACTGTTTCGAGTTGTTCTCTTCCGCAGCGAAATGGTAGTTTCTGGATGCGTCTCTGTAATCAGAAAGACTCTTGAAGCTAGGGTTGACTGAAAACGGTTGATTATTCGTCGTAAGCACTTGTTCGCCGTTTCTCGTTACCGGCACCCATATCTGAATGAGAACATCTCTGTTTTTCGTAGACTCTCTCAAGTATTCAATCGCCTGTATTAATCTCTTCTTCACCGAGATGTCTGGAGATGGATTTACAGTAGGTGCCATCCATAATCTCTTCTTCTTCGTCTTCCTCATGTCAGTTTCTTCAACCGTGAACGCTGCTTCCGATCCGACGAATTCATCCATGTTTGAGAGAGTCAGAGTACTGCTGGAGTTGTTGTTGTTGTTGTTCTCCGATGATGATGATGATTCAGGAAGGTAACAAGGAGCTGGGAGATTAAGATCACTTAAGGTAGGGAAATGGAAATCCGATTGAGTTGACTGAAGAATCTCTATCCAATATCCGTTGTGGAAGAGTGTATTCATGAGATCGTAATCATGATCTAATTCCATGGCGGTAAATACATGCTAGATTTTCAGGAGCCAAAGCAGAGAAGAAGAATAAAGATGAAAAAGAGATGAGGAAATTTCCAGGAAGAATGATTTTCTTCTGCTTTCAAAAACCAAATCCACGCAGCTGTCACGTACATTTCAACGGAAGAAATCCTTTGGAACTGCAAATATCACAGGTGCATTAGGTTAGAAGATTCCTTTGCAACTTCTCTCAGTAACTAACTAACTTATTCGAGTAACTGATTTGGCAGAGAGAAAGAATCACATAAAAAGCATGTTAATAATAGTGATTAGAGTTTGAAACGTAATCTTCCCTCTCTATATTTGTTGATTAATAATAGTAATGATGATGATTTAAAAGAGAGAAAGAGGGAGAGAGAAATTGTTCATACTATTTTGGCAGTGAAATAAAGTTATGTTGGTGGGGTTCATGCATTTCAATATCAATGGCGAACCGGCGCTGCACAATCCCCTTCAAGAGTGGGTCCGGATCAAAAGTGCTACGATAAGGAATTCTCTTCTTCTTCTTGGATGATTATGGAAGAGAGAGAAACAATGGCGGAAAATGGGATGCAGAAATGAGATTCTCTCACCTCTTCATATTCTGAAATCTGAGATGCGACGCGCGTGACGTATGGGATATTAATTATATCAATTTGTTTTATTTAATTTAGATAAATATGTTTTAAGTATGTCTCTACAATTCTTTATATAAATTCTATTTTTTTGGGTTAAGTTTAAGAAGATTTAGGAAAAGTAAAATTAGTATTTTAATAATTCACTGACATAAATTAGTTTTTTCTAAGATATATATAATTATGTAATGAAAGTGAATCTACATAAAATTTATAAATTTTAAGAGCATGGTATATTAAATTAATCAAAAGGAGGTTAGGTGGATAAGGTTCTTTAGTTTATTGATGATAAAATGGATCTATAGCCTGGATTCTTACATGCAGTTCATGAATATCTTCCATATATTTAAGGTAAAATCATATATTTAAGTGGATTATATTAATTGCTTCTCATATATATATATTTTTTAATTTATATTATAAATATTCAAAACTATTTAAAATATATAAAATCGTTTTATTTGTGTTAAAAATAGACACAAATTTCTTTTATACATGATATTTTTATTTTTTTTAAGTCTTCCTTCATTTCATAGCCTTCTCCATATTTGGATATGATGTGTTTGTGTGGTGTTTTTAAAATTATCTCTAAATAATAAATAATATTGATGTTAAAAAAAATGATTGATAATCATAAAATTAAAATATAAATAATATGATAGAGATTACAAAATATAAAATAAAATATTGTAATAAAAAATACAAAATCAAGAATATGCTTGAATTAACCGGTTAAACAAGACTTACCTAAGGTAAAATAAATGTAAGAATAAATGTAATTTAATTTTAAAAAAAAATAATTAATTAGTCAAAATAAATTATATTCTAAACAGGAGAAATAGAACTTCTTTCTAATTTTAAGGATGGTTTTAAATTAGTCATGTTCAAATTTTGACTATAAAATAAAATTGTTCATATTTAAATTTATGTTCTTCATTTTTACTGTTATAAATAACTAATTATTTCAAATAAAAATAAATATATAAAAAATAATTTTAAACAAAATTATGTATATAAAAAAAAGAATAATCATACCTTATCAATTCAATAATTCAAATTGGACTTTTTTTTTTTTAATTAATTTTGATATTAATAAAATAAAATCAACTAAAATAATATCAACCTAATATTAATTTCAAATAAATTCTTATAAAAAAAAGTATATATTTATAAGCATAAAAATTTGTCATACCTTAATTTATAAATAATATTATTAATTAATAATAATATTTTTTGAAATAATTTAATTATGATTTTAAACATAAATTATATATAATTTATGGCTTAAAATAATTAAATAAATACCCAAAATATTCAAAAATAAAATAAATATACATAATTTTTATTATGTTGTCAAAAATATTTTTTTTTTAATAATTTGGTGAAGAAAAACGCAAAAAAAAGGTTAAAATTCAATTTCAAATAACCATTTTATTATAAATAAAAACTTATGATGTAGTGTGACCAAAAATAAAATAAAAAAAATCATTGTAGCAGGATTCTTAGCCATCGGATCAGCGCAGGATTTTTATCCAGCACCCAGAAAGACGCCACGCAACCGGTTGTAACCAAGCACGCGCACGCCCGGATCCACAACGGATCGGTTAACGGGATCGCTAACCCCGTTAGCCCAAACGCTAGACGGAACGCTTCAGCGTTGGACGGAACGCCAATGAAGCGGCCAATTAAACGAAATGAAGTTGTTTTGTTCTTCTTCTTCGCGAACTCCGGAGGCCCGCGACGGACGCCAGCGACCTTTCAGAAGAGTTATTTCTTTCGATACTCGACCTTATCCCTTCGTTTTTTCACCCATGTGTACGTCTTCTCCTCGCCATCATTTCTCTTAGGTCTAGAAGCCAAATCCTATACTAACCTAGGTGGCTAATGACAAAAGAGAAATGGAGAAGAAGAACTTCAGTGGCTAAATTGAAGTTGAATTCGTTCACCACAACCGACCTAGATTGGCATAAATAGCCTCTAGGTTATCTTCTTTCGATCCTTCAAACAGTCACCAAACATTACAGCTTAATTCGAAGAATTGAAGAACTCTAGCGAACTAAAATTTTGTAAGACTCTCCGGCGAGCTAAGCTTCGATCCAGGGATTGGGAAAGTTTCCTACACATCTAGGGTTGGCCCTGGGGTAAGCCCAATAAGCCCCTCGGTCTAGGCCGGCAGCCCACTCCCTATGGCAGCCCATTTAATAAAATATATAAGATATTTAGATTAATTTATGTCTTTTTAAATATAAAATGTTATAGCTTAGTGGTTTAAGATACAAACTTAGAATTTTTATTTGGTTCACCAAAAACACTTTCTTATCAAAATTTTAAACTAGACATAGGGAAACAACAAAAAAAATAAAGAAAATTTCTACCGAGGTTGTGCCAACCAAAAACTCGAGGTCGGCTCTATACATATCATTGGAGTGTTCTCCAATCGTTGGTAAACTTCCAGATCCACTATAATTCAATTTATGATTTGAAATTGGATTTTTTCAAGTTTGATAAGGTTGATCAAATTAAGGTTCAATTGTGTGTTTTCTTTGTTTGAAACTAATACCTAGATGATTTGCACGTTTTCAGTCGAAAGAGATTCAATCAATTCAACCTAAATAAAAAAAACCCCAAATTTGATTTGAAAATTTTGAATTTTGTGTTCTTGAACTTTTAGGCTTGAATTTTAATTCGAATAGTTATCTAACATGTTTGTAAAATGTGAGGATGATTTCCAAATTATAATAACAACATTCCGATTATATTTATTCCAACTAAAATTTTGAAACAAAATAAGTTTGAATTTCAGTTTTGAAAGTTGTTAAAGAACTTTATTGATATTTTGTTTTGGTTGTCTGTCGACTATAGTCATCATTTCAAAGTTGTTGGAACAAAACTTAGGCCATAATATGGCCTAAATCAAAAGTTCCTAAATTTTTCCCTAAAACGATTTTGAAAAATCAATTGTTATAGAGTTCGATTGATCGTGTTTAGGGTTAGGGTCGGGGTTATGATCCCTACATTCATATGAGTTATTTGCAACTTACAAGAAACAAGAGTTCGAACGAGTCTTGTAGGACTGGGACCGAGGAACAAGACCAAGAATTCTCGGTCCTGACCGATAAATCGACCTAGGACCGATGTTCTTGAGTTAGGATTGAGCCTTATGACCGTTGTTCTTGAGCAAGAACCGAGGATCTGACCGAAGATTCTAACCTATGACCGAGAGGTTTGACCTAGGACCGAGACTCTCAAGTCCACGACCGAGGAATCTATATCTGAGACCGAGCCTCCTGGACCTAGGATTGAACCCTCCGGTCCCTTAGCCCCGATCCAGACCACCCTAGTCTAGACTGAAACCGTTCGAGCCCAGATCGGTAAAAATGGACCCAAACCCTAGGACTTCGGTCCTAAGTCTTGTTTGGTTCCACTTTTCAAAATCCAAAATTATTTTTGTAATTTTGGAACCTTAATCTATTTTCAAATAATCTCGAAAGGTCAGAAATGATATTTAAATATATTTGGGATATTTCCCAAAGAAATATTTTGGCTAAGGCCCGTTTGAAATTTATTTTTGAATTCTAATTTTTTTGATATTTTTTAGGGTTTTTACTCAATTTTATATTAACGCAATCGTAGATACGTCATTCTAAATAAATTTGTACAATTATTTACGTAATTTAAACATATTCTTATTTAGGACCCCGGACTAATAATTAAAGGACATAAATGTTATAAATAAAAATTTTGATAGCCAGATTTTTACTTTATGAATAAAATTGTCATTTGACGAGCGCAGTCTTTCCCGAGCGTAACAAATAAACGAACTCTTTATGAAAACTCTAATATAAAATACGTTTGTAAATGTATCTTTTATTGATTTTTCTAAAATCATTTGACGAATTTGTTTTCAAATAAATAATATTTTCTTAAATTAAGTATGTTTAATTAATTTAAATTGGATGTTAAGTCAAAATCCTCGGATTATTAAAATTTGAATAAAATTAATTATTTTTATATAGTTAATTTCTAAAACACTTGGGTATTGTCAATATCTTCTAAAATAATATTTTATTTTAAAAGGATGTCTGACATGTAAACCAAGGTTAAAACGCATCGAACTTTGAGTCACTCCGCGATTCTTCTTATATTGTCATGTGTCCACCAAACACGTGTTAAGCTACGAGGTTCATTCCCGAGATTACATCGTTAAATCTGTAAAAATATAACTCGGTTAATGTTTATTCGCAGTGAATTTATAAGTTGTAAACATGAAGCTGCCTTGTTTGAATTTTACAAAATTAAATAATATTTTTGAAATAGTAAAAAATATAAAATAAGTTAAAAAATCTGGAAATAGTTTTCAACCAACTATTAAAGTTTAGAACATAGTTGTTTTATTGAGCAGCTCAAATATATATACTTTTGAAATATGATTATCATAGATATTATTATATTAACTAAATAATTAATTTTATATTAAATTAAAATAAATTAACTTAGAACTTATTAGTTATTATAACTGATAATTTAAAATTAAAATATAAAATATTAATAATATTATTACATTATTCTCAAAAATGATATAAATTTACTTATAACATAGATAATAAAATAAATCCATTCTATCTTAAAAATAAGAAGAAAATAAATTATATTAAACAATCTTAATTTAATTAAATATATAATTTTATATATATATATATATATTTAATATTTGTAATCATACCATTATAAAAATAATTATTTTAATCCTCTTAAAAAAAATTAATATAGAATACTAGCATTAAATTATTTGTTGATTTTTTTATTTATTTTGATTGAGTAGAAACACTCCACATTTGAGGTTAAAAAATTATCAATAAAAATATATTGTATGAAAAAATGATATCGAAATTATGGATGTGATTTTTTTCAAAATTTTGATATGAATATTTATATCGAAATAATATTATAGATTAAAAAAAATATATTTCTTATAACTAAATAAATAACAACAATTCTCGAAATATTTTTTTATTCTCTCTAATCTCATCAAATTATTTCATTATTTGAAAGATTGGAGACCAAACTCTTACTATATCGATTTATTCTCCCAAAATTTGTCTTTGATTAAAAATAAAAAAATTTAAGTAAAAATGAGATAATGTTGATAGTGTACCAAAATCTCGATATACCGTAAATATTAAACTTATCGAATTTAGGTTCGAAATAAATATAATTTTTTATATATTGAAAATACTCCACTTTTACATGTTGAGTTACTAGTTTAGTCTAGTCGGTTAATTATTCATTGAATATAATGAAATATTTGTTTGAATACAACATAAGAGAACCCTACAAGGTCCACACAAGAAGGAATGATAGATGAGAAATAAGAAATGGAGATTTGAAAAACGTCTTTACAATCTCCTGGGGAGACACCAGACTCCATGGAATTGGCTCCTCTCTTCCTCCGTTCGTCACCGCCCGCATCTGTTCGCCGCATACAATATTATCATAACTGGGTTTTGCCCTTTTTTTTCTCTCTCACACACACACATACACACAAAAACATTAAACATTAATGGAATCCAGACCAGTTACCTAATAAATTTAGGTCTTGTCTGTTATAAATTCTTTTTAACTCCATTTATTTTATTTTTGTATTTTACCAATATATGATCTCATCAGACCATTTTATGAGAATCTCATAAATATTTAAGAGAAAAAACTTTTAATATACATAAATAGTTTTATTGATAATAGTTTATAAATATATGATATATCAAACAAGTTATAAGACAAACTACCATGATGACGATGATGAGTGAAATGGGATCTATTATTTAATTAAATAATGCACGACGTCAGCGGTATTAGTGACTTGAGCCATACCCCACACAGGCCACAAGCCTATTCATTTTTATTTTTATAGTTTCAAACATATTTATAATTGATTTTGACTCTCTAACTTTTATAATTAAATTGACACAATTTTTTATATATAGAAGAAAGAAGAAGTTAATAATGCTGACTCTAATCGCCCATTAAAGTAAATTAATGTGTCATGTTTTGTCTCAAATTATGGGTTAATTGATATTAATTCATGTTATTAATATTGTAGCCACAAGTGTAAAATATTAAAAATACTATATATATTTCATTATTTACAGATTACATCATTCAGAATAGTTAAAAAAATAAACAAAGTTACAACTCAGTCATCAATACAAGAACTCAACTAAAAACAAGAAAAAGTTAGAAAAATATATTATATCATAACACAATCAAATCGTAACGAGAAGAATTCATAATATAAAGATTGTTCTATTGGAAAAATTAAGAAATTTTTTTAGCCTTGTTTACCAATTATTGACTAAGGATGATTTTAACTTCCGTTTAAATTTTTCTGATATTGTTTCATTGGATCGTTCAACTTACTTTACTTCAACGCTCATTGTCCATGAACTCAAATGATTTCATTTTGGTAGTAACCTTCGACAAATTTCATTATCTTTGGATATTTTTATTCGGGTTTTATTTTTGTAAATTATTTATACAATTTAATATATATTTTTTTATTATTTTTAAATTAATTTTTTATATATAACTTTGAGTTGAATTTCATTATAAAAACAAATTTTAGTTATATAATAAATTAAAACAAATAATCAAATTTCAAATCCAAACTTACCCACTAATCCAATATGTCATTGAGTCACTAATGACAAATTATTTTTTCCATTTTTGAAATCTCACAAAAAGTATAAGGTCCACGGAAATAGGAAAAGCCAACTCTTACTAGTCATGACATCAACTTTGGTACTGTGCTTCCAATTTGTCCTTAAATTTTCAAAATATTTAATATTCACATTACATTTAAAGAAAAAAAAAAGAATGCCTATTTTTAACCCAACAACTTGTCACAAATATTTACAATTTACATTAAACTAAATAATATCTCATTATCAATAAAAAAAAAAAAAACTAGTGGGAGATGAAGCTGAGTTACGTGATCAACCGAAAATTGTAATATAAAATTTAAATAATAACTTAGAGTAGTTTTTATTAATAGATAAAAAGTTGTAAGATTAATTAAAATAGTCATTTCTAGATTGTTAGGTTACTGAAAGTATTTTTATTTAAATATTAGATTAATGAATGATGACGATAATTTTGAGGTTGACATCATCCATTTGGCCACTTGTTTAAATTATATGATAACCAATCATTCTCTTCTCTGACAATGGGCCTTGTCAGATTTGAATCATCTCCCACCTTATTTAAATGAAACTTATGGGATTCTTCGGTTAATTTTAATTTAATATTCATTAACAAATTAATAATAATCAAAAAAATATTGTAAATAAGATAATTAAAAAGTACTGACAGGGGAAAAAATTTAAGAAAAGAAATGAGGGAATGAATGACGTGTTTATATCACTAGTTGAAAAAATGATAAAGTGTAAAGAAAAAGAACAGATAAAAAATTTGTTGTTTTTCAACGAAATAAATTGCATCACGTCATTCTTTTAAAATTATCTTTCAAATTCTCTAGCTAATTCAAATTAGCTCAAATTGTTCTGTTATAACCACATTGTTTTGATATATTTAATTAGTTAGATATATATTTGCTACAAGATTTTAATTGAATATGTTTGGGAGTTTTACAATTTAAATTTATTTACAAATATCGATACAACCCGACAAACAATTACTCACAATTTAATTAATTTAAATGACAAAAACAAATTTTCAATAATTTTTTTAATAAAAATGCTTTCATTTAAACATATAGCCTTCTCAAATAATAAATTGAGATAAAAAAACACATGAATTACATAACATAATTTTAAATGAGTTTTTTATTTAAGAATGTAATTGGAGACAAAACCTACTTTTTCTATTTATCTAATTGATTATAAATTGTATATGTTATCCTTATTCTTTAGTAATAATTATAAATAAGATATCTTTTGAATGAGTTATATATAATATGTTTAGTTGTATTGTATGATATTTATTTAATTAATATATACTTAAGAGTTAAGAGTATTTCTTTGTTTATTTATTTAAAAAAAAATGATAGTTACGTTTAATTGATAAAATAAGTAGTTGATAATGTAGGATCAATTAGAAAGAAATAAAAAATCAAAGTCAAAACTCAATAATTGAGATTAAAATAATAATGTTAGGTTATAAACTAAATGACCAATCAGATTGATCGTAGATACCAATAGGATCCATCATGGATATTCATCATCAATCTTATTTTAATCTCTTTCTTAATTTGAATATTCTTCATTAATTTATTTATTATATATAAATAGTTAATAATGGATCAAGAATATTCCAGTTGGCCAACAATGAGACAGAATATATATGATCTATATATATAGATAATTCAATCTACTAATTAGCCTACTATTGTATCATGACGTTCTACTAATTATTTGTATAATATAATACACAATTAATATAATTATATCTTCAAATTTCTTTACATTATATTTATTAAGTTTTTAGCTCATCTCTTATTAAAAATATATTATCACATTATCTAATAATTTTTTTAATAAATTTAGCATTAAGAGTAATTTTATTTAGAATATTTGAATGATTATTTTAAATAATAAATATAATGGGCAAATTAGAATAGAAAGTTTTAAACTAATGGAGTGACAGATTTAGGAATTCGAGTTGGGTGAACATAAAAATGATTAAAGTGGGCTTAAAAATATAACGAGAAAATTATGGATAAAGACAAGTTTTGTCATTTTTTTTAAATTAGATAAATAAAAATAGTGTATTAAATTAAAAGATTTAATCACATTTGTATGTATAAATTTAATTTTATAGTTATTTATTTTTAATTTTATAGCTATTTATTTTAATTTTTTAGTGGTCAATTTTGAACCGTAGTTGATTAGGAGCTCTAAATAATAATAAAAATAATTAAATATATAATATCACAATTATATTAATTTATTATTCATATTTTATAAAAGTTTCAAATAATTTTTTTTATAATAATATATTAATTAGTATTTAAAACCTAAGAAAGTATGTAAGTCCACGTCACGCTCCGATTCTTCCCATTCATCTTAATTTACCGCATAGATTAAATTAATTCCTCCTAGATTATATTTGATTAATTATACTAAATAAAATATTGTTTATTTTTAATATAATGTAAGATTTTAAAAGTGAACGAAAAAATGGGCTTTTAATTCACCTAAATGGGCCCAATGTTTTTGTGTGTTTGTGATTGTGTAGTTGTCCTTTAATCATTACTTGTACTTCTTACAGGGGTTATGATCCAAGTCCAACTATCATTTCATAAACACTTCAAATCCAAATTAAGGTGTTAAGTCATAAGTTTTACTAATTAAATTCATTTTGTAAGAATAATTCATTAAAAACAAGTCTCAGCCTGCTTCTTTTAGGTTTTAAAATAAATCTATCCAAAATCAATTTTTTAATTAATTACTTCTCAACAATCATATCACCAATTTCATTAACCAAAATATTAAAATACCCTCTATTTTAAATTATTATTTTTTATTTTATTCATATATATCAATACCTTTTAAGTATTTTTACCAAAAATAATCATCACCTCCTCAAAATCATCATCAATCATTACATTTTTCATTTTCTATGTTTTTTCAAAAATCTCAATCCGAACAAAGCCTTACTTAAACTCTTAAATTATTACAAACTTGGTGTCAGACTTTAATTTTAAAAACCAAAATATTATATATATATATATATAATTATTATTATTATGCTTTAGGTTTTAACTCAATTAACATAAATATATTATTATTATTATTATCCCCAAATTTAAGAGACCGCATAAGGTTGACACAAAAAAAAATAAAAAAATTAGCACTTTTGTTGCCGTAAAATTCGGTATGTAGTAAAGTTCTGTATTTAATAAATAAAAAAACAAAAAGTTAACAATATTTGAAATAACTAAATAAACATCATCGTTTAACTATTTTAGATGCAAAAATATTGATCAAATCTTTTTAATCTAATTGACTTACTATTTTTTTCTCAATTGACAACATTGCTAACTCATTTAGTCTATCCCGTGACGTTGTTGATCGAAGTTAATTCTTGATTAACTTCAACTTCGAGAAACTTCTTTCTTCTGATACAACTATTACTGATATGATTAACAAAAGAGTAATGATAGGAGAGCAAAAGATTTGCAGCGAATATGTAGAGAAATGATGTGAAATATTTATTAGACATGATGATTAAACATAATTTAAAATGTTTATTTATTTATCTCATATTCATTAATAATTTATTTCTCTTTTCTTTATAATTTATTTTTTATCTCTTCAATCTTCGTTAATAATTTGTTTATATTATTAATTTGTAAATATATATTTTATTATTTAATTTAATTATTTATAAAAAAATTAAAATAATAATAAGAGCGATAATAAATTAAATAAAGAAAATAATAAAATATTTATTTTCAAATATATACTATATTTGATAAATATATATTTAAGAGAATAAAAAATTAAATATAAAAATCTTAATTTTTTAAATTAATTATTTATGCGAGGAACCGGTTGAAGCACCAGGAATTGTTGAGGTTCCTGTTCTTAGTGATGAAAACCAAGCGGTTTAGACAGCTGCTGGTTCTGCTGCAGCAGATCAAACTGAAGCTGCAATTCCAAAGGCAACATTCTATACTTCAGCCAGCAGCTACTTTAAGACAGGTTCAAGCTGCAAAGGGAATCGTATGCAGGGAACCTGTCCCTGCTGATCAGCCTGCCGAAGTTGCATGAAAGGGTAAAGACCTTGTGGATCATGTTCCTGAGCCTCTTTCGATTGTAAAGCAATCAATCAAACTCATCCTCGAGGAGGTTGAGTTAAATGCTTCAGAGATATTCGAACTCTTTGATAAATGGAGCAGCATAAGGCTCCACAAAAGATTCGATGAGGCCATCCAAGGAAGATCTGATTGAGCAGTGCAAGGCGCTGTTCAGTTTGGAGAAATCAGTCTTCACTTGGACTTGCACCTTGGATATTCAAGAAGCTCTCAAGAGGAGAGAGCTGGTAGCAGCAGTTGCTAGAGGGGGTGCTTTGCTCCCGATCCTTCGCTAGAGGGAGACAAACTACGCCCTTTGGAGAGAACAACCTGGGTAGATGACAGGGTAAACAGTCGTTTGTAACTGATCTTGAATTTCTACAGCTCAACCACCATGTCTTTCATCCATGACACGAAATCCTCCAAGACTAAGACTGCTGAACTACAAAAGGAGATGTCCTTGGCTGGGATGAACTACTCAGATGCCAAAGAGCAATTGCTCTTCATTGAAAAGTTGCCCTACGATGCTGTTGAACAGTAACTCCCGTTAGTTGAAGAGCAGTAGCCCCTTCCTACTGTAGAGTAGACGCTTTCTGAAGCTGCTGAGCAACAGCAGATCCCCTCTACCAAGAAGAAGCCATCTCAAGCTGCCTCCCTTGCTCATGAGAAGGAGCTTTCTGCAACTGTTGAGCAGTATTCTACCCACGTCTCCAAGAATGCATCTATTGTAGCTGTTGAACAACACTCCTTTCCTATTTCAGAGAAGTAGCACTCTCCTACTGTTCAGACGATCTCATCAGACAAGGAGCAACAGACGTATGAAGAGAGGCGTTCATTCCTCAAATCCAAACATCAAACCCCTTCATCTTCGAAGCAGTAATCCCTCCCAGCTAAATCCATTCACTTTGAAGAAGTGACTAGATTTCTCAAAGATTTATTTGAAGAGATTCCGGGAGTAGACGCGTGCCTCGAGCAATGATCAAAGTGCTTCGAGCCTCATCTTCTGAAAGAAATCTAGAGTCGTCTACGATTGAGGTAATTATTCGAGCCTCCCCTCTTCGCACCCTCCAAGTTGGTTCCCATCTTGAATATTCGGCTCATTCTTCTCTTGAGAAATCATCTCGGGGAACGGTAGATCTCCGCAACTTCATCATCGATGTTTTTGCGCCTATGCAGCAAAGTATCGCAACAATCTTTAGTGAGTTGGAGTCTCTGAAGGAGCAATCTGCTTCAAACTCGAAGACAACAGTTGATGTAGCCTCGACACAGGAAAATGCCTTTAGAGATATATCGAGGACTTCAACATTTGATCATTCGAGATTCGATGACCAGGATGAAGTCTACTCTACTCAAGAACGCCTTCGACCTCCACGGAGAGATGACTGCAAAATGGATACTTTCGACTTTTAGCTTCTCGAAATATCTAACCACCTCAAGAATGTAGTAGCTGAGTGTATTGAAGATGCTGGTGTAGCAACAAAACTGATTGAAACTATTGATGATGATGTCAAAAAGGGGGAAGGAAGCAGTCGAGAGGGAAGGGAAGGTAGCGGTCGGGGCAGTTGAACAGGAAGTAAGCCAAGTCGAGGAGGAGGTCGAGGAGGAGGTTTTAAAAGCTCCTCTTCGGCGATAGCAAAAACTTCTGAGGAAGAAGACAAAGAAAAAAGGGGGATATTTTTTCTTTAATTTGAACATTTTATATTTATGTAAATATCTTATTTACCTTTTAATTCACCATTCTTAACTTAGTTTTAATATCATCAAAGGGAAATTGTTCTTAGAATAAGTTAAATAAAGAAAAATGGAAAATTAATTAAAAAAAAGTAATTAATTAAGTTGAAATAAGAAAAATGTTTTAATTAATTACAATAAACTTAGGATAATAAAACTAAGTTTAATTAATACGACATAGTTTTGATGATGAATTAATAAGTGAATAAAACTAAGTTGTGCAAATATTGAATGTGCAAGTACAACTCAAGAAGCGCTGGTAGCAGAGCTGAGAAAGCGCGAGCAGATGTCTTACTTCAACAATAGGTCTGAATAAGCGTGAACGGACATCTCACTTCAACAGTAGGTCTGAAAAAGCGCGAGCAAACGTCTCACTTCAACAGCAGAGCTGAAGAAACGCGAGTAGACGTCTTGCTTCAGTAGTAGTATGAAGAAACGTGAGCAGACGCCTTGCTTCAACAACAGTCTGAAGAAGTGCGAGCAAACGCCTTGCTTCAGCAACAGTCTGAAGAAGTGCGAGCAAACGTCTTGCTTCAGCAGCAGTCTGAAAAAGCCATGATAGTAGCCTTGCTTCAACAATCGTCTGAAGAAGCGCTTGTTTATCTGCATAGCTCATCGGCGTAGCGAACAACAACGTTCGTTATCAGCAGACTTCCCAGTAGCTTAATCACAACTTCCACCTAGTGTTCAATTATTAGAATGTCGACACGTATCTACGTATCAGATTCGATCGTTGCTACATCTCAACATCAAATGACATCAAAGTACAACGTTGAATTCCTGAATTTGTGAACGACGGATCCCTAGATTTCCGGTACGGCAAATCCTCCCGATCAAGTCACGAATCCAAGAATTAGAGTCGACCGTTGCTACACTTCAATATAAAAGAGCTCTAGAGTACAACGATGAACTAGTTACAGAGTCAACGAACAAGTTACGAAAGTTAGTTATCGAACAACTTTTTGACATTCCAAACAGTTGACAATTAGATGTTATTGTAATTCTTCCTTCTCTGACTTTCTCTCTCTCTAACTGTAAAAGTATGCATTTTAATATATGAGAGTATACTCATTGTTATAAGTTGAACATAAAGTTGTATGTTCATCAGAGTGATAACTAGGAGTTAAGAACATGCAACTGTTAAGTTCTGAGTTCTGAATGAGTTTGTATAGACTAAGACTGTCAAAATAGAGAGTTTACGTAAAATCAGTGGTTAGTTATAAACTCGTAAAATCTAAAGTTTACTTGAAATCGTAAAATTTAATTTGAAAAAATAGTATTATTATTATTTATATATATAATTAATTATTTTATACCTAACTAATTTTAAAAATTTATAAATATAAAATTAAGAAAAAATAATAATAATAAGTAAATAACACTATAAAAAATTATATTTAAAAAATTAATTATATTAATTTATTTAAATAAATAATAACTTTTATTTATTTATTTTAACGTAAAATCGTATAGAATCGTAAAATTAAAATTATTTATAAACTTGTAAAATCGTAAAATCTTATTATCATAAATTTAAAATCGTAAGAGTTTATTTAAAATCAAACTCGTTAAGTTTATCTAAAATTGTAAAAATCATAAAATTTTAAGAGCCAACTTGAGATTTTGACAGCCTTAGTATAGACGCTATATGAATCAAAGTCTTCTAGTGGATCCTTCTAGAAACAGAAGAAGGGTGACGTATGAGTTTTATCTCCGAACATTCATAAAACTCTTGTGTTATTTCATTTCTACATCTTACCGTCTTGCATCTGCCGCTTTAAATCTAACAAACATTTTTGCACTTGAAACCGTTCAAGAGTTTGCGGCGATTTGTCGAATAATAGAAATAGATTAATCTCTAACAAGATTAAAATCGAATTGAAAGTGATAATTAGCACAACAATATTCAACCCTCCTTCTATTGTTGTAGTCGATCAAAACACTTTGTTCTTCAATCACCAAACTATCTCATAATTCTTCTCTTTCTGTTATGTTATTTTTTTAAAATATTTGTTAATATCCGGTTTGATTTTGAATTAATGTCTCCTCCCTTTGTTTCAATTTTCTCTTTTGAGCTTTAGACAAATGTTTATGAGGCATTTTACACAAAATTAATTCCAATAACTACAACCAATTTTTTTTTCAGTTGATAGATTTTAAAATTGTCACAATTTACAATTTCATCAAATAAAGATTGAATTCATCTATCTCTTTTCAAACAATGTTAATTTAATCAACCCAATCTAACTCAACAACACATTTATTCATACCATGGAGCAATAGAAGTATAGAACTAGGATTTGATTGTTTCAATATATTAGAACATCAATTATAATTAATTTCTATGATTTTGAGTTCTCGCCTATAAATTCCAAAATTTTATTGATAATATAAAAAAGAAAAAATCTATTAATGCAAGTAAAACACTAAAACTGCACATATTTTAGACATTTCACCAAATTCACGTAATTTTATAAGAGAAAATATTTCTTTATTTAGCCTTTAAGATTAATAAATTGAAGAATCAAACAAAATTTGAAGTGGATGATCAGATTGAGAATGATTGCAATTGTTTGATACATTTGGGGTCATGAGATTGCCATATGGGGATTGGGAACGGCAACCAATATATTACGCAGGTAGAAATTGTGACGAACCTTTTGCATCATATTAAAAATAATATATATATAATATTAAAAAAATTGGGTCACTCGATAAACGGAGTCCTGAGGCAATGACCTCTCTCGCCTTCAAATAAGTTCGGATCTAAGAAGTCGTTGTAGACTTTATATATATTGGTTGTATTAAAAATATTAATAAATTTGTATTAAATTTAACGTAAATAATTTAATTAGTAAGATTACATCTAAGGTTCCATCATTGGTATAATAATTTTATTATTTTAAATTTTCTTACTAACCTAGGAGGATTGCTTGGCTCACCCGTAAGACCGACCTTTATTATTATCAGGCCCAGATGTGACAACATATAGGACCACCTTTAAGGTCCCCATTTTAATTATTAATTAATTAATATATATATATATTATGAATTAATTAAATTTTTTCCTGTCAATTATACTAATATTTTTAATATATAAATTAAAAAGTTTTTATTAAGAAAATTGATTAGTATAATCTTTTTATTTGTATGGTCCATTTCATGGGCCTCCAATGACCAGTCCTTATTATTATTAATAAGTATAAATATTAAAATAAAATACAAATAATTGATATAAAAAAAATATATATAGTTACAAAAAATAATTAGGTGATGTATATATATATATATATAAAGAAGGGTGGTGAAATAATAAGGAAAGACAAGGAAGGCATTTGTGGTTAGCATGAATAATAATTTGGTTCCAGCAATGGAGAACGCGGCAATTCTCAGAGATTGGTTCGACAGGGTCGATTCCGACAAGACTGGTAGCATCACTGCACCTCAGCTCAAGGTTCTTCTTCTCTCTCTCTCTCACTCCTTGTCTCTTCTCGATTTGCTTTCTTCTCATCTATTTTTGTATTTGTGTTTTCCGACCACGATCGATCAGGGAGCTTTCGCTGTCGGAAACTTAGACTTCCCTATTTCAGTTGTGCAACAGATGATCAGGTTTTCTTCTTTTCCTTCCAAACTCCTCGTGACTGTCTTTATTTTCAGCTAATTTTGTTTTTCTACCCTAGGATGTACGATTTTGACAGGAATGGTACCATGAGTTTCGGAGGTAACTTTCTTTCTCTACAATTTTCTTACTTTATGCCTCCTGATTGCTGCTTGCTAATTTCCCTCTTTCTTTTCATTTTCAGAGTTTAATGCCCTTAACAAGTTTCTTATTAAGGTCAGTTTTTTAATTTTGGGTAATTTTTTACTGTGTTATTAGTCTTCTCTTTCTGGTCTTTTTTGCATATAAGCATTGTCTGCAGTCTGTGCCTTGCTTATAATAAACCATTGATCACATGTGCATTCATTCTGGCCTCTAAAGTTGTTCTAAACCATTCACTATCCTTTGATATTGCATTTGGATCATATCAAATACTGAACTTTTTAGTGCTAATTAATCATCACATGCCTGATACATATTGATATACACTTCTTTTAGTTCTTCAGTGTTTCTGAGATTTGTATTTTATGGTCTTGTTGATCTCTGTAACACACTGATAAGGGATCTCATTTCATGTAATTGTCATTATTGCAGGTTCAACACTGCTTCTCTGAATTAGAGAGGTGATTTGGTGACCAATCAGTATTTTCTCTGTTACATGTTTATGATGTATTTGTTTTTTTTCTCTAAAATGGCTGATTAGGCAGGATTGTTTTTGAAAAAAATAAATTCTATTTTCCATCTGAATGTGTGGTCAAGTATGAAATAAGCCTCTAAACTTTTAAATGGGTCATATGATCTCTCAACTAGTACATGTTGGATCAAACGAGCTTATATATTCTGGCTGTTTTGTATCCCATTATATGTTACAAGGTTCACATGAATAACAAGATGGTGCTTATACATAACAGGTGGGAACTTGAAAAGAATACATAGTAGTCAAATGATGACGGTCTTATTTGATCTAATATGTACGAGTTGAGGGGTTTAAATGATCCTTTCGGAAGTTTAAAGGCTTGCTTCATCTTCAGCTATACGCACATGGGGCTATTTGATCTTATTTTTAATTTTTTTCATAAGTTATAATTTAAGTATTCCTGTCAGGCCAACATTTACATTTAAAATTGCAGACATGTATTTGAACTTTGCACCATTTTATTCTCGGCTGTACAAAATAAGACCCGAATCTTGTATTTAGATTTTAGACTAGGTACAACTTAACTAAAGAACAGAGAATAGAACTTTAGTGCAAGGACAAGGAGTAGCTAGCATCTAAGGAAAACAGGAGCTTTTAGCGTGTGTATTTACAAGTAAATGAGATTAGAGACGTTCCACATGCAACTAAGGCTTACAACTGTTTTTGTTGTTTTCGTATGCTCAGGGGCCGTGGATATCTTGTTCCTGATGATGTATATGAGGTATTGTTCACTATGTATGTAGTAATTTTCATATTAATCCTTCGTGTGCATGGATTTGTGCTTTCTATTTCCTGTTGCTTCAGATAGAGCCTAAAATAAGGACACTCATCCAGAGTAGTAAGAGGCTCTCTGGTTCAATTCCACTGAAAGCAACTTGATTGTAGTGAGAAGATATTGTGCTAGCCTCTTCAAAAAAAGAAAAGAAAAAAGTTGAAAACACCTTAATCCATGCTTATAGTAGGTTGGTTCTCACATTTTGTTCTCCATTATTTTGTGCTGTTTATTTTGTTGTTGAATATAGGCATTACTGAAAATTGGGATTTCCCTGGACTCTCCTGCGTTTTACACTGTTTGTGAGGTAAAAAAACATGTATGCTTATAGGAGTGAAGGGTATAATAATACTTATCAATTATTTGATTCACTTGTTATTTTTCAGAGTTTTGACCAAAAGAAGAATGGAAGATTTAGGCTTGATGACTTCATATCCCTTTGCATATTTGTACAATCTGCAAGGTATGTTTGTTTAGTTTTTATATGATTATCTTCAATATTATGGATCCGTCGTATGTTTGATTAGATCAATAGAAATCTTCCACTTAGTAGGGAAGTGACTTGCAATTCATCGTTTGAGCCATCACACGAGTACATTATGTTAGTGGTTAATTACTAGTAAGATTCATTTGGGTTTCTGGCATTTGAAGGAATTGGTGTGTAGGAAACATAAAAATGTTGATTATATATACAATAATATTTGTAGGAACATGTTCAATTCATTTGATACAAGCAAGCAAGGAAGGATATCACTTGATTTGAACCAATTTATCTACTGCAGTAAGTAATACAAGTTTCATCATCGGGTTATTATGTTAAATCTTGTTTTTGATTGTTATTTGTTCATCTGCAGCTGCTAATTGCAGAATATGAGAGGTGAGATGGCCAAGTTTCTTTATTATATGGATGAGGCTGAAGAAGAAGAAGATGAAGTTGGGATTTGTATATAATTTGTATAAGGAATGAATTGATTGTCAAATCCTTTGCAATTATTTCAGTACTGTTTTAATCTTTATTTATTACACAAACCTAAATTTGATATTGTGGTGTAATAACATTTATTTTTATTTAGGGCTTTGTTTGATGAGAAAGTAATATATGCAACAATCAATAAAAATACAATGAATAGAAGTAGTAGAATTGTAGTGATTCTATTCAATTACTCTGAAGAGAATTTTAACAAAAAAGAACACATACTAGAAATGAGAGATTTAAGGAAAGGCTATCACATAACTCGAGTTTCAAACGTTTGAAAACAACACTCAAATGTAAAAAAAAGATGTTAATTTTTTCTTCAACTGTTTTTTTACACCATCTTTTTTTCTTGCCTCATAAGAGAAGATAATTAGACTCAGAAAAATATCTCCACAAACATCACAATCACCGCCTTACTGGTGGAGGTGCCATTCCTCTTCCTCCTCCTGGGGGACCACCGCGCCCTGCAGCTTGAGCCTATATCGAAAACAAACACCAAAAACATTTGCGATAGGTTAGAATGTCTGATTCTTCAATCACTACTTAAGAGTAGAGAGGATGTTTTCTTACCCTTGCTCGCATTGCAACAGCACGGCCTCGGCCAACTCCTAACGCAGAGCTTTTACCCTGCATCATTGCACCAATTCAACGTGGTTTAATTGTTGTTAAGTTGTTCAAGAAACAATGTTTTTTAATCCATGTTGGAATATTTTTAGGCCTAACGGAAACTCACTTATTAATTTGAAACAAAAATCTAACATTACAAAAAAAAAGATAGAAGTATGGGCACCTTGATTCTAGATTCGAGGCGTTTGAACATTGGAGCATTCTTTAGCATATCTGGTATGACCATGAACCTGCACAGTCAAAGGGTGTTTACTTATTGGAATTCATTATCAAGCATACTGATAACAATATAATAAATCATTGCAAACAAGAGTAGAGAAAATTGATTCGTTACCTCACTTTGCTTCCCCGGATGAAAACATGCTCCAGTTGAGAAACCTTCCCATCCTACCCAAAGAATTAAAAAAGCACAGGTGTGTCAACTATAACTGAGGAAGCTTTTTTCTCAACACAAAATCAACTATAAAGTTGAATTATTTTACCAAACCTAATAATAAGTAGACAATATCTTGAATGTGTATGCTTTAATGAGATTCATAACCTAAAGAACATCAAACAAGTTTTTCTACAATGATGTGAAGAGACAAAGTGTGTGTTGATTGAAGAAGGTATAGTTCTTGATCAGTGTGATCACCAAAGTCCCAAAAGAACAGTATTGAAGTTGAATGAGCCACTACTATTGTGTAACCAAAATGGATGATTTTATCTGTCTCAAAGGTCTTGTTTTTCCTTTAACAAATGTTTCCAATTATTTTTATTTGATTCTTTTGTACTCTGATACTAAAACTATTAAAAACAAAAAATTGGTTATATCCCTTTCTCTTCATCTGGGGTACTTTGCTCCTTCTATCCTAGCTTTCACAAATAAAGAAAGAATACAATATCCGAGACTCATAGAGTACTGAACAAGAAGGAAAGGATGGTATAAATTATTCAAGATAAAAATATTGCCCTAAATTGTCCCAAAGGACCTTATGCAATCAATCAGTTGAGAAACACAAGCCCATGAAAGGAGTTGAGCTTAATGTAAACAGTTGAACTAATTTCCTACTGAGAAACAGATAATCGAGAGAGAATACAAATACAACCTAGTGTGAATAATGAGGATACTTTCTGATGTATTTACAATCTCTACTTGATGAACATTTTCTCATTTACTTTCACAATTTGTCTACCTTAATCCTCATGTTCTTCTCTTATTCTAATCTCTCTTTGTTACACATTTAGCTAAAGTAGAACATAACATCCTGTTAATATGGAATCTCCCTATCTCAATATCTATCTGTGTTTGGTACTTACTTACAATCAATCAATCAAATCAGTGTGATTTTCTGTTGACATTTGAATCTCTCAATAGAAAAAAGTAGAACAGCTAATACATAGTCGGCGATTGAGCAGTTAGAAAAGAAAGAAAAAAGCACAAATGATGTAATGTAAGCGTATATGTGTACACTAGGACTGAACTATTGACGGATCGGGAAAGAGAAATCGGTACCTTAGATGTGAAGGTGATGTTTTCGAGTTGACAGTTCCAGTTGTCTTCGCACTCGACCAAACCTCCTCTGTATAGCTCTCCACTCTTCAGTTCCACCGTCACCACATGACCGGTCGCCTCGTGCAAGAGTTTCACCGGTATCCCTAAGCTCCTGCTCATTCTCTCTCTCTCTTCTTCTTTTCTTCTTTCTCTCTCTAAAGCTTAAAACCTTAAACCCTAAATCGGCCTCTCTAACACTTATGCCGTTTCTGATGAAAACACTCGAGAAGTTTGCCTGCTTGCCTTCCTATCTCTTATATTTAATTATTTCTGATTTTTATACAATTTTTTTAATAAATTAAATAAATCTATATTTATAAATTTATAAATAAATTATTAATTAATGTTATTTGTTTTAAAATTAAATTTATACTTAATTAATTATATATATATTATATATAATAATAATATTTTAAAAAATAAAATCTAGATTTTTAAGTGACTTTATTCAATTTATTAATTAATATTTAAAAAAATAAGTATTATTTTCATTATATATATATATATACTTTAATCTCTTTCACCCAAATAATTTAAGATTAATTTTAAATAATGTATTATCACATTTTACATTCTCTTGAACATTTATATTATTCAAATTATTAAATAAAATATTTTTAAAATTAAATTTATTTTATACACTTAATATATATATATATATTTCTAAATAACTCAATTTTCTAATAATTCAAAACAAATAATATGTTTTTTTAAAAATACTTATCAATTAGATATTCAAACTAATTATAGTGAACACAATTTGTAATGCAATAAAATGAAGACATTGTCAAGAAATCAAATATTCAAACTAAATGGAAAAGAGTATTTACTAGCCACATAATTAAGGTAAATAAAGTTAGGTGAATAATTTACTTTAAATTGTTATTCACTTATAAAGTATAAACTACTCAAATAAAAAATTTATTCAAAAACTTATTAGTTATATATTATTACTATTTGTATATAGAATTAAGTATAAAATTAATTACATAAATTTATATATTTAAAAAAACTAATAATTTTATTTTTTAAACTGTAAATACAAATCTAATTTATTTATATAAAATTGAAATAATTTATAAACTCATAAAATCATTAAAAAAATACTTAGAATCATACCATTTTAATTGTAAACTCATTTTTTTTAATTATGTTAATTTAAAAATCTTTAAACATGAAAGAGTGATATTTGTTTGACTCTTAATTTAGATAGTGAAAACGGAAACCATTATACTAAAGGGTTTAGTTGAGAATGGCTCATTGAATTAGCTTGAAACCCAAAATATGGTACTAATGCTAAATAGTTAGCAGAAATCAGCAGGCCAAAAAAAAAAGTAAAAGTTCTATGGGATAAAAATTTACCCTATTTCAATAATGTATGTTGCTAAAGTCACAAAAATTGAATAATCGAAAATCTTGTGTAACTGGTTAATTCCATAAAAATCTCACTAAGATCAAACATCTCGTGAAATAATGTTTCAAAATAGAATTATTAGACACATTAAACGCAATGCACATCATTTTCAAATGTGATATAATTTGAATCCACATACTTATTAGATAGAAGAAAAATAAAAGGTATTTGTTTCCCAAGACAATGTGAAGAAGTCTGATAATCAATTGAATCACATGGAAAAAGTGTTTGTTTCCCAAGCCACATAACTAACCAGGATTAGTTATTAAGAAGAAAAAAAAAAAGAAGAGAAGAATATGATGAATGTAAATAAGGTTAACCTGTACCCAGACAGATCAAAAGAAAATATCGATGAAAAAAATAATCAAAAACAAAATATGATACTTGGATTCGATTCAACCCAAACCAACCAACCAACCAAACCTGGGAATTTTCAGTCGAGTTTAGCAATAACAGCATCAACAACCTCTTGAGTAGAGCTATCACCACCAACATCCTTAGTTAGATATTTACCCTCTGAAATCACGCGTTTGACTGCAGTTTCAAGTCTGTCTGCAAACGAAGGAAACTGAAGATGTCTTAACATCATAGCTGATGACAATAACAAGGCAACAGGATTTGCTTTCTTCTGTTCCACCACATTCTTGTTTCCCACATTTCCAGCTGACGCACCTTGCTCGAATACAGCATGATCAGCTCCCACATTACCTATCATCATATCGAAGAAAGGCATTTTTGTATATATTTAATCGCGGTTATAAAATAAGTAGTAGTAGTAGTAGTATTAGTAGTACCTCCTGGCATTACACCAGTGCCTCCAGCAATTCCGGCTGCTGTATTTGCAATTAGATTCCCATATAGATTTGGGGTCACCTACAACAAAAATACAAACTCATATTGATTGATTCTTCTTCATCATCGATACCCAATAATCATATAAGAAAATACTGGGTTCACTTGAAAACACCTTTTGAATTTAAATCAATATGAAAAACCGTCCAAAGAATTCTTTAGAAACATATTTTTCTACCATCTTCTAGATGTGAATTTACATGAGATGTGAATTTGATGACTTCTTCAATCAAATCCTTCAAATAAACAATCAAAATATCAAATTATCCTTAATT
Source organism: Impatiens glandulifera (assembly GCF_907164915.1). Classification (NCBI taxonomy): domain Eukaryota; kingdom Viridiplantae; phylum Streptophyta; class Magnoliopsida; order Ericales; family Balsaminaceae; genus Impatiens; species Impatiens glandulifera. The sequence continues at coordinate 21,574,624 of NC_061870.1, read as the reverse complement.
TAATTTTTTATTACATTTTAAAATAATGACATTTTCGCTTTGACGAAGGGTTTGGATCATCAATCAAATGATGGATTAGAATAACAAATTAACACTACTTTATTTTTTATAAAATCTAAATATTAAACACAAAAGTATATTTTAGTCATTTAACCCAATTAATCCACTTTCTCATCAAACAAGATTTTCTCCCAAAATCATATTATCTTAAGAAAACCCTATATCAAACAAGCCAGTCATTTGAACCCAAATAACCCAGATTACAAATGGAAAGGGTCTTAGCTAATAGATCCACTAAGGCCACCCTAATTTAAAAGGGGGTCATGGGTCTTATCTAAGAGACCAAAGGTTTAAAGGTTCAATTCCCACTGAGAATGCCCTGATTTAAAAAGGGATCATGCTAGCCTAACCCCTATTATAAACAGATTATTTCCAAATTACCCTACATCAAATAAGCTAGCTGATAATGTTTTTCCATTTGGCATCGGATTCACTTGAATTATCTCAACAATCCGCAATTCAAAATGATGCCCTAAATCTTATAAAACAATGAAAAAAGGTAGAATGAATCGTCTTGCTTACCATAACATCAAATTGCTCTGGTTTTGAAACAAGTTGCATACAGCAGTTGTCAACAATGATCTCATCATATTGAATACTTGGATACTTGCTTGCAACCTCTCTACAGGATTCTAGAAACAGACCATCAGCAAGTTTCATAATGTTGGCTTTATGAACAGCAGTTACTTTCTTCCTGTTGTTCAGATAAGCATACTCAAACGCATACTTTGCAATCCTTTCTGAGCAGAATTTTGTTATCACCTACTCGACATTCACATGCTTAGTTACAATTACAAACAAACAAACAAACATCATTGATGGATTACTGGCAAATATTAAATATACCTTTAAGCTTTCTACAACACCAGGAACAACCTCATGTTCAAGTCCAGAATACTCCCCTTCAGTATTCTCTCTAACGACAACAATGTCAACATTACTATGACGTGTAGGCAAACCAGGAAGATTGAAACAATTAACAAGTGAAGCATATAGGTCAAGTTCTTTCCTGAGTTGAACATTAAGAGAACTAACACCACCTCCAACAGGTGTTATTAAACCTCCTTTCAAACATACTTTATTCTTGCGGATGGAATCGAATACCTCTTGAGGAACGGTCTTCATATCGCCATGAACATCGTAACGCTCGAAGTAAAGAGGGGCGTGCATAGCTTCCATTACTTGTTCAACTGCGCCGGTTACCATGGGACCGATTCCGTCGCCAGGAATTAGAGTGACTGCTCTGGGAGAACCGTCACCTGGTCGAGGCATATAGGTTACATGACGGATGGATGATTGACGAGAGGATAGTTGCTTCAGGAGAGGTAGGGTTCGTCTAGACATATTGATTTGATTTGATGGATCGTTGACTTGATTTGAATCAGGTAGGTTTCTTCTTCTTCTTCCTTGTAGAAATGGGAATCTGTCGAAAGGTTGTTTGGATAGTTTAACAGATACAGAGAAAAGCCATTCGCGCAGACAAGGAGGAATGAAGGGGCGAGAATAATGGGTCTGTCTAGATAGAGAAGAAGAAGAGGCAGCCAATTGCAGACCTACAGTTGAAAAGAATCAAACTTTTTCGGCGGCCAGCATCTCTTTTAAGGCCTTGTTTGGTGTGGATTATTATTTTTCTTCTCATAAAAACTGTTTTTATTATATAATTATTATGTTTGAATAGTTTAATTTAACTTAATTCATTTAATATTAACTTAATTCATTTCCAATCTAAAAATTCCTAAAAAAAAATAGTAATTTTTTTATTAGTTAATCAAAAAAAATTATTTTTATAAAATTTAAATAAAAAATTGTATGATAATTAAATAATAGAAAACAATTACATTTTATTTTATAAATTTGAATCAAACATTTATTATCATTTTTCAAACAAATGAGTGAAGTTACATGTGAACCGACTTAGTTAAAATTCGATTTGAGTTTGATTTTGACTAAGTTCGATTCGAGTTTGAACAAATTCGTTTAATATTCGAGTTCAAGCTTATATAATACTTGTTTGATGACTTGTCAAACTTTTTGAGCATGATAATAAATAATATATTTATATATTTTAATATTAAAATTTAAAATAAATAAATTTTTTTTATAAATATTTAAAAGTATATTTTAAAATTTAATTTTAGTTCAAATTTTAAATTTTATATTCTAAACAATTTTATTTAAAAACGGTATAATATGTTAAACATATTTTAAAGCAACTTCATAAATTTAAATACGCAAAACTCATACTTTTAGGCGAATATCGATTCAAACGGTCTTACCAATTTTTATTAATGAGAAAAAAAAGTTATCCAAATTACAAATCTGACCGAATGAGAGCTCCAAATGGCCACGGTCATCGAGCCAGAAATTTTCAGTTAGGGTTAGAATTTTCAGTTAGGGTTAGGGCCAATGACCAGAAATTTTCAGTTAGGTTAGGGCCATCAGGTTAAACCGAAATCAATTTGAAAAGTAAATATATTGAAGTTAGAAGCCGGACTGTTCATCTAACCGTTTCGAACGGGTATTTTAAAACTATGATCTTTATTAGATTATTATTTTTTATAAGTAAATAAATTTGAGATCAAAATAATATTTTTAATAATTAAAAATAATAACAATCTTGAGAAGATAATTCACATAAAAGAAGAGAAGTGTTTTTCTAAGCATATTTTTCATCAAATTGTGATATTAGTTTGATTTTTGGACTGTTTTCATGGTAACAATCCAATCCATTGTACCAACCCAATTTAAATACATCCTTTCTATATATAGTTTTAATAATCTATTCAAATAACCAAACCATAATCCACACAAATAATATGATAAACTTTGATATGAATGAAATAGGAAAACCACATACATGAAACATAATGCTTCTTCTATACAGAAAATTTATCAGCCAAAATAAACTTTGCTCTAATATAAAAATACCCACTGTAAGTTCCAGGTTCTCACTAAAACGATGTATTTAAAGGGGTAATGCTAACCATCACCCCGAAAATAAACCCAGATCACAAGAAGAAGAAAAAACTACCCACTGCAGGTTCTTGCTTAATTATTAATTTTATTATGAAGAAAAAGAAAGCAGAAAAACCCGAATGAAAAAAGGAAGAGCATAACAACTGAAGTCGATCTGAAAACCTTAAATCTTACTTTCTTTTATCTTCATCATTTTTCCTCCTCCAGTCGCCGAAGCACTGATTCAGCAAAACTTTGTTGCCTGCACAAACAAAGTGATCAATGAGCCCTTAGATGAAAATAACTAGCATAACAAGGATACAAATTATTGTCTACTATCAAATAGGATGAAAAGAATCACATAATGTTGTATTATGACAACAAAATTCAAAAAACTTGCTAAACTGCAATATTGGTTCAATTTTTACCTAAAAAATTTCATGTTATAAGATTTAGCCAAATTTGAGAAATAAAACTTATAATTGTATGTATATTTTCAGCTTTTGCAACACAATATTCCACATTATATTCCAATAACTTCGCATATTCTGCCGACAAAGCTTATAAAATCGTAAACTAAGTATTAAAAGCTAATGATATTATCAAACAAAGTGAGCCTGATGGAGAAACATAATGTTAGATCAAAATTTGCACAGACCAAGGATCCCATTAACACATTCATAAACCCCATCAAGTCTCTTCTTTACTAATTTATATAAAGGAAGGGTAAAATGGTCATATGACCCAACTTATTTCTACAATCTTCAATCCCAAATCAACCTATCTCAAATAAGCCCCAAATCTAGTGTCCCCAAACTCCAACTCTTCTGGATCTCGATTAGATGTTGCAAATTTCATATTCTGTCAGTGAATATAATTACATATACAACTAAAAATTCTCGAATGTATGATTCTATCGTCACTTCTAGTGGCAGAACTCGCTTCCATTCCTCAAAATTTTAATGAAAACAAGCACATAAATCAACATCATTAACAATAACCATTTTTATATTTAAATTAGAACACTCACATAAAGTATTATATTCAATTACATCTACCTTACTGTTCACTGTTCAAATTGGTTAATATTACATACTATACACCATATTAGACTACAAGTGACAAGTTCTGGCTCTCTCAGGCTTACATTAGAACTTAAGTCCCTAAAGAGTTTCTGATGATCATTGCTCTAGTCAATCTTTTAGGATGTAAGGCCTTGTTTGTTGTGGGTTAATTTATATAATCACCAATTTAGTTATCATTCAAATCATCAACCAAATACCCTCTATTTAAAAAATCATTATTATTATATATTTATACTCCTATTGTCTTTTTACCCAAATAACCTAATTTTCTATACCCTAAATCAAACAAAGTTATTTGGTTATTCAAATAACCGTATATCATACAAGGCCTTGGTGTTTTCAATCTTCAAAGTAAATACTAGTAAGTAGTAACAAAAGAAGCATAAAAATCAATTAAAGCTCAAGCTGCATTATAAATGAAAATAGCACCAAGGACAATGATTCAACTGGAGCTGCAGAATGGAAATGTCACAAAGGAACCCTATACTGTAACAGAACAATAAAATATTCAATTATTAGGTCATGATCTACATACTTTCCCTCCCTGTGCTTGGGGCTTGGCCGAGAGTATTTCAAATATCCATCCCAAGGGACCTTTTTAAGACCTGCTCGTACTGAAATAATATCCCTGACCCTGCATCATATGTTGAATTTCATCAGCAAATTTGTAATAACTTGAAAATTCCTTGGAGAATGCAAGGAAATATAATTTTCACCTTTCTGCAAATTCAATGGGTGTCTCTCCAGGTCTCAAATTTTGTGGCTCCAAATACCACACATCACATACAACAGCCCAAGATGTCATAAGCTGAAGTAGATGCATTGTGAAAGATTGCCTGCATTAGGGATTCAATTTTAGGTTTCAGTGAACTTTTTTACCACAATACCTACCTATACTTATTTTAGAGAATCATAATCACAATCACACAAAAAAAGCACAGTAGATCTCACTATCAGTAGTTAACAATCTGACCAAGTTTTTGATCCAACAAATCAAAGTCTAAGTTCAGTCAATCCTAGAACACAAAATTCTGTTAGAAGCTCATAGAGATAACAAATAGCAAAAAGACCTAAACAGATGATTTATTGCTGATACAGGACATCCAAATCAAACTTAATTGGATTATTGTTATGCACAGTTGCCCTACAAACAAGACGGAATTCAGGCAATTTAATATGTAAATTAAATTATGTTTAGGCCATTATAATGAATTTTAGTTTAAATAAGGACCCCTAGGGAGCTTATTTTCTTTCATGCAGTTTCAATCATAATGCACAAAGATATAGGGTTTTCTACAAGAAGATAAAAATGTACATGTAATACTTTAGAGTATGAGATTATCTGGTGCCTGCCCAATTTATTAAACATTAGCCTTCTGATGGTGCACTGACAAGTGTCAAAATAATAATCTGCAGCTTTCACGATATCTTACTTTCTACTGTTCCAAAAAGCATCCACGAAGATCTTGTTATACTTGATTGCAATTGGACATACAGTGGATTCGAGTTCAAAGGCACCCTAAATAACAGATAAGATATACCAAACAATTTTTATGATTCAAATATAGGAAGAAAGATGTATGGTTTACTGAAAAAAAAATATAAGCTAACTGTCACCTTTTTAAACATAACGCTATACTGGTTATTTACACAAGTTCCTTCTGGGAATATAAGAAGGGGATTGTTATCAGCCCCTTGAACATGATCTCTCAACCTGAAAAGGGAACATAAAATATAAGACCTATGAATAAAAACATGATAACCTTTCCTTCCCACTAACACATACTTTTTAGCTACGATTTCACGATCCTTTGCCTCTGATCTGTTGAACCATATGCAACCAACACCTTCCAAAATAGTGCTCTGCAACAGTCCTGCAAATGAAAAACAATAAATGTTTAAACAATGATGTTTCACATTGTAAGCCTTTCTGGTTTACTGGCATAATTCTATACATCGTAATGACTGACTCAACCATAGTTACCATGGTCTAGACGATTTGGGCATTTTTTTTTCTACTATGTGGAATGTTTAATTAGGATTATGTAGGAATATTGCATTTGCAATAAATCATGTATTGTAACCGCAGGATATAACTAGCCATGAGATATTCTTTCCTTGTTTTCACCCTTCTTGGGAAATTTACAAGGGCAACTGAAATAGATAGTGTCCATCCTGACATTTGCTATATGAGGGAAAAGGGAGGTCAGTCATTGACCTCATTTTGGGAATGAGATCCTCAAGCAATAGACCAATCATTGGATTCAAAATATTGTCCTCCTGATAATGGCTAAGAAAATACATATCTATATGAAAGTAGACAAGACTAAGGAGCTATGTTTAACATAATCTGCAGTTACATGATGCTAATGTACCTTTTAGTAAGGTCATAGATATTTGTAAAGTGCTCATCAGATTCATGCTGAATAAGTTTTTGCATAATAACAGCAAATATACAAGGTAGTCGCTGAGAAACTTACCAACCCAACCAGGATGCTTTTGCATAATAACAGCAAATGCTGTCATCTGCTCCAGAACAATGAAATCAATCATTGAAGTATGATTGGCCACAAAAACCTGCTCCAATCATTGGCAATTAGAGAAAAAGTATATAAATATAAAGCTAGAAAGAAAGAAGGAGCTAAACATGATCTACCTGCTTTGGCCGTTGGCTAGGCCGTGGTCCATGATACTTGACAACTCCAGTCCAAGAAGCAACAAAAAAGCTGCAAATTAATTCCACCAGGTACCTCTGTTCATAAAAGATGGCCAAAATTGAATTGTTTGTTTTATAGGTATAAGATTGGACGAGCAAATCATATCTGAATCTCACATGAGCAAGAAAAATCTACTTGATCAGAAAATAAATATAATATATATATCAATAACAAAATGATCCATATAACTGCAGTGAACTTACAGCATCCAAATAGTTCTTATACACCAATATTCATTTTCTTGCAGACTAATATAACTCAAATCCTAGATCAGAGAGTAATAAACTAATGGGAACTAGGTATCAATATCACCCGCTAATAGGAGGCATTCCTTCTCTCTCTCTCTTCTTTTTTCCTTTTTCCAAATAGTCCAATCAGCTAACAGTTTCTCAAACACGGTTTTATCCTTTAAGAAAATATTTCTCAAGCATGACAAAAATTGGAGATGATCAATAATGAGGCTATGATAATTGATATTGTGACTGGATGTAAATGGTCCTCAAACTTACAAATAAGAACAAAAATATCTCATTAGGTAAACACTAAAACAATTAGAAGTACATTGATAATAAATGGGACAAATTGCCCTTCTTTTATATAGCTTCTTCAATGCTCTTGACCAATTCATTGAGCTAACCAAAAAGGAAGGAAAAAGGTTTATGCAGGGAGCAAGAAATCTCAAACTCATTCTGGTTTTAAATAACTCAAAAAGGAAAGGACTAGTAAGCGCAACTGCTACAGTAGTAGCATTACACAAAAGAGAAGAATTCAATATGTGACGGACAATATTAAAGATTAGAAAGCAACTTCACCTCCAATGTTTTTCTGAGTTTGCCTTTCAATAATAAATGCACGGGAAAGTAGGCTGAAAGGAATATAATCCACCCTAGTGTAAGTGTTAAAACTCTGCAAATAAAAATGGAGTTAGATGAGATGAAAGCACTAATTTAATCAACATCAAGACCATATTTATAGTTTTGCAATATTTGGGGTGTATAAGAATGATTTGGTTGCAGAAGCCTCAGTTGTTTAATCAATAATGATGCTAACAGATTGCATTGAACATGTGCTGAAAACCTATAAAAACATACAATTTTCATTTTAAGTCGGTCTTAAAAAATCTAACCTCATTGGAAATAGTATCAGGTATCTAAAAAACACTCCAAAGCACCACAGGGGAAATAAATACACATTCCAGTTCCAAGGTTCCGGAGGATTCGACTTGAAACAGCGGGTGAAGGAGTCCTGCACATAATCAACATCGATTAAGTTTTCTCTAGACAAGAATGTGCCTTATTTGTTTACATTGTACAGCCACAACTTTATAAGGAAGAACAATGAACAAATCAAAGAGAAAAGAGAAGCAACAAAGCACATGATAAGTTATATATGTATAAAGATCTCCGAGCTTTATACATAACTAATTTCAGCAAAATCAGTGAACAAAAGGTTTAAATTGATAAGTTCAGTCCAAATATGCACTATGAAAATGATGACTGGGAGAAACAGTTACAAAGAACAGCCAAAGATACATAATTGCTGAGAGCTCAAATGGGAAATAACCACAAAACCCAATTTTGAGATGATGAAAATGTTATCTAATTGTTCTCAGTTTCTAACTCAGAAACGCAGGTGATTAGTTAAAACAAAGTTCTTTAAGAAATTCACAGATGAACCAAGCAACAAGGAAACTAGACACATTTCAGAAGCAAGAAGATTGGTTCAAAAGATAAGCAAGCAGACCTTGTATTCATGTGGGTATCATCATAAGTCAGTTAATGGGTTAGAATACACAAAAGTGAGAAAAATGGGTACAATGGAGAGTTACATCGATTATAGCTCCGGCTGCCTCAGTCAAGGTAGGTGAAATGTCAAGTAAATCACGCCTGAAGAAATTCGTAAGATTGTGAATTAGTTATGAGAAGATGAATTGAGAAGAGCAATAGATAGATAGATAGATAGATAGATAGATAGAAAGAAAGAAGACGGAGAAAAAGATGTACAATCGTAGTTTGCCTCGGGGCTCTTGGATGGATTCAGAAGGGGAAAGATAATCTTCAAGATTAGGGCGATCCAAATCCAATTCGGAACTGGATGTGATTAGCTTACTCATAGTGTTGTTTGGCTCAAATCTGGATGGAGAAAAGACCGGAGAGAACAATAGGCAGCAGCAGCAGCAGCGGAACAAACGACCTGAACAAGATTATATCTTCTTCTTCTTCACCCATTCACCATGACCCCACTTCACACGTTTCACACTCAAATCTGCCCCATTTGCCAGATCAATTTTTGACTACTATCTCTCCATTTTTAATATTAAAGTTCTGTAATTTTTTCCCAAATTTTAATAATGTTCAATTTTATTTATTTAATATTTCGAGTATCGGATTTGGATTTCTTACATTCTCTATTCTCGACTCCGATTTAAAATACCCGAACCCAATCATCGGGGTACTCACGTATATCGAGAATACAAATATCCATTGTCATTTTTAGTTCGAACAGACTTACACCGAGTAGCCAACTTAAAATTAAAAACTATTTTTTTCATTTTTTCTCTTTTTTTATATATTATGTTTAACTTCTTGGGGACAACTTTGTGGATAGTTTTAGTGACAAAAATAAGTTAAAAATATCAGTTTTAATTCAATTTTCGGACTGAAATGGATATGACATCGGGTAACTTAATATAAAGAGTTTACATTAGCTATTAAATGTGTAATATTTGATTTTCATCGTTAATATCTAAATTGAGTGAGATTGTGACGGAAAAAAATTACTAACTTAAATAAAAACATATAGCTCAATTATGAAATGGGGTTACAAACATTTAAGCGAGAATAAAATGATACAATGAAATGTCTCAATATATAAAATGTCACTAACAACTCCAAATTAATATGTTTTTATTAATTAATGTTTGAATTAATATGAGAATAATTTAGTATATATATATAATAATGCTTAATTTTGAAAGTGTTTGGATTACCGGGTTTAGAGCTGTGGTTAATTTGAATATATACGTGAGAGTAAATGGATATTTTGGTCGGATTTTGAGTTGACCCACCCATAAACTTAAAACGGTTAAAAATAAAATTAAAAATGCTATAAATATGTTTCGAACTCACAACTTAACAAAAAAACAAGTACAACTTTTTAACTAACTAGACTAATAATACTTTATAGTTTAAATTCAACACAAAATTTGATGAACGCGACACGTTATAACAATATATTTTTATCCGTGTGAATCGCACGAGAATCTTCCTAGTTTTAGTTAACGGTGAAGTTTATCCACTCTCTTATCAAGTGAAATAAATGTATTAAATCAAATAATCCTTCATCATAAATTAAGTGGAGGCTAGAGGATTGTTTCAAAAAGTGTAAAAACACTTGTAAAATATCAAACTAGTGAAGATTTTCACCTAAAAATTTATAACACTTCAACTAATTTGTATTGTATATAAGAGATGAAATGTTTCTTTATCGGGAGATTTAGAGTATAAATTACACATAAACGAAGGAAAACTCTAGTACAAAAACAAATGGAATAAGTTTGTATATAATGGGCGAGGAATTGATTGAATATTAGACAATGTTAGATTGAAAGAAAGAAGAGACATGTAGGGTAGATTAATGAAGAGACATGATTAGAATCATATGTTGTTATTGTTCATTTGCATTGTCCACAACAAGAAGATGTGGCATTAAATAACATGACAACTTATAATCCATGTTTTAATTTATAGTGTTTGTTAATATGTTGGCTGCCTATTTGAATTCAATATTTTTAATAGTGAATAAACTATCTCAAGAAAATAAAATAACAATATTATCCTTTCATCAATTTAATTTCCTTATTAAATGAGGTTGATGCTTCAGTTTACAAAATTGAAGTCAATATAACTCTCTATCCATAACCTCCTGACAATTTGCACATGATGTTTGTCTGAACATATGTAAATATATTACTACTTTATATTTCCATTCCAAGAAGCCCAATAGAACATTTTTCATATGAAGCAGGAGTTTGTTTGATGTTGGTTTCTTTTAGGATTTTTTAAATTTTTTTCCAAAATTCTTGTTTGATAAAAAATAGGTTATTTAGATTTTTTAATTTTTTTAATTACTAAAATGCCCTTTTATATTTACAACTTAAATTTAATAAAAATAAAGTAAAATATTTTAATTGATAAATTAATTAGAAGATTAGAATGGCAATAATGTAACATATAAAGAATTTATATAAAAAAAAATGGATAAAATAGTTTAAAAAAATTCAAATAAAAAAGCCCACATGAAACTAGCTCTAGAAGTCCACATGAATTACATCTTTGGAGTGCAAAAATTTCTCATGGGCCTAAAAATTGGAAGATTGTTCCTTTGTGGCAATTCTTCATTTGTTGTGGAAAGGAAATCATGTATTCATCTATATTCTAAAATGGGTTGATCTTTATTTTAAAGAAAAATGAAGAATATATTTTTTTATTTATCTTCACACCTTAACCATTTACAAAAAAAAAAAAAAATAATAAGGGATGTTATTCATGTTTAAAACTTTTGAACCAAGTTTTAAAAGTTACTAGCATCTTCAAACACTCCATTTGTTTTCTTGAGTATCTTTGTTTTTCTTCACTTACAAGAATAAAATAAATTCTTCCCAAATGTTTTATGGGATTAAATTTAACATAGAACAATTTATTGTCACTTGACCATCCATATAATGTAAGGATGACAATTTGAAACCGTCCCGCAATAACCAAACTGAATTATCCCGTTTGGGGTGGTTTTTCCCCAAAACTGAACGGGGATGGGGCGGGATGATATTTGTGTCTCCCATCCCGACTCGCCACGATCTCATCCCGATTCTGCTCCAAACAATATAAACACAATTAAATATATAAAATCATTAATATATTTATTTATTATATTTTATAAGAGTTATAAGTTTATTTATTTATAATAATATAAAATTTTAATATATTAAAAAATTCGTTTATATAATTTTATTGTATAATTTTTAATTTAAAAAAAAAATTATAAACGGTGCCCGCATGGATTCCTCAAAACCGAAAGGGATGGGGATGGTATTAAAAAAATCTCTAAAATAAAAAACGGGACGGGGGTGGTAAATGCATTCTCCACTCCGAATCGCCCAATTGCCATCCCTATATAGAGTCGGTCCTGAGTTTTGGGCTTCCCCAGCCAACAGTTAAAAAAATTGATAAAAAAATTGTTTTAGTGAAATTTGAATCCATAACCAAATAAAAGTTCTTAGTTTAGACTGAACCACTGTACTAGAATATTTTTATATAAATATACAATAAATTTAACTAACTATCTTAGATTTTTATTAAATGCGTTGCTCTAGCCCGAGGCTTGTTAGACTTACTCCAAGGTCGACCCAACCTATATGCCGACCATGTATTTGTATAATATATTGAGCTATTTTATTTTAAATTAAATTATAATTAATTTACATCATAATTAAAAATGTTCCTTTCAGACATTCTAATTGGAATTACAAGTCCAAATAGCATTTCAACTTCCAAATAAAAAATGTTTTCTCAAATAGTATACATAATATTCCCAATAAAATTACAATATCACTTACTATTTAACTACTAACTCTTTGTAAAACGAGCTCTAACCTTTACAAATCTATTTCTACACTTTTCAACTAAAGAGAATTTGAAAATTTACTTATAACAATTAAACAATATAAAATTTACTAATTTTAGTGCTAGTTATTGTAATATTTGTCCTTGTTTGGGCTATTATGGGTGGTTATTGTGTCTTTCTTCATATTGGGCTAATTGTCCTTGTGAATATTCCATAGTTCAATATTAGCTTTTACAAAAAATGTTAAGCTTATTAAAAAAGCCCCAAAGAGAAGATTACATGATTTTTTTTTTTGAATTGAGTAAAAAACAAGTTGAAATTGAGAAAGATATCGAAATAGAAAATAAAGAAACAAAAAAGATTAATGGTTTAAAGTTAGTGATTTTCGTAATTTTTTTAAATTTATACCCAATTTTGATATATGTCTCAATTATTTGGAATCACGAGAATTCGTCTCAACTTATGATTAAATGCATGCACATCCGAAATCCAAGCTTTTACACATTGAACATGTTTTTTTCTTTATTGATGCAAATATTTACAAGCACATCTAATTGTGTGGATGTAATGATTGTGTTTTATAAATTTGTGCAATCAGATGATTAATTAAACTCTAATATAAATGTTAGTACCCAAATTCACAATTAATTATGAATTCTATATTTTGGAAGTAGAGAAATTTGAGGATGAAATAATGTAGACTTACATAAAAATTGCTATATAAGCCTAGTTATCATCTATTTATACATATTACTAGCTGTATTCTTAACTAATTTGTGTACATGATTTATTTCCTAACTAATTCATGAACCATGAATCCAACCTTAAAAATAATTGCATAATATCATTGTCAACTATACTTTACCTAACATAGTATGAATATATAAATTCATATAAACATATTATAAACATATTTCAGTATTAAATGTTGAATGTATAACCAAATTTTGGTTGAGTCTCAAACTGACTTCTTTTTAAGGTTTCATGATTGAATTTTAACACTTTACTAAATCTTATGTCTCAATTTGAAAATTTCATATTAGGAAAACTTAGGTGGTATGTGGACATTTTCATTGAAATTTACTTAATTTGAAAATTTTATGAATTTCAAAATTTACCTAATTTAGTTGATAACATAAATTTTAATTGAACGATCCTAATCAACATATTCAATTTAAATTTTAAATTAATATTAACAATTTATAATCTTTAAAGACATGTGTGACAAAGACATTGAGCCTACCCTAAGTTGTTGAATAACAAGAACCGTGATCTAAAGGGTTTTAATGTCGATTTTCATTTAAAATATTACATTGAAGTGAAATATTATAAAGACTTATATTATTTGTTTTGAAGAGTTACAAACTAATCCAATCACCTAATTAAAAAGAAAAAAGGAAAAATTGATAGACTTTGACCCTCAATTATTAAAAAAAAAGCTTAATTAATATTTTGACTAATCCCAAACTGAATAAATTATATGTTGAGTAGACATGTTAACAACTAACTAACCAAGCTACCACACCAACAACCATAAAAATATCATCATCATTAATTAATACCAACAAAAAATAAAAAAAAATATGAGAAAAACATTCATTCATTAACTTAAGTGTAGAATCTTACAAAATTTTTTAGATAAATTAGAAAACAAATTAAGAGTTGACTCTAGAGATGATAATGAGGTTGAATGGTGTTCATGTCCTTGTCATGTTCATTCATGAGAAGTTTATATCTCTACCAACTACACAATTATTGATTTCAAAAAATTCTTGCTAAACATTATTTTTATTGTAAATATATTTTTTCTTAACGAGTTACATTTATTATTTTAATTAGGATAGATATCGAACCAAAAAAACATTCAATCCATAAGAAATAAGAGTCGAATATAGAGTTTTGATATATTAAAAATTGATATACTATCATTAGATATATGCTCTATTTAAATAACCAAACCAATCTGATATATATTACTATTTTTTTAATAAATATTAACAACTTAATCTTTTCATATTTGTTTGATAAAATAAATGTTTTAAACCATTATTATATTAGTACTTTTGTAATTAATCTTGTTTCATTAATAACTGATTAAAATAAGCTTACAAATATATATGTTTGAATATGAATTATAATTAAGATGAATATAGTCAGATATCTAAAGAATATAACCTAAGTTTCAATGACGAATATATCCAGATGTATGGTTTTTATATAATATAACCTAAGTAATATGTTTAAATTAAATTTATTAAAAAAAATTGCATGAATTCTAGCCGCAATCATTCCTAATTATAACTAAGAAAAATATATAAATAGTAAATAATTATTATTGATAAATACAATTAAATACATTTGTAAAATTGTAATTTATGAGTTAAAAATAGACTTTGTTAGAAAACACTCGAAATTAAATTTATAAATTATCTTATCTAAATCAATATTCAAATAAGATATTAAAAAAAATAAATTCAAATAATTTTTTATATATATACAAATAAAATGATGCTTAATTTTTAAAGTGTCTAGATTTCCGGGTCGAAAGTTGTGGTTAATTTGGATATATATTTGAGAATAAATGGATATTTGGGTCAGATTGTGGGTTGACCCGCCTATAAACTTAAAACGGTTAAAAATAAAATTAAAAATTCTATAAGTATGTTTTGAATTTGTAACCTAATAAAACAAGTAAAAACTTTATATTTTAAATTCAACACCAAATTCGATTAACGCGAGACATTTTAACAATATAAATTCAACTTTTTAACTAATTAAGCTTAATTTTCAAAGTGTCCGGGCTGATATATATATATATATATAAGAGTAAAATAAATATATATATAAGAGTAAAATAAAAATGTTATCACATTGATTTTAATACATAATAAGGTATCACATATTCACACTTACATAACATCTCTTTAATTAATTCAATAATTCATCAATAAATATTAAGCAATAGTAATTATAACCAAGAAGATCTTAGCTATATCACAAGAAAAAAATTAGCTATATTATAAAGTAACATTCCTTGCACAATTTATAGAGAATATTTATTGAATATTTCCAAAAGATAGCACCTTTCACAAAAACAGGTTAATGTAATCTTAGTAATTATATTAATCATCATCATAATTACAATTATTTTGAAGAATGTCAAAATAAAATAAAAAGCTAATGTGAATTTATTTGCATTTAATATAAAAAGTGCAAATAATTTTTAATGGAAAATATGTGAATTTTATAAAATAAAATAAAATTTGTGCTGCATAATTTTATTGTGATTAAAACTCTTTGCCAAATGATTTTTTTTTTCACTTTTATCAAATTTAGATAGCAAAAAGGCTTGTAATATTAATTAATTAAGAGTACTTAAACAAAGACCACTAGTTTAAAAGTTTTAAGACAATCAAATGAAAAAAAAAAGTTGTAACTTTGTTATCACAAGAATATTTTTAATTCAAGGAGATTAATAAATTATTAAGAATTTATTATTATATATTAATTGAAAATATATAACTTCACTATTAGTAGTATCTCAATATTTGACATCTAATTCTATAAAGAGACCATAATACACTATAATGAAATGTATATTTGACATCTAATTCTCTCAATTTTCCATAATATATTATAATGAAATAACAACTTAATTAGTAGGATATTGTAAATGAAAATAGTATTATCTAAGAAATTAAAAATTTATGAAAGATATGACTATACAATTATTCTAACTTCTTAAATAAAATATAAGATCATGTCTAAATGATTATGGTAGAAGATGACTAAAATGAAATGTAAGGTTTGTCTATGAATTATTGAATTAGTCAAATGAATTATGATATACACCAAAATTACAAATAATAATAAGAAGAATGAAAAGGAAATACCAATAATTATCCATGATTAAAGTATTATTCCATCTCGACTCGATTTGCATTATATATTCGAACTCGATTAAGTATCAAAATTTATACTCGAATTCAGCTCGGTATAATTTGAGCTACTCGAACTTAAACTCGAAAATTCAAAAATTAAATTTATTAATTAAAATTATATATTTTACTCGAGAACGAATTACTCAGTTGTCTGAAATGTGGATGATCGAGCCTGCGTAAGATCGATTTGCTACTTTGATTGTAAGGAAAAAAAAGAGTAAGGAGAAGATGAAGAACTTGAGGGAAGATACTCACGTAAAAAAGAGGAATATATGAAACAAATATTTAAGGTTTCAGTGGTATGTTTCGATCCTCCCCATTACTTAGAAAAAGTGAGCCACCGGTTTTTTTTTTTTTTTTATATATATATATATATATATATATATATATATAAATGTTTATAATATTTATAAAACGAGTTACAAAATCGAGCTACTCTAACTCAATTCGAGTTTGTTAAACCGAGATCGAGTCGAGTTTTGATCGAGATATTCAAAAGAAGAAGCTTGACTCATTTATCCTATGTAAGACTAATTAAATCAAAAAAATGATGTAAGATAATTATTTTTTCACTTTAACGTTTAAAAATCTTTGACTCTAATTATATTTTAAAAAATCTTTGACTCTAATTATATATATATATATATATATATATATATTATAATATTTAATATTAGTCATTAAATACTTATAAAGATATAAATAGTATATTATCCAATCCAACTAAATGCATCTCTATTTCATAAATGGAATTGAATCAAGAAAGATTTTTTTCTATAATTTCTATAATAGGAATATATATTAATAAAGTCCTAACTAATATATTTATACATAAATTATAAATTATAAATATAAATCAATAATCTTAAAATAATATAATGATTCATAATTTTATTATTTGTTAAAACATATTAGTTTTAAATAATTCAATTTTAATATATATTTTATAAGTTAATTAAACATCAATAAAATTTATAATTTTTTTTTATTTCTTTTAAATAATCTACAACAAATAAATAAATATAAAAAATGATCGTGTAATATAGCCTCCACTAGCTTACAAATAGTCGCTTTACATTTAGACCAATCATCTCCCCACGCTAATATATTCTTGCCACGTGGACAATGCTGACGTGGCAAGGAATGTACTGAGCATGTAAAATTCGTGTCATATTACGGTTGAACAATTTCATAGCTGTAAAGATGATTTAAATATGACGTGGCTGAATCCCATTTATGGGATGTAGGTAAATTTATTAGGATCGGATACATTTTACCAAATCCGTTTATAAATGCACGGTTTCGTAATTTGAAAAAGGTCAAAAATATGATATCAGAGGAGGCATAATAGCTGCTGGCCAGGCCATGTCCGTCGTCTTCTTCGTCTTCTTCAACTACAGCCAAGAATGCTTCAATGTCTTCATCGATGACTATTTCCATGAAGAAATCGAAGCGGAGCTGGCAAGGTAACCGTTTCTCTCGTCACTTTAGAATCTTGCATGGCACTGTATTCTTCCCTCGCAGTCGCCGTATTCGTCACCTCCTTCCGCTTATATCTGCTATAGTCGGTTGTATAGTTCTCTTTGTATTCGCTATTCTATCGTTTCTATCACCTCCGATTTCAACTCGTCGATTCCTACACCGTTCTTATTCGGTAATTTTTATCTCTCCGTTTGTAATTCATTGCTGTTTGCGGTTTTTTTGATTGATTTATGATTTATCGTCTATGTTTATTCAGTTGCATAACAGATTTGAGGTTGATCGGAGACAGGAGAGTCGTTTGGTTAGTGTTATCATAACTTGTTCTTCTTCTTTTCTGTTGAAGTTGATCGGCTCTGATTGCGTGTATTGGATGTGTAGACGAAGAGTGGGATACTAGGGAGGGATATATGGAGTACGAGTCGATCGCATTTGTTTCATGGTTGCTCCAATGCTAGCGATAACTTTCCGAGTAAGTGTATATATAAATTGATATGACTGTATTGGATTATTTGTTTTCAGAGTAAGTGTATGAATCTGAATGAAACTATATATATGTTATCTGCAGCTGCTGAAGTTAAAACAGATCCGAATCGATATTTGATGATTGCGACTAGTGGTGGCTTAAATCAACAACGTACAGGGGTAACAACTTTCATCATTTGACAAAATTACAATGAAAACAAATGGTTCCTTTCAATTTCAATTTTCTGGAGCTGATACTGAAAGAAAGATAAAAGTAGTGTAAAATTAGGACTTTCTATCAAACTGGATGTTCTTGTGTGGTTTCAATTTGCATCTCCTTCCCAAAGTAAACATCATTGGATAGTAACAACTTATTGATTGATCTAATTCATGAATGAACTATCTACTGACAGTTATAGGCATGTACAAAGACACCTGACAGATCCTATTTTCGTGGGGATACTAATGAATTGGTTATTCTTGGTACACTTTTTGTATCAGATTTTCTATTTCCCTCTTGTTGTTTAATCTCTCTAGCAGACAGATCTTTTACATTGGTCCTTTCACCTGTTTTCCCCAAGTTGCTTTGTGTTCTTGTATGGCATGTAATTTTGGATAGGCAATCTAGATTTCCAATTAGCTAAATTTGGAAGCATTTTAACCTTTTGATGCAGATCACTGATGCAGTTGTTGTTGCTTACATCTTAAATGCCACACTTGTTGTCCCGAAGCTAGATCAGAACTCTTTCTGGAAGGATGCAAGGTCATTCATGATATTTCTATGACATATTAATCTTTCTCTATGATTGAATTGATGCTTATAGTTTATACCATTCACTTAATATTTCATATTTTCTACCTGTAGCAACTTTTCAGAAATTTTTGATGTTGACTGGTTTATATCTTACCTATCCAAAGATGTCAAGATCATCAAAGAGCTTCCTTTTGAAGAGGGGAAGAATATAACACCATACAGAATGCGTGTTCCAAGGAAATGCACACCCGAATGCTATGAAAAACGTGTATTACCTATCCTTAAGAAGAAGCAAGTAAGAATTGTTCAATAATTTTTATTTTTTCAATGTTAATTTTTTCCTGAGTTGGATATTGATGTGTGTTAGTTTCCTTTCGTGTAGGTTATACAGCTTGGTAAATTTGATTACAGGCTTTCAAATCATTTGGATGCTGATTTACAGAAAATGAGATGCAGGGTTAACTATCATGCTCTACAGTTCACTGATCCTATTATTTTAATGGGTCAGAAATTGGTTGAAAGAATGAGGATGAAAAGCAAGCATTTCATCGCTCTCCATTTACGGTAAGCCTGTTCTCACCTACCTGCTTATGATAAAAAAAAAAGTTTGGCCAATTCTATGGCTATGTTCAAGAATGTATATTCTTTGAAGATTGAATATGTTGTTTCCTTTCCCTCTAGTGCAACTTGCAACTAGAGTTTCTCCCATAGCTTCTTTATGCAGATTATATATTTGTTTTTGTTATGGTAGGTTCGAACCTGATATGCTTGCATTTTCTGGGTGCTATTATGGTGGGGGAGAAAAGGAAAGGAGTGAATTGGGCACTATAAGGAAGCGATGGAAAACATTACATGTGAGGACCAAAACTTTTGAAAACTAAATTTTGTGAGAGACATTGAAAGATTTAATTTGTTTTTGTATTTGGAATTTGCAGATCCAAATACAGAAACTTTAGCCTTTTTGGTATTTGTCACATTGATACAAAATCCAAATAAAATCCATTTGGTTGAAAATGTGTGATATTACAAAAATCTGTAGCACAATCACACAAATTTTCACTAAAAAAGTTCAATCATACTTTTTATACCAAATTCAAAAGTCCCTGTATGTGTCTAGCATTTTCTGAATTCTTTATCTTGATGTGTTTACAGAATAAAAACCCTGAAAAGGAAAGAAGGCATGGAAAATGCCCTCTAACACCAGAGGAAGTTGGTCTTATGCTTAGAGCTCTAGGATACAGGAAGGATGTCCATATGTATGTCGCATCAGGAGAAGTGTATGGCGGTGAAGAAACATTGGCACCTCTGAAAGCACTCTTCCCAAATTTTCATACAAAAGTAACTATTGCCAGCAAGGAAGAATTGGAACCATTTCTATCGTTTTCCTCTCGAATGGCTGCACTTGACTTCATTGTTTGCGATAAAAGCGATGTCTTTGTCACAAATAACAATGGCAACATGGCAAGAATATTAGCTGGTAGAAGGTAACATACATACATAGTTACATATTAGCTTTCATTCTGTATAAATGAAATAAAATCATTCATTTGAATACCAAAATCATAACTGCAGGAGGTATTTTGGGCACAAGCCAACTATTCGTCCAAATGCTAAAAAGCTTTACAAGCTTTTCATGGCTAAACACAACACTTCGTGGGAAGAATTCTCAACAAGAATACAAACTCATCAGATTGGTTTCATGGGTGAACCAAACGAGATTAAAGTAGGACGAGGTGAATTTCATGAAAACCCGACAACATGTATATGCGGAGGAGGAGAAACAGAGAGCGATAAGGATGCGCGATTATTAGATATGGCTAGGCAGGCCATTACCAGCCACATTAGAGTGAAAAACAATAATAGTGAAGCAACAATTGATGAGATTTTTACAGATTATGATGATGATTATCAAGGGAAAGGAACTTCCAATATAACAGAGTTGGAAACGGAAATTGTGCCGAAACTCGATCAATCAGAACCGGAGTTAATGTTTTCAGATTAATTGTATATATGATTGGGTTTTTGGCATAAATTCAAGATTTACTATATAGCAAAAGGTAGTAGAGAAAAAGATGTAAAGGTTTATGCTTTTCATTTCATACCATATATTGAGTTTCATTCTTTACAGGCATTGACATTGGATTTGGATATACAGATAGGATATAAAGTTTGAGCATATTTGGACATGTACATTAGTTTTATTTTCATACTTATCAAACATTGGCTAGTTTCTATATTCTAAATAGGGGTCCAAATACAAATCATGGTTAGTATGGATTGAATTCTATCCCAATTTATATTTGTTAATGGATTGGAATTCAATCCATATTATTCTTTAGCTTATTAATTTAAGGGTAATATTAATGAGTTAGAATAATGCCACTTTTGAAAATACTTTTAGGCCTTAATAAAAGAAAAATTGTTACAATTTATGAATATATGTTTAATTTAATTAATTCATTTTATTTTCTCAACTTACATCAAAAGCTTGTTTGATTTGATTTTTGACATTAGTTAAGTTTTTAAATGATTTATATACATTAGTAAAACAAAAAAAAATAAATTAAAGTATTTATATATATTTTTTTGAAAAACCGCTTATTGCCATTTCATTAAAAACTCCAAAAGATGAAAAATGAGTTTCAAGAAACAAAACTAGACATACTCTAACTTTGTTGAAAAAACCAATTGAATTTCAAACAGAATTTTAAACAACTGAATTACAGAACAAATAAAATAACAAACAATTGAATTACAAACAAGTCATCAAACAAGAATTATTTGAACATTCTTTTCTTTGTAATAATTTTATAGGGGATATTCCATCTTTGACTGAGCTTACAATTGTCTTCATTAATCGGAATTCTTATATAATATTACATTATCTAAATCAACATTTATATAAGATATTTGAAAAAAAAAGTTAAAGAAGATGAACATAAGTTTTCATTTTAGATTCTCTATTATAATGTACCTCCAAAGGACTTGCAGGGGAGGGGTTATTTGAAAATAATTATTTGTTAAAAGTAATTTAATGACAAGAGTCAAGACTATGAGATTAAATTACGGGGTAACGATTATCAATAAAAACGTTTAAATTGAAGTATGTTCTTTTTTTAAAAAAATAATGGTTAAAAGTGAATGATTTGAACCAAGATATAAAAAAAAATGTATTGTGATATTTTAGTTTAGGATATTATAGATTGATGAAACCTGTGATGAAATAACCCCACTTGAAACAAGTCAAATAAAACTTTAATCGACTTTCAGAAAGCAAATTTGTACTTGTTGTCCATAAAATTCACGACACATTGCTTAAATCCGCTTGGCCACAAGCGAAAATCAATCACTAAATATTTGACAGAAAAATAAGTTATTAATTACAGAAAATAATTGAAACCTGCTGCAAAAGCCAAAGGAGCTCGGGAATTTCAGAAACAAATAATGACCTTGTTTGGACACTTAGACCAGGTACGGAATTTGGGTTATTTTTAAAAAATATTATTTTATATAAATATTTAATTATAATATTAATTTAAATGAAATAATATTTTAAAATATATATTAATAAATTTAATAGTGCTTTTTAGATCAAACTTAGCTGAGTTGTTTTAGGTCGAATATAAACAAAAGTTGATGTTACTTAGCCAACCCACTACTCAACCACTAACCCTAAAAAATCATATGCCTTGTTTGGTGTGCATGGTTCAATTTTCTTACATTGCAAACATAAACATTAATGTTATTAATAGTCTTGGATGAGTTTTTATTTTTATTTTTGAATAAGGAGTTCATTGATTTAAAGAGGAGTTATATATACAAAATTAATTTGCAAATAATTAATACAATATAACATTTAAACAATCAACACGTTTAAATAATAATCTAGACATGAAATAATATATCAAATTTGAAAAAAAATTAAAATTACAACAAAGATATCAATTAATCTTGCATTTTTTTAGAGTGACTCCAAAGACGATCTCGTTTGAATTTCGTAAGGATGAGTAAGGAAATAGAGCAAGTCGAACAAATCAATTTAGCAATGTTAGAAGAATCTCTACCAAATATTCTGGACGATAATGGAAATTATCATTGCCCGTGGGTTGATAAACAACGCCAAAAAATGTTCTGTCAAGTGATAACTGATCATCTACATATATTGTCAAAATAATGAGAAACTCATAAAAAAACAAGTGAGGATACCTGTAAGAGGTCCTCAAATAGAAGATTAGTTTAGATAACTCATTATTGAACAAATGAGAAATAACTCTAGATCTGACAACTTCATCCCATTTTTTTGCTAAGAAGAGGATGGACATAGACTATAGAAAAGATCACTAAAATATTCGATTGATATGAGCAGCAAAAGACCCACCAAAAGCTGATTGTATTATTTGGATTATAAAAATCCGAGACGATAAATCCGATTTGGTAAAACATAATGCCAAATTGAACAAATACAACACCAACTCAAATTTGAGTGGTGAAAATAGAACCAAGACACCATTTGATGCTAAAAAAGCTACTAGAGGAGCCATGAAGATAAAATGACTTTTCACTTTCTTTTAAATCGGACACTAGTCTTCAATCGACTTTTTCAGCAACCCTTAAAGGTGTCTCCCGCATTTAGTTCCAGGAAGGCTATGCGTTGTACCATGAATGTCATTAGTGGTAGATGGAGGATTCTAGAAAAGGATCGACCATCGACTAGACTCCGTGTTAACAATCAAAGAAAGAATATGTCTCTACTTAACACACAATCTATATAACAAACTAGGCTCGAAGCGGTATAACTAGATACTCGTAAGGCTGAAGCTCAGACCTATGCAGTAGTGGTAGACGTTAGGAAATAGTCTATTTGGGTCAACTAGATGAAATCGGTTAATGTCAGATCTAAATCTTTTAAATTTCAAACATTGGAGGTGCGCCCTAGAGTTGTGGATACATCGGAAATTAAGAACTAAAAAAGAGCGATTGAGGTTGATTTGATTCAATTAAAGTTGTTACGTTGGGCCCTTTAGACGTCGGCGTGGAATCAAGGGCGTCTTGGAATCAAACCTAATGAGAGCGTATTTTGGTATGGATTCAATTCTCACGAAAGATATGTGGCTCTATGGAAATAATTTAAAACAACATTTATTATGTCAATTGATAAAAGTATTAGACCTTTAGTCGAGGAAGGAATTCAACGACTCATTGATGGTTAGTAATTTTGTTGGGTCAAATTATTTTGACTAAGGGTCAAATCATTTTGACTAACGGTATTTTGATGATGAACTTGTGTAAAACTTAAATAAGAATGAAACTAAGCCGTCTAATTGTTTTTGTGCAGGTGCATCAAAACGTGCTAAGTTAGACTTAACCTGAATCAGGTTCATTAAACGTATTGGTTATTAGACGCAGTTAGACGTAGTTAGACGTGTAGTCTAACAGACGTAGTTAGACGTGCAGTCTAACAAATACGTAATTAGACGTACAGTCTAACAGACGTAGTTAGACGTGCAGTCTAACGGATACGTAGTGAGACGTGCAGTCTAACAGATGTAGTTAAACATGTAGTTTAATAGATACGTAGTTAGACGTGCAGTCTAACAGATACATAGTTAGACGTGCAGTCTAATAGACGTAGTTAAACGTGCAGTCTAACGGATACGTAGTTAGACGTGCAATCTAACAGACGTAGTTAGACATGCAGTCTAACAGATACGTAGTTAGATGTGCAATTTAACAGACGTAGTTAGACGTGCAGTCTAGCAGATACGTAGTTAGACGTGCAGTCTAACAGACGTAGTTAGACGTGCAGTTTAACAGACGTAGTTAGACGTGCAGTTTAACGGATACGTAGTTAGATGTGCAGTCTAACAGACGTAGTTAGACGTGCAGTCTAACGGATACGTAATTAGACGTGCAGTCTAACAGACGTAGTTAGACGTGTAGTCTAACAGACGTAGTTAGACGTGCAGTCTAACAGACGTAGTTAGACGTGCAGTCTAACCTACGTAGTTAGACGTGCAGTCTAACAGATGAAAGTTAGACGCAGAAAGTCTAACTACTTTAGACTAGTCTGAAGGGACACGTAGTTAGACGTGTCGTCTAACTCCATTAGACTTGGTGGTATAATGAATCCTGATATTAGACGAGGGAATCTAACTCTATTAGACTTGGTGGTCTAATGGGATGTAAAGTTATACTTGGCAGTCTAACTCCATTAGACTTTGTGGTCTAATGGGATGTAAAGTTAGACTTGGCAGTCTAACTCCATTAGACTTGGTGGTCTAACTCCATTAGACTTGGTGGTCTAACTCCATTAGACTTGGTGGTCTAATGAGATGTAAAGTTAGACTTGGCAATCTAACTCTTTCAGATTAGTCTGAAGTGATATATAGTTAGACTTGGCAGTCTAACTCCATTAGACTTGATGGTCTAATGGAACACGCTATTAGACGTCGACGTCTAACTTTCATTAGACTTGGCATTCTAATGGAGCACGTCTAATGCCTCGTTTCAGCCGTTGTTTGAAGTTAGCATACGTCTACCCATGATCAACTAGCTGTCTGCTACTCTGCTTCACTCTCTCCTGTGCAGTCTGACAGCCAGCTAATTGCATCAAATGAATGAATGTCACGTAAGTAAATATTGTTCCCACTACTTATTCTGTGCAGGACAATTAAAATGGAATATAAACTATCTAGATGTAAAATTAAAATAATCTCGAAAGGGGATTGGTTTATCCTCATTAAGAGTGTATTGTTATCTATGGTCACATATATGATGTTATTCATTCTCCCAAGAGTGTGGTGGTGAAAATAAAGAGAATAATGTGTAAATTTCTATGGTGATCTTCTAAGTCATCGTTTTGTCATCTAGTTAGTTAGGATAAGGGTAAATGTTTTAGAGATCAAGGAGATTAGGATATTTGAGATCTTATTTATTTTAATAAGGCTCTTATATCCAAATGGTATATATATTTTCAACGGAGCCAAATAGTCTTTGAGCATCAATAATTAGATATAAGTATAGTCATGATTGGTCTGGTTGGTTCACCAAAATGTCTATTTATCCAGCGGGGTGTAATATTTGGAGGAAAATTATTCCATGTGAAAAAAGTTTTCGCGAGCAGTCTAAATTTATTGTGGGGAATGATATTTCGATTAGATTTTGGGACGATATTTGGTTTAGTGTCAAAAGTCTAGTTACGACGTATCATGAGCTTGCTTCCATTACTATATATAGAAATGTCACTATGGGCGTCGAAAAATAAAGGGAAGAGAACATTGCCCATGTAGGCTCAGACACTTGTGTTAGGTCCAAGCGTGGATCCCACATAACTTAGCATGTGTCTTGTGGACACATGACAATATAAGGAGAGGGCCCGAAGTCTTTGCTTAGGTTCAATGATTTCAACATTGGTTTGTGTGTTAGGCATATTTTAAAATCAAACATTTAGTTTTTAAAATATTTTGAAAATATCTAGAGCGGTAGGAAATCAATTATGTAAAAATAATTAATCCTTCGTTCAAATTTTAATAATCTAGGAGAAATAAATAATTTGGCCAAAACCCGGTTTAAATTAATTAAACATAATTAATTTAAAAGATTATTTATTTGAGAATCAGAGTCACCAAGTAATTTTATGAAAAATTAATAAAATGATACGTGTATAAATGTATTTATACCAGAATTTATGTAAGGATTTGTGTCTTAGTTATGCTCGGGAAATGGCTTTCACGCCATGTCATTCGCGCCCTTCAAATGACAACATTTATTTTTAAAAGAAAATACTATAACAATTATAAAACTTTTATTTATAACACTTTATTCAATTTTAGTAGTCCATGGGTTCTAAACAATGATATATTTAGAATACGTAAATAATTATACAAAATTATTAAAAAAGGGTTGTGTACTTGTTGTGCTGGTATCAAGTTAACAAAACCTAAAAATGTCAAAGCAAAGTGTTAGAATTTAAAAATAAATTTCAAACAGGACCTTAACCAAAACATTGGTTTAGGAAGTATCATGTAACTATTAAGATAACATTTTCCGACCTTTTGGGATAATTTAAAAATGGATACGGGTTCCAAAATTACAAAAAAATTGAATTTTGAAAAGTGGAACCAAATAGGCCTTAGGACCAAAGTCGGTCCTCAGATCTGGGTTCAGTTTAGCCGATATAGGCTCGGTCGGGCTCGATCAAGACCGGGGTGGTCTAGGCTAAGGCTCAGGTCGTATGAGTCAAGGGACCAGAGAGCTCAGTCCTGAATTCGGGAGGCTTAGTCTCAAACTCAAGATGCTCGGTCCTAGACCTAAGAGACTCGATCCCAAGTCAAGTCTACCGGTCTAGGTTCTCGGTCCTAGGGTTAAGTAATTCTCAGTCCTAGGTCTAGGGTTAGAGTTAGGTTTACCGATCTTAGGCTAAGTGAGGGCTCGGTCTTAAGCTTAGAAATATAGGTCCTAGGCTAAGGGGAGTGCAGTCCTAGGGTTAGAAACATCGGTCATAATTTAAAGGGAGTGCTCAGTCTTAGTTGAAGAACACCGATCCTAATCCACAGTCTTAGTTGAAGAACATCAATCCTAGGATTCTCGGTTCCAGGTTCGTTTTCTCGGTCCTGAGTTTTGGCTTGGGTTCATTTTCCCAGTCACGACTGAAGAACAGGACCGAGAGCCACTGGTCCTAGGCTAAAGCCTTAGGACCGAGTGTTCTTGTTTTGCTCAAAATTTCAGAAGTCCCTAACTTTTGATTCAGATCATGAAATCATGATCTGTAAGTTACACTTAGTTCATATGATCATGAAGAACAAAAACACTAACATAAGTCACGATTTTAAGATCTCTATAAAGATCAATTTCAAAACACCATTTCTAGGTCAAGTTTTGGGAATTTTCAAATTAGGCCATTTCAATGTCTGATTTTTGTTCTTGGCTTTAAAATGATAAATGTAGTTGAACACAACAAAACAAGAACATCATTCAAACATTAAAATAGTTTTTTGAAGATTGAGTCAAACTCCAAAATTTTTAAAAACACAGTTTGATCAAACATGATCAAAACGTTATTATAGTTGCTTGGAAATCATCCTAACATATCAACAAACATGTATAGAAACTAACTACATAAAAAAATACGGATTAAAACCAAGAACACAAGATTTCAAAAATCCAATTCTTAAACTTAAATTTTAAAAAATGCAGTTTAATCAAACGTGATCAAAACGTTGTTACACTTGCTTAAAAACCATCATAACATATCAACAAACATGTATAACAACTAACTAGATAAAAAAACTCCAAATTAAACCCCAAAACCAAGAACACAAAATTTAAAAAATTTAGTTTTCAAATTCAAATTTTAGAAATCCTTGATTTAGGTTGATTTGATCTGATTTCTTTCAACAGAAAGTTCATACATGATATATAGAATGATTCTAAATAAAGAAATTACATGATCAAGCTCAAGAACAGATCAAACCCAATCAAACAAGAAAATTTGAACAAATTCAAAATTTTCAATTATAGATTGATATACATGAGTTCTGGATACATACCAACACTTGGAGAACACTCCCTATGTGTGTTGGAAGCTATTCAAAAGCCTGGATCGAAGTAGGAGCCGCTAGAGGAGGTTTTGACAAAAACCAGTTCTTGGCTGATTCTTCAAACTTTGATTTAGTGGGTATTGTTTTGTAAATGTTTGATAATTTGCTTGTGGAAGAGTAATGGAGTATTTATACTACAGGTAGGTCGATCAAGGAATACAATCCAAGTCGAATTTGAACTCCGACGAGCTTATCCTTAAATTCTATCCATTTCGCTATCAGCCTTATCCATGATATGATAAGGTTGGAGAATAAGGGCGTCTTACTGGCGATGATAAGGAGAGCACATGAATGAATTTTGGGAGGATAAGGCATAAAAATGACCTCGGTATCCCTTCTAGAAGAAATGTCTAGCGATATCACGATTCCGACGATCTCCCCTACCTTCGTGAAGACGATGATCGAAACGACGTCGCTTGGTGTGACGGAACGCGGGGTTCCGTTGGGTCTGTTAGTGATTAAACTAACGGGGTTAACAATCTCGTTAATTAATGCGGTGCGGTAGGCGCGCGCTTGATTCGTTGCAGCGGGCTGCGTGGGAGCGTCTAGGCTGTTGGATGAAGCATGAGCGCTCATCTGATAGTCCAAGATCTTGCTGCAAAGATTAGAATAATTTCTGCTACATATGATCATCAGTTTTATTTTATTTTTTTATAAAAAAGTTATTTAAAATCGATTTTAATTCCCTTTTTTATGTTTTTCTTCATCAAAAATTTCAGAAAAAATATTTATAGAATCATAATAAAAATTATGAACATAATTTATTTTTTGGGGTATTTTTGAGAATTGTTTGGGTATTTATTTAATTGTTTTAAGTCATAAATTAAACATAATTCATGATTAAATCACAATTAAATATTTTTAACCTCTTCTTTGGTCTACTTTGGGTAAAATAAATACAATATTTTATCCTCAAATTAATTTTTGGAATTTTTATCAATTTTCTTAATTATGGTTTAATTATCATAATAATTAACCCTTAATTAGGTTTTAATTCTTTTAAGTTATTTTGAATATAAAAATTCAAAATATTATTTTAATATTATTACAAAAATAATAATATTATTTGAAAATGAGGGTAAGTCAAATTTTCATGCTTACCGCCACAATTAAGGAAATGTTTGATCATCGGTCTAGTGGTTTTGCTAGCCGAAATGATATAAAAGAATATTAAACATTATGGAGACTTCTTCCCATAATAGAGTTTTACTTTTGGTATGACAATCAAACGTCCGCGTCTGAACAAGATGTTATGCATTGGTAATATATAGATAGTTTCATGTGAAGAATTGTTACAAGTTATTCGCTAAAATGATTACATATAATTTTGTTGGGAAAAACTTTGAGAGTTAAAGATTTATTCAATATCTCGTTTTTGGATAAAGCGTTATTTATAGTGAAATTTTTAATGATGATATGTGCATAAAAAAAATGTTATATTATGTCTAATCATATTTGTCACGAAGAGGTTGAATCGACAACTCACTTACTTTTGTATTGTCGATGGGTAACTAGTATTTGTAGTGTTTTGTGATGTATTACTAGGATTCATTGAGTGATGCCCGAGTCTTTTGGTAGTTGATAAAAAGTTTGGATTGATGTGGTTGATATAACAAGCCTACATATTTGAGTTACCATCCTAATTATTTTTTGGTGGACTATCTAGTTGGAGAGAAATCGTCAAACTTTCAATGATCGTAATCGTTCGATGCGTATCATTCATAATGTTATTATTATGATTCTTTCTGATATTCATTCAGAAAATCCAATAGAGTTTGTCGGGGAGTTAATCGTTCTTCTTGATAATTTACGAGCTCAATATCTTATTAAGTACCGTTTTATTTATGTCATGCGTTGTTGTGCACTTAAACGGTTTTTTTCATTTTTGTTTATATATATTGAGCTTTCACAAAATAATAATAATAATAATAATAATATATATATATATATATATGCTCAAATTTACCCTTAAACTTTAAGTACTTTTATGATTTTTCACCCCAAACCTTTATTTGTTCATTTTTATTCTTAACTTGGTCAAAATTTTCAATCCATTTTGTGTCTACTAAGACAGCCAAAAATAACAATTTTTTTAAAATAATTTAGTTTAGATTGAGATTATAAAAATAAACTATTTGATGAAATTAAAAGTCTTAAATAATAATAATATATAATAAAAAAATATATAATTTTTTATTTTAAAAATATTTTAATATTATAATTTATCATAATATATGATAAAAAAAATATAGTGATTCATTTAATATTATTCAAAATAACCCAAAGATAATCAAGTCTTAGAAGCTTCTTTTAAAAAGGATGATTGGTTACGGGATTCTCTTTGTTCCCCTCACAGGAAAGGGAATGGTAAAACAATTATATTTTAAAAAAAAATTTAATTTTTTTTTTACTTCTATGGTAGGGGAATAGGGATTTCGTAGCATATTCGGGCCTCTTACTCCCTCTAATGGAATAAAAATCATATTTTGCTTTAGTAAATTTTACTTTATAAGATTTACTGTTTTTTTAATTGAATGCCCTAAAAAACCATTAAATTTGTGGGATCTATATGCATGTAACTATGTTTTGAATCTAAACTATATGACTTAATTTAGAATGGTTATTCTAGTTGTCACATTATACTAATGATTTAATGAAAAAAATTTCATTAATAAAACAAGTTAGGAATGTAAAATTATTTTTTGTAAATAAACCACTATATAAATATAATTAGAAAAAATAACAAAATTTTATAATTATTTATTTATAAAAGGTCCATGTATATTAAAGTAATAAAAATCGTTTAAACATAACGACAAAGCATTAGATGAAAAAAAAACGTTACTTAATAAATTATTGAGTTTGTAAGTTCTTTAGAATAACGATTAACTCTCCGACGGACTCTACTGACTTTTTGGAATGAATACCAGAAATGCCGTAATAATAGCATCATGAATGATACTCATTGGACGACTACGGTAATTAAAAGTTCGACGATTTATCTCAAACCAAATAGTCCACCAAATAATAATTGGGATGATAATCCAAATATGTAGGTCTAACATATTAGCTGCATCAATCAAAAAATTTTCAGCAACTACTTAAATATTCAGACATCACTCAATGAATCCTAGTAATACTCCACAAAAGACTCAAGATTTTAGTCAACTCTCGATAATGTAAAAATAAGTGAGTTCATCTCCGACAATAATTAAGAAATCAATAGAAAAAATAATGACTCACACTCTCCTTCAATGTCCATTCAATGTCCATTTGTGAGGCCAATTTGGGATTTGCTTTTGATTACCCTAACTATGTATGATATTGGAGCGGATCGGGCAGGAATACATTTATCATTGACCCGTTCTATTCAAGAGATTATATATTTTTATTACCATCCCTATTATGTTCGATTTTGGGTAATTTTTGCGGAGTATAAATATTTTTTATGGTAAAAGATGTTTTTATATAATATATTCTAATATATTAAAAGTTTATATTATTATAAAAAAAAATACACTTAAATTCTTATAAATAAGAAGAAAAAAATTGTTTATATATATATATATATATATATATATATATATATATATATATATAACTCTTCAAAATCAGAATAGAGTCGGGCTGAACACAAATATCAACTTTATCCCATCTCCGGTAAACTATAAATCAAATTGGAAAAAATTCGTCTCAAACGATATAATTCAGATTAAAAATCGCGAGACGGATTAAAATTATCATTTTTACCGTAACGATTGAATGTGTCAAAATTTATCATCTAATTGATTTTGGAATTGAATGAGTTTACAAAATTATTGTTCTAAGTTGGTTGTATTTTGGATCTATCCAGAAGTTTAATTGAGAACATTTTCAATCTCGCATTTTTGTAATTGGTATTGTTTTATTTTTGATCTTATTATTTTAATTTTTAAATCAGAAAGAAACTAGTACAATTACCTAGTAGACTCCACCTCCCATTCCTTTTAGCCTAAGTTTTATTACTAAATAATAAGAATATACTAGCAACAAAGAAAAGATCGTATCTAAACTACTATCTTACTTTATAAATGCAACAAAAATAAAGTTATATCTAAACATTCACTTTAAAAAGTATATGCTTTTTACTTTTCTTACAAAAGTGATAATAATTTGAACTTAAAATGATTAAAGATTGAATTCCTCAAGCATCAATAATGGACAACTTTTTCCACTGATTTCAACGGCTTAGATTCACAAGTACTTCATAATAATAATAATAATAAATCAATAAATATATATTAAACTCACTCATATAAGAATTCTCTAAACCAAATACTGAATATCACTCAATTAATACCATCTCCAACGGGCACCCATAATGCGTTTGGGGTGCCCTTTTTGCTCCAACCGTACTGCAAAAAAAAAAACTCATTTTGAGTTTTTATACTCTCTCTCCTCCAACCAAACGTATATATGCGTTTGGACTGTTCATACTGCATTTTGGCCATTTTTAAAAAATGGCCCTTAGGTTATATATATATTTTTTTAACTTTTAATTTTTTTACATTTAAATTAAACCTTCAACTTATATTTTTTTTACTTTAAGATAAAAAGTTAAATTGTTTTCTAAATATATAATTAAATCATTAAATTTATTATATTTGAAATTTAATCTAATTTATTTTATATTTTATAATTTACTTTATATTTTTACTTTATATTTTATAATTTTAATTTTATAAATTATGTTATAATATGTTAACAATGTTTGTTTTAATATAATATGTTTGTTTATTTAAATGTATTAGAATTATTTTGTTGTTTATGAATTATTGATATATAATTAATTTTATTTTAATTTTATTAAATGAAAGAGAAAAGATTGGGGTTAAATATGTAAAGTTGATAAATATATAGATAATATTAATAAGGTTAAAAAGTTAGTGTAAGAAAAAATATTCTAAGAATATTCTTTTGGGTTTGAGAATGGGTTTTTGGGTTGGAGATGAATTACTGTTTGATGGAATGTTTACTGCATTTTGGGTTTGAGAATGGGTTTATGGGTTGGAGATGGTCTAATGATAATAAGACTTTATTGAACCATGTTAAAATCTTATTCATGTAATAAAAAATGATCCTTTACCAAGAAAATATGTGAAATTGAATAACAAGGATTATTATTTAATTTAATTTAATTCTTATATTTGCAAAAATGTATATTTTTACAATGTTGTAATTTTTTTTAATTAATTAAATATAAAAAATATTATTACTTACCAATTATCTAATATTTTATATATAATTAATCTCAATTAAAAGAATAGTTAATTTTTTTTTTTATCTAGAACCACTTTAAGTTTAAGCGGAGGTCATAGTTGTGAGTTGTCATATTAGTTCTCGTTTATTCTAAAAAAAATCTCAATTAACAGAAAATATATAACTTTGCATATAATAACAAATTAACAATACTAATTACCTAATTAATTAATAATTTATAAAATGCCTAACCATTATAAAGTGACCAGACAAACCGTACACCTTGGATTATATTATAATATGTAAAAGGAAATGTTATTATTTTCATGCATATGCATGTGCACACATTATCTTCAAAATCCAAAATTACCACAAAATAAAAAATAACTGTACTTTGAAGTGATACTTGGTCTTGTTTGGAATTCATTTTGGTTAATAAAAATCATATTTATTTTCACTCGTAGCGATTTGAATGTAAGCGGAAGAATATGATCGGTTGGGTGTAATTCTATTTCTCCTTAATTTAAAAATAAAAATAAAAAATAAAAAAAAATAATCATATTTGTGATGTACGTATTTATTTTTTAAAATATATGTATTTAGTTTTTACACATTTATATAAAAATAATAATAGAATAAAAATAGACTTGAATTGAGAATTTATTTTTGAGTTTTTTTAGTAGGTTTTAACTATTTTCACAATACTGACTCTTTTTTATTTTTTAATAAAAATAAATATAAACTTTAAATCTATATCATACTACCCTTTCTTGTCAAGATAAAAAAACATAACTTAAACCATTATGGTTAAAGAAACAGAGAGAAAATAATAAAATAAATAAGTAAATGAGAATATGATAAAAATATGTTTCACCCAATCATTTCACTAAAATTTAATATATATATTCTATTATTTTTATAAGAAAATGGGCAACTACATTGTAACAAAAACAATGTCACAAATTCAACGTGGCTGGTCAAATGTGTAGGACAGAGAAAAAAAACCGGCCTCTTCTTCTCTTCTCTTTTCAAATAGAGATATTTTCAAGAAGTTCATTTCTCTATTCGGCAGTCGCCGACTTTATTCTTCGGCGGCGACTTCCTTCTTCGGCATAGACTCGAAACCCTATTTTTGTTCGTTTTCCCCATTTTGTCGCATTTATCTTACCGTCATGTTATTTAACTTTTCAGGAACAAAACAAACTTCTTGAAATCGCTTCCAGCTCAACGTCAAACATAGAAAGGTAAGTTATTTCTAGGTCTTTACTGTTTCTACGTACTATAGATTTAGTTGTTAGAATCGTGTTGGCTGATAGTAGATGTTGATGATAGTTAGATTAATATGCATTTGAATGTCATCAGGGACGTACCCAGAATTTAAAGTTGGGTTGGCTAAAATTTAATGTAATAAATTATATATATATATATATAACAATGTTAGGATCGGTGTTGACAATAGAGACGGGGTCTGACTATTGTCAACAGCTTATGACTTCGATTCGATTTTAACTCTATTAGAAGTTAAAATTTGTTTCTATTCTTCGCAAATCTTCGCAAATCTTCACAAACTCTTGAACAAGTTCAAGTGCAGAATCGTTTATTGGATTTGAAGCTTCAGATGAATGAATGTAAATGACAGAAAGTAAAAAACACATAGAGTTTTATGGATGTTCGGAGATAAAACTCCTACGTCACCCCTTCTTCCTCAACATGAAGGATATTCACTAGAACACTTTGGTCGGTATAGAACACACTACACAAACTCATTCAAAACCACAAGACTTAATAAATGTCTGCTTCTGAACTTCTAGTTAACTTTCTGTTGAACATAACAACATTTGTTCAACTTACAATACTAAAATTTCACACAGAAAGAGCAGTAGACTAATTACAGAGTAATCACACAGTGAGTTATTTTGTGCTTGAGCTTGAGAGATTGGATAATTAAAGAGAGAGAGCTTAAGTAATAGTGTGTGTGAAGAAATGAAGGAGCTACTTTGAAATGGTTCATCCGTTGTCTTTGAACTTCTATTTATACTTGAAGAGTACCAACGGTCGAATCTTCTTTGTGGACACATGTCCTCCTTTTATTGGACGACCACCAATAGTACAAAGGTACATCAGACTAAGCATTAGGATCGTGGCCATACCAGACAGATAGTGCACTGAATATCCTCTGATATATTGTTGTACTGGAACGTACAACGCATCATGAACAATTTGAATATTGGAGTACGTGACAGTTGTTCATTCGTTGTTGGAGCTGAGTTGTCAGACTATTGAAAACGGTAACTGTAGATGAGATGAGTTACGTAGTTAGACGCTCTTTCGGACGTCTAATCAAGTTAGACAACGTCTTCTTGCGCTCCTTCTTTAGACCGCGTCTAAGAGGCTTTAGACGACGTCTAACTGTGTTTCCTTTTCAGACCGCGTCTAAGAGGCTTTAGACGATGTATAACTGTACTTCCTCTTTAGACTACGTCTAAGAAGTTTAGACGATGTCTAGTTGCGCTTCCTCTTCAGACCGCGTCTAAGAGGCTTAGACGACGTCTAACTGCGCGCACTCCTTAGACCACGTCTGAGGGAGTTAGACGACGTCTGCGCGTACTCCTTGACTACGTCTAAAGGAGTTAGACGGCGTCTACTAGCGTACTTCAGACTCCGTCTGAAGTAGCAAGACGTGTAAAGGCGCCTACTTCAGACCACGTCTGAAGAGGTTAGACGTTGTCTACCGATCAAAACGTCTGCTTACGTTTCCTTGAGATGTACCTGCACAAAGACAATTTTACAGTTTAGTCTTATTCGTTTGCAGCATTAAATTAAGCTCTTTAGTTTTTCTTGTGCATAACTAAGTTTTATTTTAATTAGTCCGCACATCATCAAAATAATGTCAACTCATAATTAGAACAATGCTGATTTAAATAAACTTATTTCCTAAGTTCATTTTAATTGACTCAACAAATAATATAATATTTAAATAAGTTGAGCTCTACAAGATCTTACAATATAAAACTCATCAATAATCTATATTTACATCTTTAGCTAAATCTTGTTCAATATAGAGTGTCAAACAATCGACAAAAAAATCATTTTTCATTTTATTACGAAGTTCCGTTTTCACCTTCTTCATTGTTGAAAATGTTTGTTTAGTAGTAGCGGTAAAAACATGTATTGTTAAAACAAAATAAATCAATTTAGTCAGCATACCATAAATTTTTGATCGCCTACTCTCGGTTAGTTGTTGACACAACTCAAAAAGTGTAGAAATTTTCAAATTTTACATCACATCAAGATTGTAATGTACCAATTCATATTTCAATGCAATAATGTCTTGATTTGTAAATTTCCAAGGTAAAATTTCGTTGCAATTTTGCAAATATTATCACTATTAAATGAGTCTAATGCTTTTTTTAGATTTAAGGATGTACTAAGATATGAATTTTTTTTTATTGTAGAGACCGTATGTGTATTTTTTGTTGTAGAGACCGTATTTGTAGGTGGAGAACTTTTATTAGTTTGACGATCTCTCTTTTTAGAAAATAAAAATATCAACGTCTTTCTTTTCTTTGCAGCAGATTGATGTTCTATTTTTTATAAACATATACATAATTTTCAAGATGGAGTATTTTATCGAACAATTAAATGTAAAATTAAAAAAAAACATAAAAAAAACTCAAGTAAATATTTATTTGAGAAGTTATAATACAATAATGAAAAATATAAAAATTATTTAAGTAATTCTAACATTATAAATTTTCAAAATTCTACTTTATCAACGTACATAAAATCAATTATATAAATATTATATACATAATTAAATTAACGATTATACCAAAAACATTGGAATTAAAAGAAAAAATTATAGAGGGAGTGATTCTACTATTCGGAAATTAAAAAAATTAGCAAAAAGATTTTTATAAAATAATTTAAAAAAATAGAGAATTAGTGAAATAAAATACAAGGTATGTGTTTTTTTAAACAACTTACGGAAAAAATCAATACAAAACTATTTAAATTAATTTGATATATTATTTTTTTTTAATATTAAAAATAAAATTACAAATTAAGGAGTTTTTTAAGAGGGTGAGTTTAAGCCCACTTTAGCCCTGTACTAAATTCGTCCCTAAATGTCGTAATTTTGTAAAAAAATACTCATAAATGGCCTTGTAAAAACCATGTTCATGTAAAAGCACAATAGCTGTATAATTTTTAAAAAAATATTATTTTTAGCGTCTATGAATGTCATGTTCAACATTTATGAACTTTATGTTCAATGCCTATTACTCAATGCTCAACCCGCATTTTTCAGTTAAAAAAACTTAGTTTTTTTTCAAAATAAAAATTAATGTTCAGCGTCTATAAACTCCATGTTTAGCATATTTTTCAGTTTAAAAACTAATTTTTAAAAAAAAATAAAATCATGTTCAACGTCTACATATGTTCATCGCTTCTTAACTTTACGTTCAATATCTTTTTCAGTTTAAAAAACTTAGTTTATTTCAAAAGAATTTCATACTCAGCGTATATGAAGTCCATATTTAGCACATTTTTCAGTTAAAAAAAAAATTAGTTTTTTTCCAAAAAATCTCATGTTCATCGTCTATAAACTCCTCGCTCAATGTTTATTTCTGTTAAAAAATGTAGTTTATTTTTGAAAAAAAAATTCATGTTCAGCGCCTATGAACTCTGTGTTCAGCGTCTATGAATTCCGTGTTCAGCACCTATGAACTTCATGTTCAACGTATTTTTCAGTTAAAAAAACTTAGTTTTTTTCAAAAACAAGTTAATGTTCTTTTTTTAAAAGAACATGACCATGTTTTTACAAAGTCGTGTTCTTTTAACTTTTCAGTTTCAAAAACTTGAATTTTCTTCTAAACAATTACATATTTTACAAGAACATGGTTTTGTTCTTGTTTTTACAAGGTCATGTTCTTGTATGTTCTTCACCTAAAACATGGCCTTGTTCGGTACATTTTGGGTTCAATGAACGATTTGTTTAATGATTTATCTTCTTTGACGTTGTCTTTATTGTATTTCTGAACATTAAATCCGAAGAAGTTATGCGATTGTAGTGTTTGAGTTCATGCAATGAATAAATCTAGAGTTTTGGATTTGAAGACGATTTTTGTCGGAGAGATGAGAGAGAGAAATGAAATGACCCGAATGTGTGCGGGAAACTAATTTAGATATT
This sequence comes from Impatiens glandulifera, assembly GCF_907164915.1. Lineage (NCBI taxonomy): Eukaryota > Viridiplantae > Streptophyta > Magnoliopsida > Ericales > Balsaminaceae > Impatiens > Impatiens glandulifera. Next base: position 21,535,518 of record NC_061870.1, on the reverse strand, counting down.
TTTTGATTTTTTTTTCTTTTCTCTGTCCTATTATTTCGTAACTTTGTTTTGATTGTGTTACGGGCTGCTCATCAAAAACCTCGGTCCTAAAATATTTTATGCATCCGTCTCTCGGCCCAATTGTCCACATGGGCCAGTTTATGTTTTTTTAAAGAATAATTCTGTTTTGTTTACTTTCTCTTTTATCTTTCTTGAAACCGAATTCTGTTATGTTGGAAGTTTGTTGTAACCGAATACTTTTGGGTAAACCAGCCTCTTTAAATGGTGATGCCCACCCCACTTTTTGGGGCTATAAATTGAATATTTTGGAACTTGGTGTTTAAGTTATCTCTCGGCCCTCCTCCCCCTTCTTGGACCGCTAGGTGTGATCTAGTGGTATTTCTTTCCTCCTCTTCGGCTCTTCTCTCCCTAACCTCGAATTCTCCTCTAATTCTATGTCCGCTGCGCTAGAGTGTTGAATTCCATCATCGGTCCCGATCATCAAGAACCCGTTTCTTGAATTAAAGAACTTAAAAGACTCGGTCAAAATTTAAAAGTCTAACAGATTGTCCCTGTCATTTCTCTCTTTTATAATAGTAACTTTAAAACTCCTTATGAGTTGTTATGATTTTAGAGTATATGATTTAAAAAAAATATTGTTATTATATTATTATTGTTTTAATTATTAAATTATTTATTTTATTAATTAAAATATTAAAATATTTTTATAAAATTTAAATATAAAAAAAATATTTTAATAATTTACCTACAAAATTCCAATTAATAATCTACTTTTTTTCTATCAAACAAAATTTATGATTTTTTTAATAAAAAACCTAAAAGAACTCAAGATCAAACAATCTCATAATTAGTATTCAAATAAATAAATAAAAAGAAACTCTCAATCCAAACAAGGCTTAGTGCTTGCCCACAGTAAATCATTGTCCTTTCTGCCAAACATATTTTGAATTCTATAGCTTGTTTGTTTGATATTTTATTATATAAAATGGACATACAAAAAGCAAGAGAAGAGTGATAAAATGTATATTATAAAAGAACATAAAATCAAACAAGACCTTAAAAAATTTAATTCCGTTATTTTTTTTCCTCAAAATCTTACAATCTGCTTCTCTTTTACTCTTTCCAAAATATAATTTAAAAAAAAAATCATAGTTCGAATAGATCAAACAAAAGAAAGGAGAGAGTCATTTTTTATCCTTTTAAAAAAAGAGTAGGAAAAACAAAATTAACTTTAACATCATTAATTTTACAAATATATTTTTAATTTGCTATACTAAGTACTAACCCTTAATAAAGGGAGGAGTATATACATAAATTTTTTAAAATGTGCAATATGTAAACTAAAATTTTCAAATAGCATAAACATCTTTTAATGATTATGTTATTAAATTATTGTGTTAGTTAATTTAAAGATTAATTTAGACAATTGTAAATTGACATATACCCATGAACCTAATATCACAATAACAACAACAAATGCTCTCTATTTTATCAGTTGAACTTGACTATGCATAATAATAGCATGTTTTATCAATTAACACACTTTTCATGCATTCTCACCCACATGTTCATCCTTTTAAAATAATGAGTTATTAGAATTATTAACATATTCTAGTTATTAATTAACTTATTCTTAACCTATTGGTCTAAATTAAGTATTAATATATATATATATATATTAGTTTTATTATTTTATACTTGTGACAATCTCAATTATATTATTATTCAATTATATAACAATGTTTGTTAATCATGAGTAAACTATTCAACTTAACTTAGGTATGGTTAGGATTTTATTTAAATAATCCATTAATTAATTTAATAATTTTATTTTGATTTAGATTTAGATTATGAAAAATAGGATTATTAAGTAAAAACACTAGGTATTAAATATAATAATATTTTAATTAATTACTTGATTAATATAATTTGTAAATAAAGATTAAAAAATAATAAGTAATATAAATAATTCAAAAATTTTAAATACTTAGACGGGTATTGGTCTATCCTCATTTCTTAATAGAGTCAAGCATGCCAAAACAAAAGCATTAACTTATAAGACTTCTTGTGCCTAGGCACATTACAAGTCATTCCTCTTGTTTTTGTTTTGTCTATTAATTATATTTACAATTTTTGTATGGCTCATTAATCCATAAAAAAACATGATTTGTTACAATTGTTTATGAAATTAGTTTTTTTGTTTTTTTCTTTATTATTTTTAAATAATTACTTAATACATTTTAAATTATAAAATAAAAGTTAAAAAAATAATACATTACAAACTAAACTTTATTATTTTAAATATTTTGATTAGATTTCTATATATAATATATTCATAAATTTAAATATATATATTTTAAAAAACAATACAATACATTACAAACTAAACTTTATTATTTTAAATATTTTGATTAGTTTTCTATATATAATATATTCATAAATATATATATATATATATATATTTTTTTTTTTTTAAACTGTATTTTAATTTGGTCTTATCTTCGTTTTATCTTATCGTGATCGTGTCGGTGTGACAAGATATAAATAAATAACACGGAACAACTAACCAAGGGTAGGTAATGAAGTGTCCAACTTTATTTTCCAATATATCTATTATAATACTTTATTTGTATTGTGTAACAACATATTTTAAATATAAAAAATAAATAACTATAAAAAGATTATAGTTAAATATAAAAAAATAAGTAAAAATTTAAGGTAAATTATACTAATCGAGATGAAATTTGTTTGTATTGATATCAAATATTTACCTAGAATGATTTTTTTGATTTTTTTTTTAATTAAATGAATTATTTTAATACATTTTTTTAATTTTATTATTATGCAATAATTTTTTTTTTAAAATTTTAAGAACTCAACTTATCATAAGGATGAATTCAATCATTACTCATCCCACCAACAAATAGGTGTACACCAACACATCATATTGTCATCATATAACAATTTTATATATTAATAATTTATTTTGTTAAAAGTTAATTTAATTATTCCACGTTAAATATAGTCGAAATTTCATCTCTCTCCTTTCTCTTGACTTATTTTTTTTAAAATTTTAAATTATTTAATATTTTTCATAATTAATTCATAAATCTTATTAATATATTTTTATTTCTATAAACTTATATCAATTTGTTATATAAGATTTCTCTTATTAATATTTTTTTATTCTCAATCAACCCTAAAATTTATTAATTTTTTTATTTTCTTAAATATTAAATATTATTAATATATATTTTTCTATGAACCTAAGTTAAAAAAAAAACATTCATTATTAGTGCACCTCCTCTTCTTTCATTTATATCTTCTCTCCCCTTCATTTTTCAAATAAAAATAAATAAAAATAACTCAAAAATTATAAATAATTTCTTATAAAATATTATAATAATGTTTAATAATTTTTTTAATATTTTTTTTTACAATAATAAAATCTACTAAAAAATTGTATTTCAATAACAAAATAAATAATGACCAGTAAGACAAATATGGATTAGAGAATATTCACAAATTTAAAATTTATTTGAATTCATAAGTGAAGGTAAAATTTCAAATTTGCTTATATTTGCGGCACATATTCGTGTTATATATTATTAATTATATATATATATATATTAATATATAATTAACCTTAATTTGAAAGTTAAACAGATAAGTTCAAATAAAATTTTGAAAACAATAAATAAGGACAAATTAGACTCATTCAACAGTTAAAAGACAGACACATGATACTTTATAATGAATGTCAATATTTCTTTTTCTAGTAAATTTTTAATTTTATAATATTTTGATGACATTACTTAAAAGTTTAAAGTGAGTTGGTCATATTTGACCTATTTTCATATATTTATTGAATAACTGCAATATTTATTTAATTGAATAGTTAATATTACATGTTTGATAAATTAATCTTATTTTATTATTTTCATGTGTAGATAAACTTTAATAAAAGTTTATTCACTATAAATCTGGATATCCATTGACTACTTTTTTAAGAACTTTTTTTTAAATAAAGTTTAATCTAAGTCTAAATAATAATAATAATAATATATTATAATATAAAGTGACTCTTTTTTGTCTAACTTTTGCCCATCTCTCCATTCATCTATCAGATACAAGATCTACACATTTTTTTTTATCAATCATATATATATATGAAAATAATTAGACAATGTAATGTGCTAGTTGTCACTATAATCATTCCTATTAAAGTAAAAGGGAAAGAGATGAAAAAAGAAAGTGGAATTGGTGAAGCTAAGCCAAAAAGCAATAAAACTTATTTTAAATGTATTGAAAGATGTCAATGGAGTAATTCCGGGGTGGATAACGTATTTCCCGTTTTATTTCAGAGATTTGTTTTTACTACTATCTCCGTTTGGATCAATTTCGAGAAATTTAGAAACCATTTATACTATATTCTTTTAAAAAAAATATTATATTAACAAATTTTTTAATATAATATATATTGTAATATATTGAAAATTTATATTATTATACATAAATAAATTTAAAATTCTTATAAAATATAATAAATAAATAAATAAATATATTAATAATTTTATATATTTAATTGTGTTTATAATTTAAAAAATCATGGTGAGATCGGAAGAAATGACACAAATTTCATTCCGTCCTATTCTTGGTCAATTATCGATCAAACTGGAGAAAAATCTCTCCATAAATAGCAATTCTTTTTGTTACGGGTGATTTCAAATTGTTATCTTTAATTAAAATAATTTTACAAGAGATGTTACCATTTAATTTATAAAAATGTAATAAAATTTAAAAAAAATTAGTTATTAAATAAAATAAAATATTTTTATTTAACAAAATTAATTTAATTCAAACCTAAAAAAACATTTTAGAAAATGGATTATTTGAAAAAGTTGAGTTAGGATGAAACTAAGTAGAATGCTAGTTTTATGCATGCACTAACTAGTATTGAAACTGGTACACACATAAACACACACTTTCACAGTAAAGACGACGATGCCTATCTGCACCTTTTCTCTGCCCTATCAGTTCTTCCCCATTCTCTCTCTCTCTTTCCCTTTCTCTGCTACATCTTGTATAGCCAGCAACACGACGACTGACTCTGCGCTGGCCAGATTCCTCATTCTGTCCTTCTCCTTTCTCAATCACTCTGTTTCTCTCTTTTCCACCTAACCCTAAATTAACATGTATCCTCTCTTCCTACTTCATCCTTGATTTCACTCTCTTTTTGTGATTATAGTTCCTTTTTACTTTCTTTCACTCATGGGGTGCGCCACTTCCAAACACGACGACCTACCCGCGGTTACACTCTGCCGCGACAGATGCGCATTCCTCGAAGAGGCAATCCGGCACAGATACTCCCTTGCGGATGCTCACCTCGCTTATATGCTTTCTTTGAAGGGAGTTGGTGGTTCTCTTCGCCGTTTCTTCGATCAGGATCTTGAAACAGCTATGCCGCCGCCCCCGCCGCCGCCGCATTTGCAGAAAAAGGGACAACTTGAGCCTTCCGGTTCACCTGTCTTCTCTAAGGTCATTCATCATCACAATCACTCCAATTCCGGCTCTCATCTTCATCTAGACTCTGGTTCTGGTTCTGATTCAGATGATTTGAGTCTGCACCATCATTTATCCGGGAACAATTCTCCATTCCATTCGTACGGACAGATAAACTATACGGATCAGGAGTCTCTCAGCTCGTACATGAATTCGAATTTCAATGTCAGCTATACAAAGAATAATGCGGCGACTTCTGTTGTATACGAACAAAGGCCAATGATTCCAGAAACTGTTTATATGGGAGAGTTTCCATCTTCGTCTTATCCTTATCCTTCCGCTAATCAAAATCAGAACCAGAGTACCTACCCATATTACGGTAACTTCTTCAATGAGTCATTGCACAACTATTCTTCAACTCCGGTGGTGATTCCGCCAGATGCATCAACCTCAATGTCGCCTCCTCCGCCACCTCCGCCGCAGCAGCAAAACTCGACTTGGGATTTCTTTAATCCGTTCGATAGTGAAGACAAGTATTATCAACAATATACCTCCACCTCGAGCCGTGCATCTGGAGAGGTGCGGGAAGTTGAGGGAATTCCCGATTTGGAAGACGAAGAAGAGGGTTTTCAGCAAGAAATTGTTAAAGAGGTACAAGAAGATAAAAAGGGCGAGGGTGGAAATAGTTACTCTAAGCCGGTGGTGAAAAATGATAGCTCTTCAGATCCAGTGTATCCTGCAAGGAACAGTAATTCAACCGAGAATAATCCGGTGGAGTTCGAGGTGCATATGGTTGATAAGAAAGTCGACAAGGAGGAGATTTCAGGTGACCTGCAGGGGAATACACCGGCTTTCAATGTCCGGTTTAGCGATGATTCTGAAATTGTAAAAGAAATTGAGACCCTGTTTCAACGTGCTTCTGAATCAGGGCATCATCTCAATGGAATACTTGAAGTTGGGAAAATGCCATACAAGAAAGGTGTTGGTTATCATCATGGTAAGTGAACTTTCATCAGAATCTGTAATTTTATTTTGTAAAAGTTGGTTTCTTTCAGATTTAGTTTGAACTTTCATTTCACTTTCACAATGTTATTAGGGCTTTGTTTAATTCCATCTTAACCCCTACATCTTGGGTATTAGATTTGCTTATCAAACTCTTAACTGTTTGCTGATTTTGAATATATGTAGCCTCTTCCAAGTTGTTGCATGTAACTACACCTTCGGCATTTGATTTACAACCTTCTTTGTCAACTGAGAATGGTGGTCTTGACATGGATGAGGTCTTGGGGTCTGGGAATCTTTCTTCCACATTGCATAAACTCTATCTTTGGGAGAAGAAATTATACAATGAAGTTAAGGTATGTGGTTAATCTATGTTATTTATGCCAATATACTCTTTTTCTAGGACAAGACCCATCACCATGATCCCCATTTGAATTAAGATGTTCTTAGTTAGAACAGAAGTGAATTCATCAGATTTGTTTCCATGCAGGTTGAAGAGAAAATGAGAGTACTACATGATAATAAAGCTGCCAAGCTAGAGCGACTGATTAAACGAGGTGCCGAACCCCACAAAATAGAAGCAACACGAATGCTCATAACAAACCTCTCCACAAAGATAAGAATCGCCATTCAGATTGTCGATAAGATCTCTGTGAAGATAAACATGTCGAGAGACGAAGAGCTATGGCCACAGTTGATCGAACTCATTCATGGGCTAGCAAAATTCTGGAAATCCTCCCTAGAATCCCTTCGCGGTCAATGTCAAGCCATAAGTCAAGCTAGGAAACTCGACGCAATTGCTTCAAGTAAACAAGTAGCTAATAATCTCGAAGTAACCTTGCAGCTCGAGTACGAGCTCCTTAACTGGATCTCAAGATTTTCATCTTGGATTGTGGCCCAAAAGAGTTTCGTAAAGTCATTGAATAATTGGTTAATGAAATGTATTCTTTACGTACCGGAGGAAACTCCAGATGGAATAGTTCCGTTCTCTCCTGGAAGAATTGGAGCTCCTAGTATATTCGTGATATGTTTTCAATGGGCACAGGCGATGGAAAGAATTTCCGAGAAGGAAGTGGTTGATTCAATGAGAGATTGCGCGAGAAGTGTGGTAGCAATGAGAAACAACAACGCGAATATAGGCTACAAGGATTTAGAGAAAGACGATAGGAAGATACAAAAGGAGATTCAAGCCTTAGACAAAAGACTAGTTTCGATAAGTGGCGGTCAATTGGTATATCAAGCTGATACTAGTAACACTAGTAGTGGTTTGCAGATAAGTTTGAAACGAACTTTTGAGACGATGGAGCGGTTCACATCTGAATCGTTGAGTGCTTATGAAGAGCTTTTATTGCGTGTTGATGAGAAAAGACAAGACTATCGGCTTGATCAAGAAAATGATGAGAAAGCTGTATAAAATGGAAAACAAGTGATTTTTCCTCTTCATCCTTTTGATAATTTTGTTAAATAAGTGTGAGTCACAAGTAAGGCAGTTTGTTAATAAGATAGGGTGGGTTAGCCAGCCATATTAGAGAATTGCTAAGGACTATAAGCTAGATGTTATGTAACATTATAAAATAGGTTATCAAATATGTTAACTTTTGTAGATTTAGTTCATGTATGTATAGGTTAATTTATTGGGCAAATAATGAAATTTTCTATATTCCTTCTGGTCTGGTAAATTATAATGTTGCACTTACTTCTTTTTCTCCAAATAAAATTTGGACATTTTCTAGATTTGGGACTATTGTGATGTTGAAAATACTTATCAAACTAGTAAACATAATAATTGGTTATGATTTTGAATATTTATAATTTGAATAATATTCTTAAATTTATTATTATTTAGTTTGTTATTCATATTCTCATTAATTGGTTATGCGATTCTTTCATGTGTATATTCATTTCAAATAACATGATTTTATTATAATTTTTTTTAACGCTTAAAATATTTGGTAGAGATTTTTTCGATACCGTTTGATTGATTTGTTCGGCTTTTTTTACCTCTCCACTCATCGTTATGAAACTCAAACGAGTTTATATTTGAAATTCATACTCAAATTTTTTAAGTTTGTTGGATCTTATCCAATAAAAATTTAATTTTTATAATTTTGTCATATAATTTAACCATTAGTTTACTTATTTTGACTGTGTTGATGTTATTTTGTATTATTTATAAATTATTTTTTATATATAACTCATTTTTTGAATTAATGAGAATTAATTTTGTATAAATTTATTTGAAGAGAACTCACTCTTCTTCTATAGAGGAGTAAAGGTCTAAACTATTGCCTAGTATCCATTTAGGATCATTGTTGCCAACTTAAAAGATTAAATACAGATGGATTGTCAAATTATTTGAAATAATTAACAACTTTTGACTATAGTTTATGGAATGAATTTTTTAGCTTTGAAAAAAAAGAGAAATGTGAATCAGAATATGATATATAAAACATCACCAACAAAAAGACCATAAAAGAGAACTCCATTTGGGTTATTTAATACTGCAAGGTATAAAGCCTTTTTGATGTTTGTATTCTTTACAATTAGAACATATTGGGCCCTATGCAATATGTGATCCAACTATAGTTTTATATCAAATCAAAACATATTTCATAACTGTGATTTAAAATTTTACAAAAAGAACTTACTATTCATAAATGTTGAATCAAGTTATGGTCATTCCCTTTAAACTCTCTTGAAATTATTATTATTCCGAAACTATTGAGTGTAGAGTATACCTTGTGATGATATTTTATTTATTTATTTTTTCAAAAGAGTTGATCTTCATTCAAACCCGAGGCATATAAATCTTCTGAAATGATACACTTCATTTATTCACTAGGATTACAAACCCAATTCTTATTTAAACCACAAAATTTTGTAAGATTGACAACCCATTGGCTTGTGATAAATTCTACACAACTTAATTAAAATTATTGGATTTGGGCTTAGACTTGAATTTGGACTGAGTTTGAGTTTATCCCAAAAATTATTTAGGTTTTATTATTTTGATATTTATTTTATAAAAATATTGTTGTAAAGGGTTTTAAAGTGTAATACATCATTTTAGAGAGAAAAAAAGGTGAGATAAAACTCTTGTATTCCTTCCTAATGAAATCAAGTGACGGTGGCGTAACTCTTACAGGTGAATGAATACAAATCTATATATTCTTGTGCCCTTATTTTCTTGATTTTTATAGATCATTAGAGGTATGTTGAATTTGAGCACCCAAATACTAACAATATATAAAAGTTGTTAGGCTAGATCGGAATATTTGAAACGATAACAGACGAGGAGAGTATATGAGACCAGATTTGGAGATTCGATCGAACAAATTATGCATTTTGAAGGACGTAGATTAATGATTACCTCTACAGAAAGAAGTTTCAGTTTTTTTGAGTGAAAAATCAGAGAAGATTGGTGAATGAAGTCGTCCAATTGATGTTAGCCAAGACCGTTGCTCACAAATCACCTAAAGAGAAGACCACTGTGAGTATGATGAAAGTTCTTTTTGATATTACGAGAAATCATCCGCTAACAAGGTATATTTAATGAAAATAATTTTTAATTTAAGATTGGTTGATGATACTTCATCCACTACTCATTTGAACGATTTTAATATAATTGTGTATCAATTACTATTTGTTGAGATTAATTTTAGGGACAAAGTTAATGTCCTGATTTTGTTAGCATATTTAATGAATAGTTGAGAACTTGATAACTTATGAGGGCATCAATTAGTAACTCAATTGAAAGTGCTAAGTTGAAAGTGCTAAGTTGAAGTTTACTGAAGCTAGAAATCGTATTTTTACTGAATATGTTCGTAAAATTGATTCTAGTAAAACATTCAAAAATTCTGCTATAAATGTTGAAAACAATGATAAATGTAATAATAGAAATTTTAACTGAGTTAAGAGCAGATATACGTCGAGAAATAAGATGAGTCAGTTTAGGTGTAAACTAACATTTAATTATTGAAATTGTAGTAAACATGGTCATTTCAAAGAACTACAAAATACTGAAGATAAACGATAATGATAAAAATGATGCAGTCAATGTAGTTATAAAAGATATCACTGACGCATTGATTTTGTTAGTTGATAGTCTGATAGACTCATGAGTTTATTCGGTATCGTCTTTGCATATCATTGCACACGAATAATTAATGGATAACTTTGTGGTTGGACAATGCGAGAGAATTTAGATGGTGTGCCACTGAATATTATAGACAGCAGGGTCATCAAATTAAAGATGAAAAATAATTTTGTTTGCAAAATTAATAAGGTGAGACACATTTCATGTTTGATGCACGATCTGATTTCTATTACATAACTCCATGATGAATGTCACAGTTTCAATTGTGAAAACAATGTTTGCTAGAAACTGAAATTGTGACATTTTTCATTGAACTGTGTAACAAAAATCAGATTGCGCATCAAACCTGTAATGTGTCTCACCTTATTAATTTTCCAAACAGAAGCATTACCATCTTTAATTTGATGCTCTCAATTTTTATAATATTTAATGGCTCACCATTTGCGATATAAACTTTCCTGCAATTTACATTAATTATTTGTGTTACAATGATATGAAAAATTGCTCCCAAATTCAAAACCAATAAGTCTATCGGACTATCAACGGACATAATCAATGCGTTAGTTATAATTTCTATAACTACGTTGACTATATCATTTTTTATCATTGTTCATTTTCGGTGCTTTGTAAACATTTTCCAAATAACACTGTTTACCACAATTCTAGCCATCAAAGATTCGCTCACACTTGAATTGACTCCCCATGTTTCTTGACATACTTCTTACATCCGTTGAAATTTTTATCATTATCTCTACCCTTATTTCAACATTTATAACAAAACTTTTGAACGATTACCCAAATCAATTTTATGAACTTTTTCAATAATAATACAATTTCTAACTTCAGTCAATTTTAATTTAGAACTTTTAACTGTGTTACTAATTGTTGTCACATTTAGTAGAGACAACAAAATTATGACACTAATCTTGTCCCCAAAATCAATCTCAATAGATATCAATTTATTCATATTTATATTAAATTCGTTGAAATGAGTAGTGACATGTTGTTAAGTTAAAAATTCTATCATTTAAAAAAAATGCATTTCACTCCAACAAAACTTAAATCTCAAATCTCTCAAGACTATCCATTCTATGAAAGAACGAAAGAGAATAAAAAGTTGTTAAAACACCAAATCCAAATCGAATTTCAAATGCTTTATTTTAAAGAAAATTGGGATAGAGTGAAAAATGATATTCTTGATATGGTCACTAATTTTTTTCAAAATCAAACGACTCCTCAAAGATATGACATTTGTTTTATCTGCAAAATCAATTTTCCAAAACAAATGTGGGTGATTTTAGCTCAATCAGTCTCTACAATACATCTTATAAAATCATTTTCAAAATTATTGTTAATAAACTTAAACCACATAAGAGCTCGATTATCTATCCTATTCATGAACATTTCTACTCAGGAAAGAAATTAACAAAGGCAAGAGCCAAATCATCTATTCAAAAATATGTCATCCACAATTTATTAAATTCGTCTACGAAACACTACCATTAAGAAATGAACAAAAAAACCAAACAATATCTTGGGCTGTTATCTCTTTTAAAAAAAACAACTAAATACTAAGATTTTATTTGAACAAAAAACAATCTTATAAAATATTGATGCTTTATGTAGGGATTTATGGTAGATTTTAATAATTCAAAGCCTCACTATCTCACATAATTGGTCACATAATTGGATGATATCTTGTAAATAAACTCACTGGAGAATTGAGTTTTAGAAAAACTAAACATCACAATATTTTTCTTCTCGCAAAATTTGTCGATAAATCATTTGTGAACCAAATAACGCTACAAAAACACCATCATGGATGTATTTTTTTTTAAAATCAATTTATTAGACTTCTTATTAAGAATGCAAATAAATGAAACTCTAGCTCGAGGCATGTTAATTTCTTAAACCACTTAGGATTTGACAACAAAACTTAATATTCTAAAATTTAAAGGGCAATTTGTTCATAAAGATCTGATGCATCCAACTCATGTTCTTTGCACATGGGCACATGATCATAAAAAAAGAAAAAAACGGCCTTTGACACTGTTGAATGATTTCTTTTGAAAAAAAAAACGTCTTTTCACTCCTCTCACAATGTAATACTTTTCTCATTAGTAAACAAAATAAAATTTACAGGTTTTTCTGCACGTCCATGTTCTTTATCCACACGTGGAGAAAGCTGTTATTTTAAGGTGCAATAGTAACATAAAACATAATATATATTAGCCCTTTCCTAACCTCAATCATACATAGAGATTCTCTGACCCAAATGACCATTATAAAAATACACCAAACAAAACACATTATTATTGATATTATTATTATTGAGATGCACGCATCACAATTATCTAAATAATAGACCAGATACCAGTACAAACAAAACTACTTTTTCTACACTGATTTATGTGATCCTAGTAAAGAAAGGAAAATAATTTGGTGTGAATAAGTTCATATTTTCATTTTCGTAATAAGTTGTTACAGTAGTTTTAAAAATAAACTATCGTGTATAAATAAAATCAAACATACCTTAACGAAACTGGAACAAATAAAAATAAAATAGGAGTTAACCATTCGAATAAATTGAATATATCAAATTTACCATTCCAACAAACTTGAGACTCAAAGTAGTTAAATATATTTTTCAATCAACTTATGCCAAAACCACATGTTTGTTCTTGGTTGGCGGGCATATAATAATGTCTTATAACTTAAACTATAAGCACCAGAATGATTCCCATTGTATCAAGGATGCCACACATAGTTATTATACAAAGAAAACAATCTGATACTTTTTGCATAAACAAAACATATATCAAAAGTCTAGGCATTTGTGGTAGAGAACATGTTGGCAGCAGTGCCATTTAAAATAGAAACAAGAGATTTAATCTTATCCCATCAGGAGACAACAAGAACATGATAATCTGAATTATCAGACCTTTGTTTATTTTACTTTCATCAGATTTCACAATACTCGTGCATAAATCAATGATAATTGGTGGGAAGGAAACATTGACAGCAAACGTTTTTTCATTCAGATCTAAATCATGTTGTAACCCCTCAAATATGGACAAGAGACTATAAATATGGAGTATAGGCCAAAGAAAGAGGCAAGAAATCAAAAGCATTTTGCTAAGCCTAATTTGGAGTTGTAAACATCAAAACATCTATCAAATGGCACCATCTTCTCCCTTCAGAATGAAAACTCGCCAACATACTCGGTCCAACAGCTTGACATCAAGAAACCACCCTGTCCTTACTCAGTTCAATGAACACCTGAGCAGATTCGGGGAAACTGAAAACACAACTAATTCATTGTCTTCCCTTGGACATAAGTTGAGTGGCCTTCAAGATCTGTATATTTCTGTTGATGACATGATCCAGATGTCTCACATTCAACAATCATTGACATCGGTCCAAGAATCTAACAAGAAAGTAACTGATGATGTACTAGATACATATATCAAGATCTTGGATGCTTGCACTTCCACCAAGGACATCTTCTCGCAGGCCAAACACGATGTCCAAGAGCTTCTTTCATCCCTCCGAAGAAGGAAAGACGCAACTGATGCATCTGGAAAGTATTTGGCCTCCAGAAAGAAGGCCAAAAAGGCAATCCTAAAGACCCTAAAGGATCTGAAGAATGTTAAGATCTCTGAAGGAGCTGATCAATTAGAAGTTATCAGTTTATTATATAACGTCCAATCTGTTACTATTTGTGTGCTTGAATCATCCTTGTCTTATGTTATGGGGACAAAAGTACACTCAAGCTTGGTCTCGAAGATAATGCATAAGAAATGCAAAGAAGCAAGCACAAATGAATTCGATCAGATGAATGAAGCTCTGGGTGTGGAAGACACCGAGAGCATTCAGAGGCAGATGGGAAAGATGGAATTGAGAATTCAAGATATTGAAGAAGGGATTGACTGCTTGTTCAAGCACTTGATCAAAACTAGAGTTTCGCTCCTTAACATGCTTACCTACTAGGAGATGGATGATATTACATCCTTCCATCTTCAATTTTGACACATTAATGTAGTTTAATCTGTTCATACATGTAAAAAACATAAGCTTATACATTATACAGTATACAATTTTTCTTGCAACAATATGCAATTATGAATGATTTTACCAAAAGTAGTTTTTCCTTTATATGATATAATTAGATATTACATTCCTGCGTCTTCATTTTTGACACATCAATCTGTTCATAGATATATCATATACTAAACACTATACACTTCAACAATATAAAGCAAATTTTCATGTAGCAATATTCAATTATAAATGAATACATCTATTTAACCAGACATCAATCTTTTCTTATTTGAACATAAGTCAATTGACAAAGGTATTTTGCCTATACAATATAGTACAAATTTTCTTGCAGCAACATGCAATTATAAATGAACAACAGTAATAAAAGTAAAGCTGAACTTTAAAATCTATCACAAAAACATACTTTAAGGGTTTATTTCAAAATCAGTATATACTTGAAGGGAACTAGACAAAAAAAACATACATACAGATACCCTCCCCAACCCATATTACTATTATCAAATTAGACAAGACAAAACACATCATTGATGCACGGATGGAAAGGTGTATGCTTCATGAGAAAGACTTGCCAAAGGAGTATTGGAAAGGTGTATGCTTCATGAGAAAGACTTGCCAAAGGAGTATTGGGCAGAGGCTGCAAACACTGCAGTCTTTGCAGTCTTTCTACTCAACAGGCTACCAACTAAGGTTGTGGAAGGAAGGACACCATTTGAAGTATGATATGGTTACAAGCCTTTTATGAAAAACCTTAAGGAATTTGGGTGTTTGTGTTTTTATTATGTACCATGGATCAAGAGAGATAAGTTAGACATGATGGAGCTGGAATCTTTGTGGGGTACAACATAGTTTCAAAATATTATCGAATTTTTCAGCCTAAAACCAGAAAGTTTCTGATAAATCGAGATGTGCATTTCATGGAGAAGGACAAGTGGAATTGGGCAGAAGTAGAACCAACTCCATATCCTCAGCTAAATGAAGAAGAGTTAGTAAATGATGAACCAATTAGGGGCACAAGATTACTCTTAGATATCTACCAGAGTTGCAATGTTATAGTCCTTGAGCCCACCGATTATTTGGAAGCTGAAAGAAATCCAATATGGAGAGCTGCAATGAAAGAGGAGATCACTATGATCGAGAAAAAATCACACTTGTAAGCTTGTAAAGAGGCCAAGGGAAAGGTGATAGGAGTGAAGTGGGTGTTCAGAACCAAGTTGAATGCAAATGGCTACATTAACAAGCACATCTCGCCCTTTCTAATTGATATTTTTTTTTATTTTTCATCAGAGCTATTAGGCTAGATCGGAACATTTGAAACGATGATAGACGAGGAGAATATTATGACACTGCATTGGGAAATTCAATTGAACAAATTATGTATTTTGGAGGATATAGATCGATGATTACCTCTACAAAAGAAGTTTCATCTTTTTTTTTGAGTGAGAAATCAGAAAAGATTGATGAAGTTGAATAAAAACTCATCGATAGGTAAATTTTAGAAGTCGTCCAATTGATATTAGCCAAGACCGTTGCTCACAACTTAGCGAAATAGAAGACCGATGTGAGTATGATGAAAGTTATTTTTGATATGTACGAGAAACCGTCCTCTAACAAGGTATTTTTTTTAACTTAAGATTGGTTGATGATACTTCGTCCACTACTCATTTGAACGAATTTGTTATAATTGTGATTCAATTACTATTTGTTGAGATGTTTTAGGGAAAAATTTAATACCCTAATTTTTTTAGCATATTTGATGAATAGTTGAAAACCTATGAGAGCATCAATTATCAATTAGTAACTCAGTTAAAAGTGCTAAATTAAAATTTACTAAAGTTAGAGATTGTATTTTTACTAAATAGGTTTGTAAAATTTATTCTAGTGAAACATTCAAAAATCCAGCTTTAAATGTTGAAAATAATGATAGATGTAATAATATAATTTTCAACCGAATTAAGAGAAGATATATGTTGAGAAACAAGATGAGTCAGTTTAAGTGTAAACTAGCATTTGATTATTGGAACTGTAGTAAACATAGTCACTTGAAATGAACGAAAAAATACCGAACATGAACGAAAATGATAAAAATGATGTAGCCAATGTAGTTACTGTCACGCCCCGAACCAAGGCATGAGGCGTGCAGACGTCGCATGTCATTAGCCAAATATAACATGCTAGGCTAAACAAAAGAACTTCTTCTAACCATTATTCCTAAAAACTTTCCTTTCATATTACATACCTTCTATACATCCATATTAACACAAAAAGAGAGTAACTCTTTACCGGCTAATCTATACTACTA
Organism: Impatiens glandulifera; assembly: GCF_907164915.1. NCBI lineage: Eukaryota > Viridiplantae > Streptophyta > Magnoliopsida > Ericales > Balsaminaceae > Impatiens > Impatiens glandulifera. Next base: position 21,518,557 of record NC_061870.1, on the reverse strand, counting down.
TAGTCTTCTCACTCTTAATCCCCTTGACTAGTCGTTGTTCTTATCTGAAAAGAATCCATTTAAAAAGGATGAGCTAAACAGGCTCAATAAGAAAAAATCAAACCCTTCTACAGCTGGATCAAGAAGCCAAATATAAGTTAACCAACTATTAAGTAATTAAGATACTAATTAGACAGAAAATAATATACTTTAGGAACAACTCTGGTATCAAGATAAAGTCTGTATTATCATAATAATTTAATAAGTCATCTATCAAGACTTTTAAGTCTTGCATAGACGCATTAGCCATCAACCAAGACATAAGCGTCTTGCGTTGACGCGCTATCAATCAAGACATAGGTCTTGCATTGACGCATGGGCCATCAACCAAGACATAAGTGTCTTGCATTGACGCATGGGCCATCAACCAAGTCATAAGTGTCTTGCGTTGACGCATATTACCGGTGTAAGCGGCACTCGAGGCACAAATAGTTCATTATTAGACAAACAATACAAAACCAAGTCCAGAGTAATAAAAATAGTCCAATCGACATAATTATGTAAAACTTCATTCTCAAGTCCAAATCTATCGTAATCCATTTCATTGTCGAAATAATACACTCAATCTGTTTAGAAAACCCATTTCTCATAAACCATTCTTTTATCAAAACCCATTTCAAAATCATCAATCATAAACCCTCATTTCATCAAAACCCATTTCAGAATCAACTATTATAAACCTATCCTTTTATCAAAACAATTTCAGAATCATCTATCCTAATTATCATTTTATCAAATTCATCATCAAAATACACATGCATTCTTGATCCATACATTTATAAACTCATTTAATAATAAATCTGTAACCCTAAAATCTGTTTGATGAAAACCAACCTCTTATACCCAAAATACTTATACATATATATATTTTAAAAACTAATATTGTAGAAGAATAGATTTCCTTACCTAATTTCCCATAAGCTCTTAGTTTTCTTTATTTCCTTCAACCAACTCAAATCTCCAAACCCTGATTCTCTCTCTTTGTAGCTAAAGAGTAAAAATACAAATGATCTCTAAGTTTAGGACTACATGCATTGAAAGGTTATTAGATAATGACATTTGTCATTTACCTAATATCTTAACCCATCTGCCCATTATCTCTCTCTCATAAAATAGTCCAAGTGTCATTCATGCCTTGTTTCACTTATTTCTTTTAAAGCAAAACAGGTGTCACCTACATGTTAAGCCACTATCAATAAAATATGAAGTCTTTTATTTTTTTAAATTTGGATATTACAGTTACAAAAAATATCATTGACACGTTGCTTTTGTTAGTTGATAGTCCGATAAACTCATGAGTTTTAGATTCGGTATTGTCTTCGCATATCACTACACATGAAGAATTAATGGATAATTATGTGGTTAAACAATGCGAGAAATTTCTAACCATGGAGTTCTACATTAATTATTTGTGTGCTAGTGCTATGAAAAGTTGCTCCCAAGTCCAAAACCAATAAGTCTATAGGACGATCAATCATCAAGCCAACTACCCATGGTTAGAAGGAGAGTGAAATGATCTTGTTTTGTTTCTCGGTTGAAAAGAGACGTCTTGAACAATGGGAGAAGAACTTTGATAAACAAATTTTATCTTGACCGACTTAATTAGTTCCCCTTAAGGGAGTAAATTCTGAGCCTCTATCAAATGACAAAATCAACGCATTAGTTATATTTTCTTTAACTACATTGACTGCATCATTGCATATTTTTATCACCGTTCTTTTTCCTCTACCCTAATCATGAACATTTCTACTCAGGAAAGAAATCAACAAAGGCAAGAGCCAAATCATCTATTCAAAAATATGTCATCCACAATTTATTAAATTTGTCTATGAAACACTACCATTAAGAAATGAAAAAAATATCAAATAATATCTTGAGTTGTTATCTCCCATTTTTTAAAAAAAACAAACTAAATGCTAAGATTTTAGTTAAACAAAAAAACAATCTTATAAAATATTGATGCTTTATGTAGGGATTTATGGTAGATTTTAATAATTCCAAACCTCACTATCTCACATAATTGGATGATATCTGTAAATAAACTCACTGTAATTGAGTTTTAGAAAAACTAAACATCAAAATATTTTTCTTCTCGCAAAATTTGTCGACAAATCATTCGACGCTACAAAAACACCATCATGGATGCATTTTTTTAAATCAATTTATTAGACTTCTTATTAAGGATGCAAATAAATGAAACTCTAGCTCAGTCATGTTAATTTCTTAAACCACTTTGGATTTGACAACAAAACAATATTCTAAAATTTAAGGGCAATTGTTCATAAAGATCTGATGCATCCAACTCATGTTCTTTGTACATGGGCACATGATCATAAAAAAAAGAAAAAAATGGCCTTTGACACTGTTGAATGATTTCTTTTGCCAAAAAAAAACGTCTTTTCACTCCTCTCACAATGTAATACTTTTCTCATTAGTAAACAAAATAAAATTTACAGGTTTTTCTGCACGTCCATGTTCTTTATACACACGTGGAGAAAGCTGTTATTTTAAGGTGCAATAGTAACATAAAACATAATATATATTAGCCCTTTCCTAACCTCAATCATACATAGAGATTCTCTGACCCAAATGACCATTATCAAAATACACCAAACAAAACACATTATTATTGAGATGCACGCATCACAATTATCTAAATAGTAGACCAAATACCAATACAAACAAAACTACTTAATTCTACACTGATTTATGTGATTCTAGTAAAGAAGGGAAACTAAAGGAATAATTTGGCGTGAATAAGTCATATTTACATTTTCGTAATAAGTTGTTATAGTAGTTTTAACAAACAAACTATCGTGTATAAATAAAATCTTAACGTTTGATGAACAAGATAAATAAACTCGAACAAATAAAAAAAAATAAGAGTTAACTATTCGAATAAAATGAATATATCACATTTACCATTCCATCAAACTTGAGACTCAAAGTAGTTAAATATATTTTTCAATGCAACTTGATGCCAAAACCACATGCTTGATTCTTGGTTGGCGGGCATATAATAATGTCTTATAATTTAAACTATAAGTATCAGATTGATTCCCATTGTATCCATGATGCCACACATAGTTATTATACAATGAAAACAATCTGATACTTTTTGTATAAACAAAACATATATCAAAAGTCTATGCATTTGTGGTAGAGAACATGTTGGCAGCAGTGCCATTTAAAATAGAAACAAGAGATTTAATCTTATCCCATCAGGAGACAACAAGAACATGATAATCTGAATTATCAGACCTTTGTTTATTTTACTTTCATCAGATTACTCAATACTCGTGCATAAATCAATGATAATTGGTGGGAAGGAAACATTGACAGCAAACGTTTGTTCATTCAGATCTAAATCATGTTGTAACCCTTCAAATATGGACAAGAGACTATAAATATGGAGTATAGGCCAAAGAAAGAGGCAAGAAATCAAAAGCATTTTGCTAAGCCTAATTTGGAGTTGTAAACACCAAAACATCTATGCAAATGGCACCATCTTCTCCCTTCAGAATGAAAACTAGACAACATACTCGCTCCAACAGCTTGACATCAAGAAAGCACCCTGTTCTTACTCAGTTCAATGAACACCTGAGCAGATTCGGGGAAACTGAAGCCACAACTAACTCATTGACTTCCCTTGGACATAAGTTGAGTGGCCTTCAAGATCTGTATGTTTCTGTTGATGACATGATCCAGATGTCTCACATTCAACAATCATTGACATCAGTCCAAGAATCTAACAAGAAAGTAACTGATGATGTACTAGATACATATATCAAGATCTTGGATGCTTGCACTTCCACCAAGGACATCTTCTCGCAGGCCAAACACGATGTCCAAGAGCTTCTTTCATCCCTCCGAAGAAGGAAAGACGCAACTGATGCATCTGGAAAGTATCTGGCCTCCAGAAAGAAGGCCAAAAAGGCAATCCTAAAGACCCTAAAGGATCTGAAGAATGTTAAGATCTCTGAAGGAGCTGATCAATTAGAAGCTATCAGTTTATTATATAACGTCCAATCTGTTACTATTTGTGTGCTTGAATCATCATTGGCTTATGTTATGGGGACAAAAGCACACTCAAGCTTGGTCTCGAAGATAATGCATAAGAAATGCAAAGAAGCAAGCACAAATGAATTCGATCAGATGAATGAAGCTCTGGGTGTGGAAGACACCGAGAGCATTCAGAGGCAGATGGGAAAGATGGAATTGAGAATTCAAGATATTGAAGAAGGGATTGACTGCTTGTTCAAGCACTTGATCAAAACTAGAGTTTCGCTCCTTAACATGCTTACCTACTAGGAGATGGATGATATTACATCCTTCCATCTTCAATTTTGACACATTAATGTAGTTTAATCTGTTCATAAATGTACAAAACATAAGCTTATACACTATACAAATTTTCTTTTAACAATATGCAATTATAAATGATTTGACCAGAAATAGTTCTTTTCCTTTATATAATATCATTTGATATTACATCCTTACGTCTTCATTTTTTATACATCAATCTGTTCATAGATATACTAAACACTATACACTTCAACAATATAAAACAAATTTTCATGTAGCAATATTCAATTATAAATGAATACATCCATTTATGATTTAACCAGACATCAATTTTTTCTTATTTGAACATAAGCCAATTGGCAAAGGTGTTTTTGTCTACACAATATAGTACAAATTTTCTTAATATTACCATTATCAAAATATACAAGACAAAACACATTATTGATGCACGGATGACAATCATCATTTAAATATTTCTAGCCATCTTTTTATTTTTTACAAAAAAATAATTGGGGTGAGAGAGGCTCGAACTCTCGACCTCAGGATTACTCGTAGAAGCTATGAGACCTACGCGCTAGCCAACTGCGCCACCACCCCTTTGTGTTGATTTACATTTCTAATAATATATATAGAAAAATGGGACTATACAAATAATACAATAATAAGTAACAAATTTAAGGAAGCACATCAAAAGAGCCATTTTTAGTGCATCTATAGTCAGCTGGCAGAGATGGAGTACTGTGAATTCAAGAAATTGAAGAAGAAAGACTAAAATATTTACGAGTTACAACAACTTGCGACAAGTCCCGAGCATGTATCTCCAATTTTGTCATGTTTGATGCAATAAAATATGTACAAGATATGTTTATATAGTCAAACATTTTACCAGATTAGTATTCAACCTATTTTGTTATGACATGATTCAAGCATATTTCAAATTTGAAGCCCTTAGAATAGATAATTTTCATGGTAAACGCAAACTTTACACAATTTTAACAATCTTGAGACTCAAAGTAGCTAAGCAGATTTGTCAATGAAACTAAAACCACATGCTTGTTCTTGGTTGGTAGGCATATAATGTCATCTAACTTAAACTATAAGCACCATAAATAGATTCCAATTGTATCCAGGATGCCACACAAAGAGAACAATTTAGTAGTTTATGAATAAAAAACCTATTTAAAAGAAGGCATTTGTGGTAGAGAATTGGCAGCAGTACCATTTTAAAATAGAAACAAGAGGTTATCAGACCTTTGTTTATTTTACTTCCATAAGATTTCACAATACCCGTGCATAAATCAATGATGAGTTTGCTTGATTAATCATATTACATGGTGGGAGGGAAACATTGAGCAAACATTGACAGCAAATGCTTTTTCATTAAGATCTAAATCATGTTGTCACCACTCAAATATGGAGAAGAGAATATAAATATAGAGTATATGCCAAAGGAAGAGGCAAGAAAATCAAAAGTATTTCTCTAAGCCTAATTTTGAGTTGTAACCCCCAAAACATCTATGCAAATGACACCATCTTCTCCAATCAGAATGAAAACTAGCCAGCATGTTCGCTCCTTTAGCTTGCCATCAAGAACTCACCCCCTCCTTTCTCAATTCGACGAGCACCTGAGCAAACTCGGGGAAACTGAGGCCAAATATAACTCATTGTCTTCCCTTGGACATAACTTGAGTGGGCTACAAGATCTGTATGTATCTGTTGATGACTTGATCCATATGCCTCACATTCAACAATCATGGACATCAATCCAAGAATCCAACAAGAAAGTAACTGATGATGTACTAGATACATATATAAAGATCTTGGATGCTTGCACTGCCACCAAGGACATCTTCTCGCAGTCCAAACACGATGTCCAAGAGCTTCTTTCATCTCTCCGAAGAAGGAAATACACAACTGATGCATCTGGGATGTATTTGGCCTCTAGAAAGCAAGCAAAAAAGGCAATCCTAAAGGCTCTAAAGGATCTGAAGAATCTCAAGATCACTGAAGGAGTTGATCAATTAGAAGCTATCAGTTTATTCTATAACGTCCAATCTGTTACTATTTGTGTGCTTGAATCATCCTTGTCTTATGTTATGGGGACAAAAGCACACTCGAGCTTGGTCTCAAAGATAATGCATAAGAAATGCAAGGAAGCAACCAAAAATGAATTAGATCAGATGAATGAAGCTTTGGGTGGGAAAGACATCGAGAGCATCCAGAGACAATTGAGAAATATGGAGTTGAGAATTCAAGATATTGAAGAAGGACTAGATTGCTTGTTCAAACACTTGATCAAGACTAGAGTTTCACTCCTTAACATGCTTACTTACTAGAAAAGGATATTACATCCCTCCATTAATTTTGACACATCAATGTAGTTTAATTTGTTCATAGATGTATAGACTATACACTATACAATTTTTTTTTGCAGAAATATGCAATTATAAATGAATATAACATTTTCACCAAACATCGTTTTTCCTGTCTTCTCTTCCCCTACCACTCTTACAAAAACAATTGGGTTGATTTGGCTTGTTTCATATCGGATTAAAATTGTAATCCATAAAGTTAAGTTAAAGAAAGAGATCGTAAGAGTATAAACCATAAGCAAGGATTTCACAAGTTAGATATATGTTGAGTAGTCCACTGCAAGAGAAAACATCAAATATGTGTTATTGAATAATGTATATGGTGAATATATAAATTTGCAAAATATTAAATAAACATTTACAGATGTGTTGGATAGAATAAATCAACAATCATTGTATCAGTCTAAAAAGAAGGCAGTCAAAGATGTGTTGGATAGATTATATCGAAATTGAGGAACTAAGGATATCTTCTCCAAGGCAAAACATGATGTGCAAACACTTCTTTCATATTAAACCTACTTTTTGATAACATGATTTAAGTCACTATAATTAAAACTATTTAAGGATATCAGGAAACAAGGATAACTAAAAAGTGAAATTGGTTTCCAATTATTCGTCTATCAAATCCCAGCAAATGAAGCATCAACACTGAAATGGCCTTTAAATGCAGCTTTAAAATAGTAAATTTCATGAAATGAAATAGACTATACAAAATTCCAGATTAATCATAGCAAACAATAGTAATTTTAGAAAGAAAATAAACTTGAGTGCTCAAAGTAGGTTGTTTTTAAAATGCAACTTGATGCCAAAACTGCATGCTTGTTCTTGGTTGGAAAGCAGATGATATTTTCTGACTTAAATTATAAGCACCATAAATAAAGAGATTCCAATTGTATCCAGGATGCCACACATTGAGAACAATCTGGTAGTTTTTGCTTAAACAAAACATATAAAGAAGGCATTCGTGGGTATTGCCAGCTTAATCTGCAAAATCATGTGAAGAGTATTATTAATTGAGAAGGCAAATAAGGTTTTTGTGAATACGCATATGCACTAACACGCTCACAATTTTTTTTTTTTAAGAAATGCACACGCTCAAACTTGATAATACAGGAAAAAAAACAGAGAAGTTGACATTTAAGTAAATGTATCAGTTGTCTATAACTCAGCAAGCAATAGAAGCAGAGAATATGTTGGGAGAGCCATGTTAAAAAAATCAAGCATAAACACATTTTAAAATAGATTAGATGGAGAAAGACATGGAAGAAATATAAATAAGAGAGTCCATCTATCCCATTGGGAAACAAGAGAACATGCAAATGAAATTATCACGTTAGACCATTGTTTATTTTACTTTCATCAGATTTCTCAATACCCGTGCATAAATCAATGATAAGTTTTCTTAAATAATCTTAGTACATGGTGGGAGGGAAACATTGCCAGCTAATGCCTTCTCATTCAGATCTAAATCATCTTGTCACCCTCCGAATATGAAGAAGAGACTATAAATAGAGCATATGCCTGATGAAGAGGCAAGAAAATCAAAAGCTTTCCACTAAGCCTAATTTGGAGTTGTACCCCTAAAAATATCTATGCAAATGGCACCATCTTCTCCCTTCAGAATGAAAACTAGCCATCATACTCGGTCCATCAGCTTGACATCAAGAAACCACCCTGTCCTTACTCAGTTCAACGAACACCTAAGCAGGCTCGGGGAAACTGAAGCCACATCTAACTCATTGTCTTCACTTGGACATAGGTTGAGTGGCCTTGAGGATCTGTATGTTTCTGTTGATGACTTGATCCATCTACCTCACATTCAACAATCATTAACATCGGTCCAAGAATCCAACAAGAAAGTAACTGATGATGTACTAGATACATATATCAAGATCTTGGATGCCTGCACCACCACCAAGGACATCTTCTCGCAGGCCAAGCATGATGTCCAAGAGCTTCTTTCATCTATCAGAAGAAGGAAAGACACAACTGATGCATCTGGGATGTATTTGGCCTCCAGAAAGAAGGCTAAAAAGGGAATCCTAAAATCCCTAAGGGATCTCAAGAATGTCAAGATCTCTGAAGGAGCTGATCAACTAGAAGCTATCCGTTTATTCTACAATGTCCAATCTGTTACGATTTGTGTGCTTGAATCATCCTTGTCTTATGTTATGGGGACAAGAGCACACTCAAGCTTGATCTCAAAGATAATGAATAAGAAATGCAAGGAAGATATCAAAAATGAATTTGATCAGATCAATGAAGCTTTGGGTGTGCAAGACACTGAGAGCATCCATAGACAGTTGGGAAAGATGGAATTGAGAATTCAAGATATTGAAGAAGGGATAGACTGCTTGTTCAAACACTTGATCAAGACTAGAGTTTCGCTCCTTAACATGCTTACCTACTAGGAGATCGATGATATTACATCCCTCCATCTACGATTTTGACACATCAATGTAGTTTAATCTGTTCATACATGTACAAAACATAAGCCTATACACTATAAAGTACAGTACAAATTTTCTTGCAGCAATATACAATTATAAATTAATACAACAATTTTATCAGACATACTTCTTTGCCTTTTGATTATATCACTTGAATTCTCCTACTATAAGCTGTTAGGAATATCTGGAAACAGAAATTAAATTGCATACTTTGTTCTCAATCCTAGTTCTGTCTAATGCCTATAATAATTTAATTACTTGTCATCTCATTTCACATTCTTTTATCTTAACCAATGCAATGGCACTGTAGCATACATCAATAAAGTGAGATGAATAAGAACAAATTTTAGGATTTCAACAACCTGCATATTCGGAGTTACCAAATAGATTTTTCAATGTAAAGTAGATTTTAAAATCATGTGCCTGATCTTGGTTGGTGTGCAGATGATGTCTAATGACAGTAAGAAATCACGATAAAAGATTCCAAATGTATCTAGGATGCCAGACATAATCATGGTAAACAAGGCATTTGTCAGTATTTCCAACTTCTTAAGCAAAATATCATATGAAAATTACACATATTTTGAGAAGATAAATATCATACTCCACACGATTACACATAACAATACATAAAAAAAAAAAGTGAAATAGAAATTTATATGTTTTCTTGTACATGAAAATTGACAGTAAATCATGAGTATGAATATTTTTATGAGCCAGATTCATAAATTTTGAATTATCAAACTAGACATATTCAAAGTTTCTTTGCCTTCCCAAGAACAATTTACTCTAAGTGGTTTTCCTTCTCAAGAAAGACTCGTTAATAATTATTTAGAAAGTTGTCTTGTCATTTATTTTTCTTGTGCTAATATTGCTTATAAACTGGCCTCTTTTAATAGTTTAAGTACCACAAAATATATCAATATATTTTCTCTTCATTTTTCTACAATAATGATACATGCAAATGAATGGACAGTATATCATGCATATACATATCTTAATGTTTGTTGACTGTTAGTTTCAAAGATTTACAAGATTAAGATTAAAAAATATTAAATAAAAAAACACAAAGAGTAACAAAACTTACACAAACAAAGATTAATATTTAGCCCTAAACTCCATTGAGATATTCATTTTAAGCTCTTAACTCAATTTCACTTTAAAATGAACCTCAAACCTGTGCGAGTTCTCAAAATAAACATCCCAAGTTTCCCCATCACTACGACAAAAAAACTCTTGTCATTAAAAGAAAAGATAATGACATTAGCTAAAAAGGTTTATTTTAATCTTATCATACAAGTTAAAGGTCTATTAAATTATCCGACAAGTTAGAGATTCTTTTTGAAATGGCGTTGAGTTCACACTTAAGAATGAATATCTTAAGCAAATTCAGGATTCAATATGTGTGTATATCCCATCTTACACCATGTACATATAAAATAAAACCATGTTGTGAGTACCAGTGGATCAAATTTTATAATTATAGACGTGTGAAAATGTCCCTGTTATCATACCTGCCAGATCCTGCAATATAGTAGTCATTTGCATATCCTGCCAGCTTCACCTGCAACCATCATTGAAAGAGTTATTGAGAATAATAACATTATTTGTGAATATTTATTCGTACCTGCATATGGTAATACAATAATAAAGAAAGCAATACAGGCTGGTTTTTTGCATGAAAGGAGATATGATTATAAACACAATCGTGCACATGAATATTTTATGATGCTTGACCAAGTAAGAAATTGATAGGCATCAGTACTCTTTTACAGAGAATTTTTTCACAATTTATAAGAATGTCAGGTCTATGAATCATTTTATGACTTGGTTGGAAGGAGGCAATACAAAAGCATTGCCAACCTGCCCATCACATTGGCCCCATGCAAATTGAGATCACATCGTTAATCAATTCACCTTCAAACACCATAAGGGAATTCAAGATATTGAAGGAAGGGATTGACTGCTTGTTCAAACACTTGATCAAGACTAGAGTTTTCCTCCTTGACTTCTTTACCTATTAGATAAAAAAAATAAAATAAAAAAATAAAAGAATGGCTTCGCCCGGACTCGAACCGGAGACCTTCAGTGTGTTAGACTGACGTGATAACCAACTACACCACGAAACCTGAACATGTCAATGTAGTTTAATCTATTTATACATCTACATAACATAAGACTATAACATTATACAATGTTTTACAAATTTTCTTTCAATTATATTCAATTATTAATCAATACAACAATTTTACAAGATATGTGTCTTTTCCTTTTGGTGATATCATTTGGATTTCACTTTCTATAAGCTGCTAGGAGTAATTTACCAGCATACTTTGTTCACAATCCTTGTTTGATTTAATTCTTTAAAAATATAATTATGTAACATCTAATTTCACTTTCCTTTTTCAAGGTGCCAATACTATGGAACTATAGTTAAATCTTTAAAGATAAATCAATAAAGTTAGATGAATAAGAACAGATCTTAGAGTTTCAACAACTTGCAGACTTAAAGAGTCACCAAACATATTTCTGTAGAAATTTTGAGAGGGGTAATAAATATTGAGATGTTGAGTTTTGATTTACATGAGAAATTCAGATATTTAAAGGACAACAAGTACACGTTGAGGATAAACAAAGCAACATGTTGAGTGCGAGTAAAATTGGTTGCAAAATTGCACCATTTTCAAGGAAGATGGAGAGATAATTCAACAATTTTATATCGTCAAGTAGATGCCAAATGATGTGTTTGGTCTTGGTTGGTGTGCAAATGAGGTCTAATTACAGTAAAGAACGATAAAGATTCCGATTGTATGCAAGATGCCACACATAATCATGGTAAGAAAACAATTTGATAATAGCAGTTTTCTGTATTGCCAGTTTCATAAGCAAAAATTATATGAACATTATTATTTTGAGAAGGTAAACACTCACATGGACGTGCCATTGACACAAGTGGAAAACACTCGCACAATTCACTTAACAGTACATAAAACAAAGAATGACAATCAACATTTAGCCCATTTTTTGCAAGAAAATTGATACTAAATCACGCATATGGTTATCTGTATGGACCAGGTTCATAATGACACCATGGAAATGAACTAACTTAAGTCTGTGAGACCAAGGCCCAGCTAAAAAGGTTGATATTGATTTTATCATACAAGTTGAAGGTCTATTTCAATTTATGCGACACACAAGAGATTCTTATGGAAACTAGCTATGTTAGCAGTTCAGGATGGACATCTCGAGCACAATAACTCATGTTCAGAAGGTCATGAGTTTGAGTTTTCAGGCCATTTTTTTAAAAGAAAGAACATCTCAAGCAAAGTATACAGTATGATCCCCCCACCATCTCACCCCATGCACAAACAAAAAAATCATGTTGTGAGTATCAATGCATAAAGTTATAATATATGTGTGGAAATGTGCATGTTGTCCTCCTCACCAAGAGAAAAAATAATAGCAGAGATTATGATGGTACAACCATATGCAGAATACAAATTCATTTTTAAAAAGACATAGAAATATAAAATTATAAAATGTGAGTTGTCATATATACCATGAGGGAGACAACAAAACAAAAGAGTAATGATATACCTCAATTTGTTTGAATCGTTAACATTGCAGCAACACTCATGACTCAATGATGCTTAGTTGGAGGGAAGCACTGAGAAAACATTGACAGCATGGGGCCAGAAAATGCTTTATCATTCATATCGAAATTACATTGTCACCAAAAGATGATGATACTATAAATATAGAGTATATGCAAGAGGAAGAGGCAAGAAACTCAGAATCATCTCTCTAACCTAATTTGGAGTTATACCCCAAATATTTCTATTCAAATGGCACCATCTTCTCCCTTCAGAATGAAAACTCGCCAGCATACTCGCTCCTTCAGCTTGACATCAAGAAACCACCCTGTTCTTACTCAGTTCAATGAACACCTAAGCAGATTCGGGGAATCTGAGGCCACATCTAACTCGTTGTCTTCCCTTGGACATAGATTGAGTGGCCTTGAGGATCTGTATGTCTCTGTTGATGACTTGATCCAGATAACTCACATTCAACAATCATTGACATCGGTCCAAGAATCCAACAAGAAAGTAACTGATGATGTACTGGATACATATATCATGATCTTGGATGCATGCACCGCCACCAAGGAAATCTTTTCGCAAGCCAAGCACGATGTCCAAGAGCTTCTCTCATCTCTCCGAAGAAGGAAAGACACCACTGATGCATCTGGGATGTATTTGGCCTCCGGAAAGATGGCCAAAAAGGCAGTCCTAAAAGCCCTAAAGGGTCTGAAGAATGTCAAGATCTCTGAAGGAGCTGATCAACAAGAAGCTATTCGTTTCTTCAATAACGTCCAGTCTGTAACGATTTGTGTTCTTGAATCATCCTTGTCTTATGTTATGGGGACAAGAGCACACTCAAGCTTGGTCTCCAAGATAATGCATAAGAAATGCAAGGAAGCAAGCCATAATGAATTTGATCAGATCAATGAAGCTTTGGGTGTGCAAGAAACCGAGAGCATCCAGAGACAGCTCGGAAAGATGGAATTGAGAATTCAAGATATTGAAGAAGGGCTAGACAACCTGTTCAAACACTTGATCAAGACGAGAGTTTCTCTCCTCAACATTCTTAGCTATTAGAATATAAAACAAGATCCATCTTCAGTTTTGACACATGGATGTAGTTATAAGTTGTTCATAGTTGTACAGAAACAAAGCCTATACAGTACAGTGCAAACTTTTCTTTCAATATATGAAATTATAAATGAATACAACAATTTTACCAGACATACATACATACATACTTGTCTTTTAATGATATCATTTAAGTACTTCGATAAGCTGCTTGAGTATCTAGAAACAAGAGATTATAATCATTTGTTTCATCCTTGTTCTATCAAATCCCTACAGAATAGCATGCAAATCAACTGATTTGATTCAAATTGAATGCCACTATGTTTAAATCTCGCACATAGAATTTACATTTTCAATGACCTACAGACTCCAAGAAAATATTTATTTTTTATTTTTATGTCAACTTGATGATTAAGTGATGTGTTTTTTCTTGGTTGGTTCAATGATAATAAGATTCCAGTTGTCTCAAGGATGTTAAAATGATTTTGAGAGATAATGAAGTTGATTTTTCATAATTAAAAAAAGGAGAGAAATATATAGTAGTTATTTGCAGATCTTCCAGTTTCACCTGCAACAATCATGTGAAAAATTATTGAGGGTAATGACATTATTTGTAATAATTATTTGCACATGCATACTTCCACTTTGGAAATACAATAATAAACAAAAGCAACACAGGCTGGTTTTTTCATGGAAAGGGGACAAAATTTTCAACACACTCGTGCACATGAATATTTTATGATGATTGTCCCAATAAGAAATTGATAGACATTTGTCAGTATTCTACTACAGGGAAATCATTCATAATTAATGATAATAATAATGTAAGGTCAATGAATCATTTTATGACTTGGTAATCACAGAAAGGTAACTCTCTATAATCAGTAGTCCACTGCAAGAGAAAGCATCAGATCTGTGTTATTGAATAATGTATATTTTACACGTCCGTGTCTTTCAGTCACACGTGGAGAGAGTTGTTATTTTAAGCAAAAGTAACAAAAAACATATAGCCCCTCCCCAGTCATACATAGAGATGCTTTCCCGCACTCATATGACCATTATAAAAATAGAAAAGAGAGCAATGTTAATTTAGTCCAGTCAGGTATTTTATAATATTAGCGTTCATGGGACGGAGAGAGACAAAGACTTTGTACATCTAAATATTGCTAGGCACGTTCATATATATGCATGATGAAGGACCACTTGTCATTTCTAATATATGGAGAAAAATGGGACTCTGTAGACTATATATAATTAAGAAAAATTAGTCAGAAGCAGATTTTCATCTAGCAAGCAAGAGTTCTGATTATACCAAAAGTACTGTGAGAATGGCCACCATATTCTCCCTTCATTTTCATAAGCACTCCAGAGAAGATTTTAGTTTCCTGCCACATAATATTCATCAACCGTTGTATCAGTCTAAGAATAAGACAGTCCAAGATGTGTGTTGGATATAGATTAAATCAAAATGAAGGAAGGACATCTTCTCCAAGACAAAACATGATGTGCAACAACTTCTTTCATCTTTAATGTCAACCAATCTGTCAGTCAATGTGTTTGAGCCTCTTTTATGGGGAGAAAGGCAATCTCAAGCATAGTCATGAAGCCAATAAGCAACAAAGGTAAGCAAGCACACGACAGTGATTTTGAGAAGATCATAAAATGGAGTCTCGTAGATTCAAGAAATTAAGGAAGGGCTAGATTGCTTATGCAGACGCTTGATCAAGTCTAGAGTTTCCCTCCAAAACATGCTTAGCAGCTAGGACATGATACAAACCTGTATATCTCGATTTTTTCACAGTTGATTTAGTAAAATGTACAAGACATATTTTGTCGACAAATATCCTTATTCAACCTACTTTTTTTTCAAGGGAAAATAAATGTTAAGAAAAAAGAACACTAGTTGGCTTTTTATTATATTTTATTCTATGAAAAGGGGGACATGATTAACAATCCACACGTGCACATGATTATTTTAAATCATGCATATTAAATTCATGATGCTTGTCCCAATTAGAAATAGGCAACATTGGAAGGAGAGTAATATACAACCTTGTGAATCATTAAACCAGCAACAATATTTGTGAATATTCTAGTAATGGAAATTAATTCATGAATTGATAATGTCGGGTTTAGGAATCATTTTGTGACTTGGTTGGCGGGAAGCACAAGAAAAACATTGCCAGCAGGCCCATCACATGTGGTCCCATGTAGATCCAGATCACATAGTTAATCTATGAATAGAACCATACAGGGACTATAAATATAGAGCAGATGTCAAAGAGATAGCTAAGTCTCTAGCATCTCATCTAGCAACATTGAGTTGTATCAAAACAATCAGAACAGATTCCATCATCTTCTCCCTTCACAATGAAAACTCGCCAGCATGCTCGTTCCATCAGCTTGCCAACAAGAACAAACCCGCTCCTTGCTCAGTTCGATGAAAACCTGAGCAGTCTAAGGGGAGCTGAGGCCACATCTAACTCGCTGTCTTCCCTTGGAGATAGGCTGGGTAACCTACAAGATCTATATGTTTCCGTTGATGACTTGATCCAGATGTCTCACATTCAACAATTGGTTCAAGAATCCAACAAGAAACAAGCTGACGGTGTATTGGATACATATATAAGGATCTTGGATGCCTGCACAGCCACCAAGGACATTTTCTCACAGGCAAAGCACGATGTGCAAGAGCTTCTTTCGTCAATCCGTCGAAAGAAAGACACAACTGATGCACATGGAAATTATTTGGCCTCAAGAAAGAAGGCCAAAAGGCCAATTCAAAAGGCTCTAAAGGATCTCAAGATTGTCAAGATCTCTGAAGGAGTAGATCAAGTAGAAACTATTAGTTTATTCAACAAAGTCCAATCTGCCACAATTTCCGTGCTTGAATCATCCTTGTGTTATGTTATGGGGACAAAGACACACTCGAGCTTGGTATCAAAGCTAATGCGCAGCAAATCAAAGGACGCAAGCAAAAATGAATTCGATCAAATGGATCAAGCTTTGGATGCGCAACAGTTGGGAGAGATGGAATTGAAAATACAAGATATTGAAGAAGGACTAGATTGCTTGTTCAAACACTTAATCAAGACTAGAGTTTTGCTCTTGAACCTGCTTAGCTACTAGGAGTGGAAACACTCATTTTTGACACATAGATGTAGATAGACAATTTCAAAGTTGTACACAACAAAAAACTATACACTGTACAAATTTTACTTCTCAGCATATGAGATTATAAAGGAACACAACAATCTTAGCAGACTATACATCTTTGTCTTTTGGTTATATTATTTAATAAGGTTTTGTATAAGCTATTATCAAAGAGAATCTGAAAAACGAAAAGAAATTAGATTGAAAAATTAGTTTCCAATCCTTGTTCCATCAGATCGCTACATAATAATACTTAACACACCTAGTTTAAAATTCCTTTCTTGTGGAGTTGAATGCAAAAAAAGCGAGGCCAGTGGAAAAAAGAACGGCCTCAGAGCCCAAACAGATCTAAGAGAGTTTTCCAATTCACCTGATGGTTAGGTGACAAGTTCTTTCTTGTTTAGTGCGCAAGCACATGTGTGCCTGAATGATCAACACGGCAGCGAGATTCCAATTGTCCTAACCATGGTAGACAATTATAGGAAAATATAATAATTCATGACAGAAAACAGAAATAATAGCCATTCGTGGATCCTGCCAGCTTCACCTACAACAATCATGTGAAAGAGTTATAATTGAAGTTAATGATATACTATTTCAAATATTTATGTGTACCTTGAACTTTGGCAATAAATGTTAAGAAAAAAGAACACTAGTTGGCTTTTTATTATATTTTATTCTTTGAAAAGGGGGACATGATTAACAATCCACCCGTGCACATGATTATTTTAAATCATGCATATGAAATTCATGATGCTTGTCCCAATTAGAAATAGGCAACATTGGAAGGAGAGTAATATACAACCTAGTGAATCATTAAACCAGCAACAATACTTGTCAATATTCTGGTACTGGAAAATAATTCATGAACTGATAATGTCGGGTTTGGGAATCATTTTGTGACTTGGTTGGCGGGAAGTACAAGAAAAACATTGCCAGCAGGCCCATCACATGTGGTCCCATGTAGATCCAGATCACATAGTTAATCTATGAATAGAACCATACAGGGACTATAAATATAGAGCAATGTCAAAGAGATAGCTAAGTCTCTAGCATCTCATCTAGCAACATTGAGTTGTATCAAAACAATCAGAACAGATTCCATCATCTTCTCCCTTCACAATGAAAACTCGCCAGCATGCTCGTTCCATCAGCTTGCCAACAAGAACAAACCCGCTCCTTGCTCAGTTCGATGAAAACCTGAGCAGTCTAAGGGGAGCTGAGGCCACATCTAACTCGCTGTCTTCCCTTGGAGATAGGCTGGGTAACCTACAGGATCTATATGTTTCCGTTGATGACTTGATCCAGATGTCTCACATTCAACAATTGGTTCAAGAATCCAACAAGAAACAAGCTGACGGTGTATTGGATACATATATAAGGATTTTGGATTCCTGCACAACCACCAAGGACATTTTCTCACAGGCAAAGCACGATGTGCAAGAGCTTCTTTCGTCAATCCGTCGAAAGAAAGACACAACTGATGCACATGGAAATTATTTGGCCTCAAGAAAGAAGGCTAAAAGGCCAATTCAAAAGGCTCTAAAGGATCTCAAGATTGTCAAGATCTCTGAAGGAGTAGATCAAGTAGAAACTATTCGTTTATTCAACAAAGTCCAATCTGCCACAATTTCCGTGCTTGAATCATCCTTGTGTTATGTTATGGGGACAAAGACACACTCGAGCTTGGTATCAAAGCTAATGCGCAGCAAATCAAAGGACGCAAGCAAAAATGAATTCGATCAAATGGATCAAGCTTTGGATGCGCAACAGTTGGGAGAGATGGAATTGAAAATACAAGATATTGAAGAAGGACTAGATTGCTTGTTCAAACACTTGATCAAGACTAGAGTTTTGCTCTTGAACCTGCTTAGCTACTAGGAGAGTAAACACTCATTTTTGACACATAGATGTAGATAGACACTTTTCAAAGTTGTACATAACAAAAAACTATACACTGTACATATTTTACTTCTCAGCATATGAGATTATAAAGGAACACAACAATCTTAGCAGACTATACATCTTTGTCTTTTGATTATATTATTTAAGGTTTTTTATAAGCTATTATCAAAGAGAATCTGAAAAACGAAAAGAAATTAGATTGAAAAATTAGTTTCCAATCCTTGTTCCATCAGATCGCTACATAATAATACTTAACACACCTAGTTTAAAATTCCTTTCTTGAGGAGTTGAATGCAAAAAAAGCGAGACCAGTGGAAAAAAGAACGGCCTCAGAGCCCAAACAGATCTAAGAGAGTTTTCCAATTCAACTTGACGGTTAGGTGACAAGTTCTTTCTTGTTTAGTGCGCAAGCACATGTGTGCCTGAATGATCAACACGGCAGCGAGATTCCAATTGTCCTAACCATGGTAGACAATTATAGGAAAATATAATAATTCATGACAGAAAACAGAAATAATAGCCATTCGTGGATCCTGCCAGCTTCACCTACAACAATCATGTGAAAGAGTTATAATTGAAGTTAATGCATTATATACTATTTTCAAATATTTATGTGTACCTTGAACTTTGGTAATAAATGTTAAGAAAAAAGAACACTAGTTGGCTTTTTATTATATTTTATTCTATGAAAAGGGGGACATGATTAACAATCCACCCGTGCACATGATTATTTTAACTCATGCATATGAAATTCATGATGCTTGTCCCAATTAGAAATAGGCAACATTGGAAGGAGAGTAATATACAACCTTGTGAATCATTAAACCAGCAACAGTATTTGTCAATATTCTAGTACTGGAAAATAATTCATGAATTGATAATGTCGGGTTTAGGAATCATTTTGTGACTTGGTTGGCGGGAAGCACAAGAAAAACATTGCCAGCAGGCCCATCACATGTGGTCCCATGTAGATCCAGATCACATAGTTAATCTATGAATAGAACCATACAGGGACTATAAATATAGAGCAGATGTCAAAGAGATAGCTAAGTCTCTAGCATCTCATCTTGCAACACTGAGTTGTATCAAAACAATCAGAACAGATTCCATCATCTTCTCCTTTCACAATGAAAACTCGCCAGCATGCTCGTTCCATCAGCTTGCCAACAAGAACAAACCCGCTCCTTGCTCAGTTAGATGAAAACCTGAGCAGTCTAAGGGGAGCTGAGGCCACATCTAACTCGCTGTCTTCCCTTGGAGATAGGCTGGGTAACCTACAAGATCTATATGTTTCCGTTGATGACTTGATCCAGATGTCTCACATTCAACAATTGGTCCAAGAATCCAACAAGAAACAAGCTGACGGTGTGTTGGATACATATATAAGGATCTTGGATGCCTGCACAGCCACCAAGGACATTTTCTCACAGGCAAAGCACGATGTGCAAGAGCTTCTTTCGTCAATCCGTAGAAAGAAAGACACAACTGATGCACATGGAAATTATTTGGCCTCAAGAAAGAAGGCCAAAAGGCCAATTCAAAAGGCTCTAAAAGATATCAAGATTGTCAAGATCTCTGAAGGAGTAGATCAAGTAGAAACTATTCGTTTATTCAACAAAGTCCAATCTGCCACAATTTCCGTGCTTGAATCATCCTTGTGTTATGTTATGGGGACAAAGACACACTCGAGCTTGGTATCAAAGCTAATGCGCAGCAAATCAAAGGACGCAAGCAAAAATGAATTCGATCAAGCTTTGGATGCGCAACAGTTGGGAGAGATGGAATTGAAAATACAAGATATTGAAGAAGGACTAGATTGCCTGTTCAAACACTTGATCAAGACTAGAGTTTTGCTCTTGAACCTGCTTAGCTACTAGAAGTGGAAACACTCATTTTTGACACATAGATGTAGATAGACACTTTTCAAAGTTGTACATAACAAAAAACTATACACTGTACAAATTTTACTTCTCAGCATATGAGATTATAAAGGAACACAACAATCTTAGCAGACTATACATCTTTGTCTTTTGGTTATATTATTTAATAAGGTTTTGTATAAGCTATTCTCAAAGAGAATCTGAAAAGCGAAAAGAAATTAGATTGAAAAATTAGTTTCTAATCCTTGTTCCATCAGATCGCAACATAATAATACTTAACACACTTAGTTTAAAATTCCTTTCTTGTGGAGTTGAATGCAAAAAAAGCGAGACCAGTGGAAAAAAGAACGGCCTCAGAGCCCAAACAGATCTAAGAGAGTTTTCCAATTCAACTTGATGGTTAGGTGACAAGTTCTTTCTTGTTTAGTGCGCAAGCACATGTGTGCCTGAATGATCAACACGGCAGCGAGATTCCAATTGTCCTAACCATGGTAGACAATTATAGGAAAATATAATAATTCATGACAGAAAACAGAAATAATAGCCATTCGTGGATCCTGCCAGCTTCACCTACAACAATCATGTGAAAGAGTTATAATTGAAGTTAATGATATACTATTTTCAAATATTTATGTGTACCTTGAACTTTGGCAATAAATGTTAAGAAAAAAGAACACTAGTTGGCTTTTTATTATATTTTATTCTATGAAAAGGGGGACATGATTAACAATCCACCCGTGCACATGATTATTTTAAGCCATGCATATGAAATTCATGATGCTTGTCCCAATTAGAAATAGGCAACATTGGAAGGAGAGTAATATACAACCTAGTGAATCATTAAACCAGCAACAGTATTTGTCAATATTCTGGTACTGGAAAATAATTCATGAATTGATAATGTCGGGTTTGGGAATCATTTTGTGACTTGGTTGGCGGGAAGCACAAGAAAAACATTGCCAGCAGGCCCATCACATGTGGTCCCATGTAGATCCAGATCACATAGTTAATCTATGAATAGAACCATACAGGGACTATAAATATAGAGCAATGTCAAAGAGATAGCTAAGTCTCTAGCATCTCATCTAGCAACATTGAGTTGTATCAAAACAATCAGAACAGATTCCATCATCTTCTCCCTTCACAATGAAAACTCGCCAGCATGCTCGTTCCATCAGCTTGCCAACAAGAACAAACCCGCTCCTTGCTCAGTTCGATGAAAACCTGAGCAGTCTAAGGGGAGATGAGGCCACATCTAACTCGCTGTCTTCCCTTGGAGATAGGCTGGGTAAACTACAAGATCTATATGTTTCCGTTGATGACTTGATTCAGATGTCTCACATTCAACAATTGGTCCAAGAATCCAACAAGAAACAAGCTGACGGTGTATTGGATACATATATAAGGATCTTGGATGCCTGCACAGCCACCAAGGACATTTTCTCACAGGCAAAGCACGATGTGCAAGAGCTTCTTTCGTCAATCCGTAGAAAGAAAGACACAACTGATGCACATGGAAATTATTTGGCCTCAAGAAAGAAGGCCAAAAGGCCAATTCAAAAGGCTCTAAAGGATCTCAAGATTGTCAAGATCTCTGAAGGAGTAGATCAAGTAGAAACTATTCGTTTATTCAACAAAGTCCAATCTGCCACAATTTCCGTGCTTGAATCATCCTTGTGTTATGTTATGGGGACAAAGACACACTCGAGCTTGGTATCAAAGCTAATGCGCAGCAAATCAAAGGACGCAAGCAAAAATGAATTCGATCAAATGGATCAAGCTTTGGATGCGCAACAGTTGGGAGAGATGGAATTGAAAATACAAGATATTGAAGAAGGACTAGATTGCTTGTTCAAACACTTGATCAAGACTAGAGTTTTGCTCTTGAACCTGATTAGCTACTAGGAGTGGAAACACTCATTTTTGACACATAGATGTAGATAGACACTTTTCAAAGTTGTACATAACAAAAAACTATACACTGTACAAATTTTACTTCTCAGCATATGAGATTATAAAGGAACACAACAATCTTAGCAGACTATACATCTTTGTCTTTTGGTTATATTATTTAATAAGGTTTTGTATAAGCTATTATCAAAGAGAATCTGAAAAACGAAAAGAAATTAGATTGAAAATTTAGTTTCCAATCCTTGTTCCATCAGATCGCTACATAATAATACTTAACACACCTAGTTTAAAATTCCTTTCTTGTGGAGTTGAATGCAAAAAAAGCGAGACCAGTGGAAAAAAGAACGGACTCGGAGCCCAAACAGATCTAAGAGAGTTTTCCAATTCAACTTGATGGTTAGGTGACAAGTTCTTTCTTGTTTAGTGCGCAAGCACATGCGTGCCTGAATGATCAACACGGCAGCGAGATTCCAATTGTCCTAACCATGGTAGACAATTATAGGAAAATATAATAATTCATGACAGAAAACAGAAATAATAGCCATTCGTGGATCCTGCCAGCTTCACCTACAACAATCATGTGAAAGAGTTATAATTGAAGTTAATGATATACTATTTTCAAATATTTATGTGTACCTTGAACTTTGGCAATAAATGTTAAGAAAAAAGAACACTAGTTGGCTTTTTATTATATTTTATTCTATGAAAAGGGGGACATGATTAACAATCCACTCGTGCACATGATTATTTTAATCCATGCATATGAAATTCATGATGCTTGTCCCAATTAGAAATAGGCAACATTGGAAGGAGAGTAATATACAACCTAGTGAATCATTAAACCAGCAACAATATTTGTCAATATTCTGGTACTGGAAAATAATTCATGAATTGATAATGTCGGGTTTGGGAATCATTTTGTGACTTGGTTGGCGGGAAGCACAAGAAAAACATTGCCAGCAGGCCCATCACATGTGGTCCCATGTAGATCCAGATCACATAGTTAATCTATTAATAGAACCATACAGGGACTATAAATATAGAGCAATGTCAAAGAGATAGCTAAGTCTCTAGCATCTCATTTAGCAACATTGGGTTGTATCAAAACAATCAGAACAGATTCCATCATCTTCTCCCTTCACAATGAAAACTCGCCAGCATGCTCGTTCCATCAGCTTGCCAACAAGAACAAACCCGCTCCTTGCTCAGTTCGATGAAAACCTGAGCAGTCAAAGGGGAGCTGAGGCCACATCTAACTCGCTGTCTTCCCTTGGAGATAGGCTGGGTAACCTACAAGATCTATATGTTTCCGTTGATGACTTGATCCAGATGTCTCACATTCAACAATTGGTTCAAGAATCCAACAAGAAACAAGCTGACGGTGTATTGGATACATATATAAGGATCTTGGATGCCTGCACAGCCACCAAGGACATTTTCTCACAGGCAAAGCACGATGTGCAAGAGCTTCTTTCGTCAATCCGTAGAAAGAAAGACACAACTGATGCACATGGAAATTATTTGGCCTCAAGAAAGAAGGCCAAAAGGCCAATTCAAAAGGCTCTAAAGGATCTCAAGATTGTCAAGATCTCTGAAGGAGTAGATCAAGTAGAAACTATTCGTTTATTCAACAAAGTCCAATCTGCCACAATTTCCGTGCTTGAATCATCCTTGTGTTATGTTATGGGGACAAAGACACACTCGAGCTTGGTATCAAAGCTAATGCGCAGCAAATCAAAGGACGCAAGCAAAAATGAATTCGATCAAATGGATCAAGCTTTGGATGCGCAACAGTTGGGAGAGATGGAATTGAAAATACAAGATATTGAAGAAGGACTAGACTGCTTGTTCAAACACTTGATCAAGACTAGAGTTTTGCTCTTGAACCTGCTTAGCTACTAGGAGAGGAAACACTCATTTTTGACACATAGATGTAGGTAGACACTTTTCAAAGTTGTACATAACAAAAAACTATACACTGTACATATTTTACTTCTCAGCATATGAGATTATAAATGAACACAACAATCTTAGCAGACTATACATCTTTGTCTTTTGATTATATTTTTAAGGTTTTGTATAAGCTATTATCAAAGAGAATCTGAAAAACGAAAAGAAATTAGATTGCAAAATTAGTTTCTAATACTTGTTTCATCAGATCGCTACATAATAATACTTAACACACCTAGTTTAAAATTCCTTTCTTGTGGTGTTGAATGCAAAAAAAGCGAGACCAGTGGAAAAAAGAACGGCCTTAGAGCCCAAACAGATCGAAGAGAATTTTCCAAATCAACTTGAACGGCCTCTTGAACCTGCTTAGCTACTAGGAGAGGAAACACAACTCTCCGTCATTTTTGACTCACTGATGTAGATATACACTTTACAATGTTGTTCATAGCAAAAACCTATACACTGTACTTACTTTTTTTTTACTTTTCTACATATGAGATTATAAATGAACACAACAAGCTTAGCAGACTATACATCTTTGTCTTTTGATTATATTATTTAAGTTTTCATAGATTGCAAAATTATTTTTCTGTTCTTGTTCTATCAAATCCCTAAATAATACTACTTAACATCTACCAATTCCTTTCTTGTGATGTTGAATGTAATAAGATGAGATGAGTCTGAAAAGACTGCACATTCAACCGCCTCTAGAGCCCAAACAGGTCAAAGAGAGTCTTCTACGACAACTTGGATGGTAGGAAGGCATGTGTATTTGAATGATAAACACGATAATGAGATTCCACTTGTCCTAAGCATGCTAGACAGTTATGAGAAGGAACTAATTTGATTTTTCATGAAAGAAGTGAGAAATAATAGTCATTTGTGCAACAATCATGTGAAAGAACTATTAATTGAAGTTAATGACGGTTTATTTTAAATATTTATGTGTACCTTGCACTTTGGCAATCGATGTTAAGAAAAATAGCACTAGCTCGCTTTTTTTCATGTGCAGATGATTGAACTTTGCAATGTTTGTCCCATTGGCTACATAGGAAGGAGACATAGTCGGGCTAGAAAATTTGAATAAAATAGTCATTCAATAACAAAGTTAGCATTTGGATCCATGCCAAACATGATGCATAGAAATAAAAACATATGTACATTTGAAGTAGTAGATAATTACAAGATGATAGGAATGCAGAAGAAAACAAATTATGGATTGACACTCTCTAATCTAGAGGAGATCGACAACAGGTATTTAAAATATGATAAACCTCAACTAAACTGAATGATTTTAGTCCTGCACCAACATTATCAACTCGCCAACCTATACACTACTTTAGCTTTAGTCTACTACAGGAAAACCAGTCATGAATCAATATCGATGAGTCAGATGAATCATATTATGACTTGGTTGGAGGAGACAGTACACAAACATTGCCAGAAGAACAGCACATTCTGCCTTATGCAAATCGAGATTCATTTTCAAATGCAGATAAGGAGCTATATATGAAGCTCAAGCCAGAGGGTTTGAATTCACTAATATTGCATCTAACCAGACATGGGGGTTTCTATTGGAACAGTAAAATTTACATCATCTATATATCAAATGCTCCAACAAGTTTTGACATGCATTTTATTACAACCAAGTAACAATTCAATATCACACAATTTAGGTTTCAAAGCAAAGACATTCTACAGCTTCAACCACAATAAGACTGCAACAAGGAACAAGCGATCAAACATAAGATTGATATCATATCTGCATATGCGGTACTTAGTATTATGTATGTGATCAATCAAACAAATAATACGCATAAGATCGGTATACAATGGATTGATCACCTCAAGACTGTAGTCGGCGAAATGGAGTCCCGGCGCCGGTGCCGGCGGCGCGGCTAGAATAGGCGTGTTAGTTTTGCCGATTCAAAAATAAAATATACGAATAATAAATATTTTATTAGAAATTAAAAACGTCTATTTGAAAAGAGAAATTATATATATATATATATATATATATGAATTATTTAATAATATTGCAATTTATAAATTTTGAAATTTGACGAAAATACCATACAAATCGACTAAAATGAGCGGGGTGAACAGCGAATGCGCGGGTGATCACTTCATATTTTTTTTTATGAAATTGTCCTCGTTGCGAGATACAACCGCCGGTTGCGAGACGCAACAGAATGCCTTGTGAAAAATCCACAATGCTTTGTGAAAAGTCTACAATCGTGAGACGCAAACAAAATGTAACCGGCAATTGCGAAACGCAACCAGCAATCGCGATATGCAACCCCAGTTTCTTCACTTCTACATTATTCTGCATCTCGCGAATCCAACTATGGATACAAGCAGATGATCTGTTTCAGCACTAACGTTTTTTTAAGGAAACTTACTTTATTGTTCCTCAATATCCAACAATATGAAAGTCATCCTACTCTGAAACTTCCCTTGTCAATTCTGACATCTTCCATTGATCATTTGTTCTTCCTATAACAAACCTAAACGCCAAACCTGTTAGAAATTAAAGTAATAATAATAACAATTAAGGAATCTTTTTGTTATGCAAGAGTCTCTTGGATTGTCCAAGCCTCTTGGTCTTATCTCTAGTAATGAGACTCTTCATGTCTCTTAGTTTAATATCTAAGTTATGTTTACTTTATATAAGTTATGTAATCGTGATCTTATCTCTATCAATTTCAATAGACAGATTTTCATTCAAGGTTATTTTCATTCTCTAAATTTTATATTCATTTTCTAATATATTTCTTCACGGTTCGATCATCGAAGTCCTGATTGTGACTTCGTTACATGGTATCAGAGCTTTGGTAATATTGTTGAAGAAGATATCGTTGTTATTCGATATGGAAAGTGGTGGTCGTGTAGCTGGACTCGGTTTGGAGTTGTTAAACCAGTCAAACTACCGGATATGGAAAACTTGTATGGAATCGTACCTGGTTGGGGAAGATTTGTGGGACATCGTCGTAGGCGATGATGATGTAGCTCCTGAGGATGTTGCTGAAAATGCGGAAGCATCGAAGAAGCGGAAGAGACTCAACGCAAAGGCAGAATTTGTGTTGAAGAGGTCAATCTCCCACAATCTGTTCGAACACATCATCGGTTGTGGATCTGCTCGTGATATCTGGGAAACGTTTGATCGTCTTTTCAATAAGAAGAACGAGGCTCGTCTCTAGATGCTTGAAAACGAGTTGGCAGCCGCAAAGCAAATCGGATCTGTCTCGGAGTTCTTTCTTAAGGTAAAGAACATATGCTCATAAATTTCTTTATTGAACCCAGATGAGAAAATCTCAGAGGCTCAAACTAAGAGGCATATTGTTCGAGGACTTCGACCCGAATATACACCATTCATCACCTCGATTCAAGGTTGGGCTCAACAACCTTCACTCGATGAGTTTGAAAATCTCTTTTCATCTCAAGAGTCGTTGGCCGCACAAATGGCTGGAACGAGTATAAAGGAGGAGTCGAACAGTGCGTTGTTCGTGAAGAAATCGAGCTGGAAAAAGGGAAAGTCAAAGAAGGAAGAAACATGTCAGGATTCTTCAAATATTCCTAGAAAGCCCCTTAAGTGTTTCAGGTGCGGCAAAACTGGACACTTCAAGAGAGATTGTCGAGTAAATTTGAATGGAAATTTCGTTGGTTCAAATATCAGAGAAAAGTCTGATCAACGTGTTGAGGAGGACTGGGATAAGGCTTTTCATGTCGATGTGACGACTTCGAAGGAAAAGAAAACATAGGCTTCTCATGGTAAACAAGAGATTGATCAAAGGTGGATCATCGATTCAGGGTGCGGACATCATGTTACTGGAGATGATTCTGTGTTCTCGTCGAGTCGAGTTCATAATGGGGGCGGTGGCATTGTCACGGCAGATAACTCGGTTCACGAAGTTAAAAAGGAAGGATTGATTGTCATTGAAAGCGACAAAGGAGAATCTATTACTCTGAAGAATGTTTACCACGTCCTAGGAATTCTGAAGAATCTCTTCCCAGGTTGCGTCTTGTGATTGTTGACTTTTCACAGGGCATCCAGTGGCATCCAGTTGCGTCTCGCAACAGGAGCAATTTCGTCAAAAAAATATGAAGTAGTCACCAGCGCATTTAAAATTATGCGCTGGTTACCCGCTCATTTTAGTCACTTTTGTAGGGTCATTTTGTCAAATTTCTCCTCTTTGAGCTTTCAACTTAACATTGAGGATTATATATCCATTTTGAAACTTTTTGGTTCAAACTTAAAATTAATCTCATAATTGTGCATTTTTCATAGTAGTAAATGTTTAAGGGATTGGTTTACCTTTAAAGTTTATTATCGAGGAAGAGAACATTCAAATTGTGTATATTGGGGTGAAATTTAAACCCAAAAAAAGATTACAAGTAAATAATTACATGTGTTTAGCTGCTGATATATTGAGATCAGGTGGAGAGAATACATATTTTGGCTGCATGCATTCAAAAAAGAAAAGTGAAAAATAAAATAGAATAATTGTTTTTAAAATAGGGTAGATATTTCGGTGAATGCATGTGTCCATTCACAGCCTCACAGGGTAGGGTCACCGCTCATTAGTTAATCAATATTCGAATCCTTCATGGCTTGCAAATCAAGTGGTTTGCAATATGACATTGATCGGTTGTTCTTGCTCCTACACAAAAATAAAAATCAATTAAAAATTTATTTATTTATGAAAAATGCATATAACTCAAATAAATTATAAAATAAATAGAGAACTCACATATGTCATAAGGGGTTTCTTGATCCCATGAATCTGACGAACCCAATCTGCTCCACAAATCAACACTTGTACCATATACCATATCAGATGTTAACCTTGATCGATAAGGATCCAACAATCGCGTTCCTACACTAAATGTAACATCTGATGCCACTGTACTAATAGAGATAACTAGAACATCACAAGCTAACTTGGATAGAATTTTAAACTTTAATTCTTGAGATTTCCACCAAGCCAAGGCATCAAACTGTACACTTGTATCCTCGTCTTAGTTCTAAAAATCCCTTCCTCCAAGTAAATATCCAAATCCGACTTTAGAGGATCATGAATCTCAACGGTATCCAAATACCGATCAAACATAGACAAACTAGAAGGCACAATTTTTTCTTTAAACGTGAAGTTCGCACACGTAGAAGAACATTGTACTAAAGTAGTAGACTTTCGGGATCTTGATTGATCAAATTCAACATACTCAAAGAACAAGTTATATAATGCTTCTCTAACCTTCATCACATTTGTAAGTGCTTCAGCCTTACTATATATGTTACCGAAAGTAAAATCAACCAACCTCACCTAGGGTCTAGTATCGCTCCAATTGCCATCAAAAAATTGCATTCTCCACAATATTTGTCAAATTTCTCCTTCATCTTTTTTATCATCACTCGAATAAACTCATCAACATGATTTTCTTTTTCATTCAATACATGCTTGACTCTCCAAATAACAACAAGATAAACATTTGAAGTAGGATAATCAACTCCAGAAATTACATGAGTCGCTTCATAAAAAACCTCTAAAATATCAATAACATCCTTCACTTTTTTCCAATCATCAGGGCTAGGACAATGACGATAAAAAAGTTCACCCTCTTTAAATATAGGAAATGCATCCTTAACTCTATATGCCTCAACTAACATCTCATATGTAGAATTCCAACGAGTTGGACAATCAATGATCAATTTTTTTACTTGGATTCCTATTTTTTTTTTCATTTATCTCGATCATAATTTTCTCCCAATTTCATAACAAATATGTAATTAGAGCTTAAAATGTTAAAAAATATATCTATATTCTAAATGATATACAATATTTAATAGTCATATTAGATATGGGTTACAGCTGATCAAGAAATACATGGTCGGAGAAGAAAATAACTCACCGCAGAAATCACTAGAGTAGTGTCGAGTGGAGAAGACGACGAGCAGAGAAGAGAACTACATGGAGGCGGTGGCGGCGACCGAAGTAACGTCGACTGGAGAAGAGAAGAGATGAGATGAAAGCGGTGGTAAGTTTTGAGTGATTAGCAGCAGAATGACTAGATGTGGGTTTCAAGTTTTCAACCGAAGAAATATATATATGTACTAGGGTTTTAGAATAAATAATATTTATAAAGTTAAAATTAATAAAATGGTATATATATAATATATATAATATATATAATATATATAATATATATAATATATATAATATATATAATATATATAATATATATAATATATATATATAATATATATATATTATATATATATATAATCGAATATTTAATCGAATATTGACGAATATCAAATCGAATCGAATATTTTTATTCAAATTCGAATCACAAAATTACGAATACAAATATCAAAATTCGAATACGAATACCGAATCAAATCAAAAGTATTTGATTCATTTACAACCCTATTCACAGGGTAGGGTCACCGCTCATTAGTTAATTAACCTATATTGTAATCTATATATAATGATGCTTAATTTTTAAATTATCTGGATTGTCGGGTCGAGGACTATGGTTAATTTGGATATATATGTGAGAGTAAATGAATTTTTTGGCTGGATTGTGGGTTAACCCGTCCATAAACTTAAAACGGTTAAAAATAAATTTAAAAATCATATATGTATGTTTAGAACTTTCAACCTAACAAAAATAAGTGCAATCCTTTAACCAACTAGGCTAATAACATTTTATATTTTAAATTCAACACCAAATTAGATGAATGTGTGATATTTTAACAATATAGTTCAACTTTTTAACTAATTAATATATATATATATATATAATGATGTTTAATTTTTAAAGTGTCCGGATTGTCGGGTCGAGAGTTGTGATTAATTTGAATATATATGTGAGAGTAAATGGATACTTGGGTCGGATTGTGGGTTAACCCGCCCATAAACTTAAAACGATTAATAATAAAATTAAAAATCCTATATGTATATTTTGAACTTGCAACATAACAAAACAAGTACAACCCTTTAACCAAGTGTAATTGAGGCAACATGAGAAATACGAGTCTAATCATGAGGAGATCTTTTGGGGTAATCTAATGTCGTGGTCGCAGCTACAATTTAATGTCGGCGGCGTGCCCTAGTTCTCCCATTAAGGAGGAGAAGAAGACAAATGGGTTGAATTTGAGACAAATAACAACCTTTGTAGTGCGCATAGTAGGGGGTTTTGTGTTACCTACTTTATTATCTAATTAATATTTTTATAAATTCAACATTTAAATAAAGTATATATATTGAATTATAAAACTAATTAAACGATAATATAATAAGATTGCGATCTTAAAAATGGTGAAAGACATTAAAAATTCTAAGAGATGGCGAGATAATGGAAAAAAATAAACAAATCTAAAAACAAGAAGGAGAAATGAAAAACTTAAATGTAATATTGACTATGAATCTCGAATAAAAAACCTAAGTTCATTAATACAAAAACTAATATTATTATTGATTTTAATTTTTATGATTTTATTCCTTCTTTTTGTAATAGAATAATGTATATTTTTATATTATTTTGTTAGACTAGTGACAAGTAACACTAGTGAAAAAGGGGGTTTTACCAAAAGATTTTTCCGACAGATTTATATATCTGTCGGTAAAGGTGCCGAAAGGAACAATCCCTTCTCAAATGAGAAAAAAACCCGACAATCTCTACATATCTTTCGGTTTTTAGAAACAATACCGAAATATTTCCCCTATATCTTTTGGCTTTTGTTCCTTTCAAAAATATTCAGATTTCATAAAGGGATATACCGAAAGATATGTTATATATCTTTCGGTTTTGATCCCTTCCAAAAAAAAACAGAAAAATGGCTAAGCATTGAGTTTTCTTAAAGGGATATACCGAAAGATATGGTATATATCTTTCTGTTTAGATCCCTTCCAAAAAAATTCAGGAAAATGACTAAGTGTTGAGTTTTCTTAAAGGGATATACCAAAAAATATGGTATATATCTTTCGGTTTGATCCCTTCCAAAAAAATTCAGGAAAATGGCTAAGTGTTGAGTTTTCTTAAAGGGATATATCGAAAGATATGGTATATATCTTTCGGTTTTGATCACTTCCAAAAACATTCAGGAAAATGGCTAAGTGTTGAGTTTTCTTAAAGGGATATATCGAAAGATATGTTATATATCTTTCGGCTTTGATCCCTACAAAAAAAACAAAAAAAACGGCTAAGGATAAGGTCTATATATAAAATGTATACAAGTTTTGTGTTTGATTATATATACTTAGAATAAGTGAATATGTTTTATATTTGTATGTGTAAGGGTTTGTGTTTAATTTATAAATATAGAATTGTGATTAGATTTTAAGGATAAAATATTATCATGCTTCAAATGTTTAAAATAATTAAATTTAAAAGTTCAGATACCGAAAGATATAGGGGAAATCTTTCGGTATTCAAGGGTAAAGCCGAAAGATTTATATAAATCTTTCGATTTTGCCCAATTTCCAGAAGTTTGTTTTTTTGTTATTAAAGACCAAAATCGAAAGATATATGTATATCTTTTGGTTTTGCTAAAGAACACCGAAACTAATTTCTTTCCCTTTTAAATTGGTGTTTTGGTTTCTAAGTATATGAATATTGTTTAATTGTACAAGCATATCAATTGAGAATCAATATTCCAAGTATAGGGGTTGTGATTGAAGTATGAAATATAAGGTTGTGTTTGATTATAGTATGATGTGTAAGGTTTGTATGTTTGATTATGAAATGAGTGAATATGTTTTATATTTGTATGTGTAGGGATTTGTGTTTGATTTATAAGTATATGAGTGTGTTTAGGTTTTAAGGATAAAATATAATAATGGTTAAATCAAGTGAAAATAATAAATTTTAAAATGTCAAATACCGAAAGATTTAGGGGAAATCTTTCGGTTTTGAAGGGTAAAACCGAAAGATATAAATAAATCTTTCGGTTTTGCCCATTTTCTAGACAGTTTAATTTTTTTGGTTATTCAAGACCAAAGCCGAAAGATTTGAGTGTATCTTTCGGTTTTGCTAAAGAATACCGAAAGATATACCCTAAATCTTTCGGTTTTGGTCATCCTTTACAAATTTCCCACTCCTTATCCAATTGGTGTTTTGGTTTCTAAGTACATGAATCTGGTTTAATTGTATATGTATATCAATTGAGATTCAATATTCCAAGTATGATTGTGATTGAATTACTTATAAATATAGTAGGTTGGTGTTTGAGTATATAAAATGTGTACAAGGTTTGTGTTTGATCATTATATACTTATGAATGAGTGAATATGTTTTATATTTGTATGTTTAGGGATTTGTGTTTGATTTATAAGTATATGAGTGTGTTTAGGTTTTAAGGATAAAATATAATAATGGCTAAATCAAGTGAAAATAATAAATTTTAAAAGGTCAAATACCGAAAGATTTAGGGGAAATCTTTCGATTTTGAAGGGTAAAACCGAAAGATATAAATAAATCTTTCGATTTTGCCCACTTTCCAGACAGTTTAATTTTTTTGGTTATTCAAGACCAAAGCCGAAAGATTTGAGTGTATCTTTCGGTTTTGCTAAAGAATACTGAAAGATATACCCTAAATCTTTCGGTTTTGGTCATCCTTTACAAATTTCCCACTCCTTATCCAATTGGTGTTTTGGTTTCTAAGTACATGCATCTTGTTTAATTGTATATGTATATCGATTGAGATTCAATATTCCAAGTATGATTGTGATTGAATTACTTATAAATATAGTAACTGTTGTTTGAGTATATAAAATGTGTACAAGGTTTGTGTTTGATCATTATATACTTATGAATGAGTAAATATGTTTTATATTTATATGTGTAGGGATTTGTGTTTGATTTATAAGTATATGAGTGTGTTTAGGTTTTAAGGATAAAATATAATAATGGTTAAATCAAGTGAAAATAATAAATTTTAAAAGGTCAAATATCGAAAGATTTAAGGGAAATCTTTCGGTTTTGAAGGGTAAAACCGAAAGATATAAATAAATCTTTCGGTTTTGCCCACTTTCCAGACAGTTTAATTTTTTTGGTTATTCAAGACCAAAGCCGAAAGATTTGAGTGTATCTTTCGGTTTTGCTAAAGAATACCAAAAGATATACCCTAAATATTTCGGTTTTGGTCATCCTTTACAAAATTCTCACTCCTTATCCAATTGGTGTTTTGGTTTCTAAGTACATGAATCTTGTTTAATTTTATATGTATATCAATTGAGATTGACAATTACTTATAAATATAGTAGGTTGGTGTTTGAATATATAAAATGTGTACAAAGTTTGTGTTTGATCATTATATAAAAATACATTGCCTCTATTCATTATCTTGGAATTATATTAACATTTATATAAAAAAAACACATGCATTTTCCTTCTCCATTTAACAATTAGACAACACATAAAATTAATAAAAGAAAATATTATTTAAAATATGAAACAATCCTAATATTTTCTTATAATATAAATTTTCAAATAATTCACTATTTCATTAAAAATAATATTTATAATTAATATGTTATTTTTAAGATTTTAATAAGTTTATATGATCAATAATTATTTCAATCATGATTTGATTATCTATCTCGTCCTTCTTAGACATAATTGGCCTTTGTGGAAGGCTAATAAAATCGCAGCTGCGATTTAATGTCGTCTGCGACGTGCCCTAGTTCTCCCATTAAGGAGGAGAAGAAGACAAATGGGTTGAATTTGAGACAAATAACAACTTTCGTAGTGCGCATAGTAGGGAGTTTTGTGTTACTTACTTTATTATCTAATTAATTTTTTATACATTCAACATTTAAATTAAGTATATATATTGAATTATAAAACTAATTAAAAGATAATATAATAAGATTGCGATCTTAAAAATGGTGAAAGACATTAATATTCTAAGAGAGGGCGAGATAATGAAAGAAAATAAACAAATATAAAACAAGAAGGAGAAATGAAAAACTTGGTGTAATATTGACTATGAATCTCGAAAAAAAAAATCTAAGTTCATTAATACAAAAAATAATATTAATATTAATTTTAATTTTTATGATTTTATTCCTTCTTTTTGTAATAGAATAATGTATATTTTTATATTATTTTGTTAGACTAGTGACAATTAATGTCACAACTATAATTCTCTTTCCCTAGTTTTGTGACATTAGGAGGACAATGAAAATTGTCTTATTATTTATATTATAAATATAATTATTTTTATAAATTATATATAGACACTGTAAATTCTTATTATTGTAAATTTAAAACAGTAGAGATTTACTTGTTTAAAATTTAACTATTAGCCTTCTTTAAAATCATAAATTTTGAGAGTTATTTAAAAAAATCAAAGTTCACGCGAGATAAAGAGAGAGAAAAAATATAAAGATCTTATTCTTTTGCTTTGTCAAAAAATCTTAATCACATTTCTAATTCAGTGCAAATTTTTCGCTCTCTATCATTACTCTTATAATAATGGTTTCGATTTTTTTTTTTTATATTCCTTGTTAATGCTCTTATTTTTGGAGGGCACCTTTTTTTTTATAAAAAACATAGATGACGAACATGTTATTCATCCAATAGTAATGATTCTCAATCACATTGTGATGCATAATTAAATGTCATTATTGTTTTAATTAATTTGGTTGTTAGCAATTCTTTGATACTCTATTTTTCTTGTTTTTGTATTGATATTTGATCATGCAATTTTAACAAAAAAAAAATACATTTTTTTTTATTAATGAGTACATATCTAGTTGAAGACATAAATGCCCTTGCCCACTTAGGGTATGCAGGTGTCTCTAGCTTGTACATATAATTTGGCTGTTATATGCATCCATAATTAAAAGGAGAAAAATAAATAAACATAATTACATATAAAATGAGTCATTACATTACGGTGAATGCAGCCACGTTCCTCGTGATCATGCTTCCACCAATTCTCCTTAATATAAGATAAAATTTGCAAAATTTATCATTAATTATTTGCTTGCAGTTTTCATCTATTTTTTTTTTTTGGTTCAAATAGTTTAACCTCTTGAAAATCATTAAGAACAATTCTGGGTTCAAACAATAAGAAACAAAGTATTGAACCCATATCTCTAATAAATTTACACTGAATATTTTAAAATGATTGGTAAAAAAAATGTATAAAAACCATAACTTGATGAGGGATATCACAATATAAGTTTAAGAAAACATCCTCTCAATATTTAAATCATTGATAAAACATAATTAATGTTAAAAATGATTTATTTGATTATAAAACATATTTAGACGTTTGCTTACCATATATATATATATGCCTGAACCTGGACTCATATTCAGAAACAAGGGGTGAGAATATATAAAGCAATATATAGGACAAATCACCATGCACAAAGAAAACAAGCTAAGAGACGTACGAGCTTTAACAAAGGTTGCCACCTATATATGCTAAAACCAAAACTAGAACCAGCCATGCCCTCTTCTCCCCTTATAAAATCCCTACAATTCCCCTACTCTCATTTCATCTCTCACTTTTACCTCATTAATTATATATCTATCTATCTAGCAATGGCTAACTCTCATGTGCTTGCTCTCAACCTACTATGCCTCTTTGTTCTCACCATCGGTGGTTCGGCATTTAGGCAAAGTCCTCATCGGTTTTCGCAACTTGACCAATGTCGCATCCAAAGTCTCAACCCTCTTGAGCCTAACAGGCGCATTCAACATGAAGCTGGTTACACCGATGTTTGGGACCAAACATCCGATCAGATTCAGTGCGCCGGTGTGGCTGCCTCCCGCCACCTTATAGAGCAAGGAGGCCTCCTTTTGCCTTCTTTCAACAATGCCCCTTTGTTAGCATATGTTGTACAAGGCATGCATGCGATTATTTAATTAATCATCTCTTGTCGTTGCATTTTATTGTTATTTTAGAGTTTTAATTAGTTGAAGTTTGCATGGAACAGGTAGGGGAATTGTTGGCACAACCCTTCCAGGATGCGCAGAGACGTTTCAATCAAGCGAACAGACTGGATCAGCTGGAGAACAATTTGGCTCTCAGAGGTTTAGGGATCAACACCAGAAGATTCATCGCTGCCGAAAAGGGGATATTGTTGCTTTCCAAGCCGGTGTAGCCCATTGGGTCCATAACGATGGAAACGAAGACCTTGAACTTATGGTAGTCCACGACACCAGCAACGCCGACAATCAGCTTGACCAAAACCTCAGGGTAAAAAACAAACGCATCCCATTTTCTCTCTTTGGAATTTAATTTAACAAACACGTGGAATAATAAAATATTATTGAGTCATCATCTTCAAATGTGTTGTAGAGATTCTTCCTTGCCGGCAGCCCACAAGAGACGGAGAGGCGACAGGAGAAATACGGGTCTGATCATGATCAGGAGATCTTTTCGGGTAATCTTTTCCAGGGATTTGAGACCGAGGTCTTGGCAGAATCATTCAATGTCGACTTGGAGACAGCGGCGAGACTACAAGGACAAGACGATAACAGAGGATTCATCGTTAGGGTAGGAAAAGAATTCGAAATGCAAAGACCATCGAGGTTCGAAGAAGAACGAAGAGAGAGAAGCATAAGAAACAATGGAGGATTCGAGGAAACTATTTGCACAATGAGGATCAGAGAGAATCTTGATGATCCAGAGAGAGCAGATCAATACACTGCTAAGGGAGGTCGCATCAGCACTCTCAATAGCAATAACCTTCCAATTTTGACGCAAATCCAATTGAGCGCTGAGAGAGGAGTCCTTTACGAGAATGCAATGGTGGCACCGCAGTGGAGCGTTAACGCTCACAGCATCATCTACATATTGCGTGGATCGGGTCATATCCAAGTTGTGGGTCACTCTAACAGGGCTGTCTTCAATGGCGAAGTTCGACAAGGGCAGTTGTTGGTCGTCCCACAGAACTTCGCGGAGGTCAAGCAAGCAGGAAGCCAAGGACTTGAGTGGGTGTCATTCAAGACCAACGATAAGGCGGTGTCAAGCCCGTTGGCAGGAAGAACGTCCGTGATCCGTGCAATGCCCGAGGAAGTGGTGATGAGTGCTTTTCGGCTGTCAAGAGATGAGGCACGAAGACTGAAGAATAACCGACAGGAAGTGAGGATCTTCCCACGGTCAAAGAGACAAGAAAGTGAGAGGTTTTGAAATTTTAATAGTAGAAAACCAAAAAAATAAGTATACATGCGAGAACTAATTATGAGTGATGGAGTTTGTTAAGGAAGTTTCTCTTATGTAGTTTAAAGATGATAATAAATATAAAATAATATTTTATTTATTTTTATTTCGTACACTAAAATATATTTAGAATCAAATATATATGGAAAGAAGATTAGATTTATCATTTAGGTTGGGGCAATTTCAGAATTTTATCCATGACATAACAATATGTCTATTCATGATATGAAATTATGTTCATATTTATCTCAATGGACAAAAAAACAAGTTAGCAATGGTTAATTTTCCATCGGAATAGACCAAATTCCGGTATGAATTAACATTTACACCGATCGATTTGTATTTGAACGTCAATAGTCGGTAAACCTCGTCCGGGATTGCATAAACAGGCAATACCCACTGAAATGTGTTTAGTGTCTTGTTGATTAATACCCACCCAAATACTTTTGGTGTGTATTGACTCATACCCAAAGATATAAAGTCGGTGGGTATTTTCTATTTTAAAAAAATATTTATGTTTTAATTTAAAATTACGAAACATATTTTTAAATTAACTAAGAGCAACATTTAGTTTACAAAATTATTAACAAACTATTTTAAAATTCTAAATATTTCAATCTTTTTTTTGAAGGTTTCAAGTTTTACTAAATATATTTAACGTCTTACATTTAACAAATCGTTCAAAAGATACATAATTACAACGTTTAAAGTCTTTACAAACATTCTCAAAAGACTTTCAAGAATTATGATAAACATTTAATTAACAAACTTAGTGTTAGATGTCATACTTGAACCCACATTTTCAAAAACTAGTTTGTTATAATCAAACACGATTCGTGAGGGCACTCTATAAAAAAATGAAAAGGGGCAGGAATTTGTTGAAGACGAAATCAAGATAAATCAGTGCAGCAGACCTTACAACCATAGGATGAGCGCTGGAATGTCATACATCGCTCTACAGTTAGTTGTGTCGTCCGCTGCAACGAAAGAGATGCGCGTTCACGAAGCAGCGAAACAGCTAATGTGCACCTCAACGTTGTTAGCCCAAACGCAACAGAATGTCCAAACGCTAACAGAACACGGACAGGGCGCCCGAGTGTTAGTATTCAGCCCGAAATGATGTCGTTTTATTTATATTTTTCTTCTTTCTCGCGACGAGCAACAATCATCATCTATCGAAACTTTTGATTTTTAAAAAGTGAAACTCGACCGATACTCAATCAAATCGGTTTATTCAAATGTTGAAAATTTTGGGAAAAAACCCTAACAGAAACACAAAGAAAGAAAACAAACTGAAAGAACACTAATAGAATTTGATAACGGAGTTCGGCCAAAATGTTGCCCACGTCTCCGAGCACTAAGGCTATCAATTAATAAGGAAATAGAGATACAAATATTGAGTGCCATAAACCAAAGAGGGGAGAGTTTTTTTTATACACTAAGAAACTTCCCCAACTCCCATCATCTTCCGATGTGGGATTTATACTAATTATGAATATAGTTTCTTTTATATACTAAGAAACTTCTTTCACTCCCACCATCTTCCGATGTGGGATTCTAATTGTGCCAAAAACAACAAATCTTCACTTTGGCACAATATCCAAATACTAATCTTCAATATTAAAAATAAACCTTTAGTGCTTCCAATTGGCGCTCTTCAGCGCCGACTCAAACGCGGAAGATGTTTACCAAATCTAAACAATTAGATTTGGTTTTCCCCATGTCTTTCATCTCGAACTCTTTACCCAATCGTCTTCAATTTGTCAACTTCATATTGGCTCTTTGATGCTATCAACATATCATCAACGTACGAGAGTAAATAGATGTAAGACTCATCTTATAATTTGCGCAAATACACACATGAACTGAATCTGCTTCTTGTGTACTTGTTCTCCATCATAAACTTGTCAAGTTGCTTGTACCATTGTCTCGACGATTGCTTAAACTTGTACAATGATCTATTCAACTTGAAAACCCAATTTTCTTTATCAGCAACTTTGAATCCATCTTGTTGACAAATGTAGATTTCCTCGTTCAAATGAACGTGTATGTCTGCGGTCTTCACATTTGGTTGAGCTAGCTCCAAATTCATCTGCGCTGCCAAGGCCAACAAAATTCTAATGGAAGAGTGTTTAATAACGGGAGAAAATACCTCATTATAATCAACTCTTTCCTTCTGAGCGTAGTTTTTAGCTACCAATTTTTCCTTGTAACGAACGTCAAATTTTTTGGAAAAAATCCTTCTTTCTTAGCAAAGATCCATTTACAACCAATAACCTTCTTCCTTTTTCGTAGATGCGTCAACTTGCATGTCTCATTCTTTTGAATAGATTGCATCTCATATTCCATAACACCTCTTTTTTTCTTCCATTTTCAGTACTTCGACTGACATCTGAAAAAGTGGATGGAACATCATCTACGACTAGAAGTGCATAGGCCGTCATGTTAACTAACCGACCTGGTTTTTGAGTAACTCGTCTTGGCCTGTTTACAACAATTGATTCACGCTGTTCTGAAGGTTCTTGGGTCAGAACCTCTTCCTCATTTAACTCTTCGTCTGTCGTCGGAGAGTCACTTATAGTTGGGCTTATCTTTATTTGCTCAAACTCCACCTGTTGCGGAGTACAATCAATCTTGTCTGGTGTTACCGTATTCAACATTGAATAATCATTAAAAGTAACATCTCTACTGATAATTGTTTTCCTTGCATCAAAACACTAAAGGCGATATTCTTTAACTCTGGTAGTAAGTCCCATAAACAGAGTATTCTTTCCTTGTGGATCCAAATTTGATTCAACTCCATGATAATATATTGTAGAACCAAAAATATGCAAAGAATCATAATCAGTTGCAGGTTTTTCAGACCATACCTCTAATGGAGTCTTGCCACCAAGTGCAGATGATGGTAGGCGATTTACCAAATGTTGAGCGGATGACACAACTTCTGCCCAAAATTTCCTGTCTAACCCAGTATTAGACAACATACATCGAACTTTCTCCACTAATGTCCTGTTCATACGTTCCGACACTCCATTCTGCTGTGGTGTTTTTCTGACTGTGAAGTGTCGAACTATGCCACACTCTTGGCATAACTTCTGGAATGAATCATTCTTGTATTCTCCACCGTTATCAGTCCGGAGAACTTTGATCTTTCTTCCTGTCTCGTCTTCAACTTGAGTTTTCCATTTAAGAAAAATCTCAAACACTTCATCTTTGTTCTTCATAGTAAACACTCAAACTCTTCTAGAAAAATCATCAATAAAAGTAACAAAACAATGTCTAGCTCCAAGAGAAGGAGTCTTGGTAGGTCCCCAGACATCTGAGTGCACATAGTCTAAAATACCCTTCGTATTATGCATAACAGTGCCAAATTTTACTCGCCTTTGTTTTCCCAGAATACAATGTTCACAAAAATCTAATTTACAAACTTTTGTACCTTTCAGCAATCCTTGTTTGACAAGAGTTTGCATAGATTTCTCACAAGCATGCCACAATCGCATATGTCATATCTTTGTTGCCTCTAACTCTTTACTACTCCCGGAAGTTGATACATCTACTGTCCCATTAACTGTACTACCTTGATAATAATACAAATTATTAATTTTCCTAATAGTTTTCAACATCACTAGCGCTCTAGAGATTACCTTAAGATTTTTCTTTTCCAATTTCACTTGTAGGCCTTTTGACTCCAAGGCCCCCAAAGAAATGAGATTTTTTTTTTACATTTTGTATATACCGAACATCTCTGATAATTCTGGTGGATTCGTCTTCATTTCTCAGTTTGATTGAACCTATCCCTTTTATTTTACATGTATTAGCATCTCCCATGTAAACAACTCCACCATCCAGCTCCTTAAAGTCAAAGAACCACTTTCGAACTGGTGTCATATGATAAGTGCAGGCTGAGTCCAATATCAATGCATCAGGATGTGATGTTGTGTGTGACATCGATAAAGAGTATTCTGAATCTGCATCACCTTTGTTTTCTGCAATATCTACATTTTCAGAATCTTTTTCTTTCTTCTTCAATTTTGGGCAGTTATTCTTCCAATGTCCCTTCTCACGAAAGAAAGCACATTCATCTTTGGCAACTCTACTTTCAGATCTTCTTCCTTTCCCTTTTGATTTGCTCTGCTGACGGCCTCTGACCATCAATGCTTCATCTGATATACCTACTTTGCTTTTCCTTTTATCCTGCTTTCTCAATTAATGACTATATAAAACATAATTTACAGTATCAAGAGAAACATTTTCCTTCCCATGAAGTAACGTTGTTTGTAAGTGTTCAAATTCACCAGGAAGGGACGATAGCAACATCAACGCGAGATCTTCATCCTCAAACTTAACTTCAAGGTTTAACAGATATGCTACTAATTCATTAAACTTAGTAATATGTTCATTCATAGTAGTACCTAGTTGGTAATCAAACCGGAACAACCGCTTCTTCATAAAGAGCTTATTCTGACCACTCTTCTTCAGAAATTTATCCTCCAATGCTTGCCACAGTTTTTGTGCAAAAGTTTCATTCTTCACAACATACTTCTGTTAGGATTTGTATCTCCCAAATCCGACCAGCTTGAAACAATCTGTAAAAAACACAAGAAAGAAGAACACAAGAACACACAGATTTATAGTGGTTCACTCAAATTGAGCTACATCCACTTCAGCCACCACCAGATTTCACTATGAAGAAGAAGAAGGAATACAGAGTTTTTTCCTCACACTTTATCTCTCTAGAATCTGTCTTAACCATGTAAACCCTTAATAATCACATATTTATAGGGTAAACATTCAGGTAATAAACCTAAATAACTTTGGTCAGGTCCAAG
The DNA here is from genome assembly GCF_907164915.1 of Impatiens glandulifera. NCBI lineage: Eukaryota > Viridiplantae > Streptophyta > Magnoliopsida > Ericales > Balsaminaceae > Impatiens > Impatiens glandulifera. The sequence goes on along the minus strand of NC_061870.1, from coordinate 21,474,926 downwards.
CCCAAAACCAAAAAAGATAAACCCAATAAACTCTAATTAACAATGTAGAGTTTATTATAAGTGTATACTCCATAACTCAACAATCTCCCACTTGGAGACTAACTTCATCATCTCTCGATCGGTAGTGGCTTTCCATTCGGTGTCTTAACGAAGAAGACCAACTGAAGTTGCACACAACTTCAGTTTCTCATTTGTCACAGCTTTCGTCAACATATCAGCTGAATTCTCACTCCCGGGAATCTTCTCAAGAGCTAATACTCCATCTTCTAAAGCTGACCGGATGAAATGATAACGAACCTGTATATGCTTCGTCCTGCCATGATAAACAGGATTCTTTGCCAAATGAATGGCACTATGACTGTCGCATCGCAACATACTTCCCTCGTAGTCTTGACCCAATTCTCGCAAAAAGGGTTGTAACCACAACATTTCCTTAGCAGCTTCTGTCACAACAACATACTCTGCCTCACAACTAGAAAGAGAAACAATCTTCTATAATTTTGAAACCCAACTGATTGCAGTACCTCTCAGAGTATAAATGTATCATGTTGTGCTCTTACTACTATCAACATCACCACCATTGTCAGCATCAACGTATCCTTCGAAACTCATATTATACTTTCGAAAATACAAAGCGAGACCCGTACTTCCTCTTAAGTATCGTAGTATCCACTTTACTACTTCCCAATGTTGTCTACCCGGGTTGCTCATGAACCTGCTAACAACTCCCACTGCATGTGCTATGTCTGGTCTTGTGCAAACCATCGCATACATAATACAACTAATGGCAGAGGCATACGGAATAGTGGCCATGTAATTTTTCTCCTCCTCTGTTGAAGGCGACTGATCTTTAGATAGTCTGAAGTGACTAGCTAAGGGGTTAATAACTGGTTTTGCATCATACAAGTTAAACCTGCTAAGAACTTTCTTGACATATTCTTCTTGTGAAAGCTTGAGAACTTTTTCATCCCTAAAAATTCTCATCCCAAGGATTTGTTTAGCAGCACCCAAATCCTTCATTGCAAACTTTTCAGACAACTCTTTCTTGAGTTTGTTAATCTCATACAAGCTTTCTCTAGCAATCAACATGTCATCAACGTAGAGGAGCAGAATAATGTACGATTTATCAAATCTCTTTATATAGCAGCAATGATCAGCTTCACACCTTAGAAAATTGTTACTTTTCATGAAGCTATCGAACTTCTTGTACCATTGCCTTGGAGCCTGTTTCAAACCATACAGACTCTTCTGAAGCTTACACACAAGCTCATCTTTTCCTTTGATTTCAAATCCTTCTGGTTGTCGCATATAAATTTCTTCATCTAGATCACCATGAAGAAAAGCAGTTTTGACATCCATTTGCTGAAGATGAAGGTCTTCTTTCACAACCAAACTCCCAAAACATGTCTATCAAGGAGTTTCCATTCAGCTTCATCCATCTTCTCTGGTTTCTCACTCAAAGGAACATGAAGCTTCTTTCCATAGAGATAATCTTCAATCTGCATTCTCTAGAAAGCATAATATGTCCCATCAAATATTCCAATTCTATGTCCTATACTATTCTCACTTGTCATTGTTTCCAATGCTCAGATCGAGAACTAGTTGCTCTGATACCAGTTGTTAGGATTTGTATCTCCCAAATCCGACCAGCTTGAAACAATCTGTAAAAAACACAAGAAAGAAGAACACAAGAATACACAGATTTATAGTGGTTCACTCAAATTGAGCTACATCCACATCAGCCACCACCAGATTTCAATATGAAGAAGAAGAAGGAATACAAAGTTTTTACTTCACACTTTATCTCTCTAGAATTCTGTCTTAACCATGTAAACCCTTAATAACCACATATTTATAGGGTAAACATTCAGGTAATAAACCTAAATAATTTTGGTCAGACTCAAGCCCAAAACCAATAATGATAAACCCAATAAACTCTACTTAACAATGTAGAGTTTATTATAAGTGTAGGCTTCATAACTCAACAACTTCTACTCTCTAGACAGGCATGATCGAATTGTTCCGCACGCCAAACGATTCATGATACTCCACTCTTTTTCTTCTATACCATCTGGTTTTCCGACCTAAATAGCAACATCTAGACCCTACTGAAAAAGACAATCTAGAACCTCACCTTGCCACATGCTGAAATGCTCAGTTCCATCAAAGATCTCCACCGCAAACTTCAAATTCGACATCGGTGTCTCGTATAGGATGACGAAGGAGTTGAAGCCCCTTTTGAAGACTCCACCATGCCAAGGACGAACCTTCGGCTATAATACCACTTGTTGGAAAAAAAAACCTGACAGAAACACAAAGGAATAAAACAAACTGAAAGAACACTAACAAAATTTGATAACAAAGTTCGGCCAAAATGTTGTCTACGTCTCTGAGCACTAAGGCTATCAATTAATAAGGAAGAAGAAATACAAATATTGGGTGTCATAAACCAAAGAGGGGAGAGTTTCTTTTATACACTAAGAAACTTCCCCAACTCCCATCATCTTCCATGTGGGATTTATACTAATTGTGAATATAGTTTCTTTTATAAACTAAGAAATTTCTTTCATTCTCATCATCTTCCGATGTGGGATTCTAATTGTGCCAAAAACAATAGAAATGATCACCCTATTACATTGATCATTTCACCTACAAACTTAGGCTTCATCGTCGCCTATGTCGATCAACTAGATGAAGATCAAATAAAACGCCATAAATGGATTTTGACTAAAATTCGATCCACTTGACCGATCTTGGGAAGTTATAAATATCCTCTAGGCAAAAAGAGGCATGAAATTCAATCTCAAGCCCTCAATCAATCTCAAGAAAAATCCGCCATTAAAAATTTCAAGATTTTCTTGAAAAATTTGAATCTTCGTTTAAGGTTGTGAAGCTCGGATTTGGGCATTAATAAAGTTTTTAAAAGAGTTTAGGAGTGTTCTCCAACTTATAGTAAGCTTCCAATCATGTTGTAATTCGAATTACAAGTTCGAATTGAAATTTTTATATTTTAGTTCGACTAATTTCATATACTACTTGATTGTTCAATTTCTTAATTGGAAAACGATCATAAAATCATATATAAGATTTCTAACGAAACTAATTTGAATCAATCGATCTAAATTAAGAATATAAAATCGGGTTTATGTTGTTGTGGTATAACTCATGAATAGTAACCCAAAACCTTCCTAACAAGTTTCTAATGATAATATGAGTATATTCAGACCAATTCCAAGCAATCCCGATAATTTAGATAAAAAAATTAATTTTTTTATAAAAAATTTAGTTCTTGAATTGGTTAATATGAACGGTCAGTATTCATGTTTTGGATTTATTCAATCATATGAAATATAAGAAAGCTATTAACAAACTCCTTACACTTTATCAAACCTTAAAAATCAAAAACTCCATTTTTTCTCCAAAAACTGTTTGATTTTAAAGGAACATCATCTTGATTGAATGATGCATCACGATGATGTTATAAATTATCCTTGGGATTAGGCGAAACTCCCCATACCCTTGGATCGAAGGATAGGGCCTTAATCTAAATCATCAAACTTGTAGTTTGATGTTCTTGACGACCGACCGGGGACTTAACCTGGGTTCGATTTCCGACCTAGAAATTCAAACTCTTCCCTGCATCCAACCGAGGATTCTTAGCTCAGGACCGAGAGCTCATCGCACCCCGACCGAGGAATTTCACTCACGACCAAGGATTCTTAACCTAGGACCGAGAGCTTCTTGCACCAAAATCGAGGAATTTTGCACCCGGCCGAGAATTATATGCCTAGGACTAAATTCTCTTTGCACCTCGTCAGACTCTCTACACCTGATCGAGGATCCTTAGCCAAGATCGAGAGCCTCCCGCACCTCAATTGAGGGTTTCCTACACCAAATCGAGAGCTTCCCGCACCTTGATCGAGAGACGTTGATGCTGGAATTGGGAAACCTCTAGAAGTCAAAGAGATAAGATCAAATTAATGAAGTGTGGTGGAATTAAAATAGTCACTTTTGGAAATCGACCGTCATAATATTTAATTATCTAGTATTAAAGTTTATTTACTTCTTTTTGGAGAGTTGTTCCAACTTCTTAGTTTTGTCTATTTGTAGGCCTTTTTGTAATCATGAAAGACAACTCACTTTTGAATAATAATTACTTTGAGCTTTAAGCTTGTTTATAAGTTTATCTTCTATTTATCTTGCTTTAAACTCTTTTGGTGGATTCCTAGAGTGAAGAGTGTCGAGTGACTTCTTGTGTTACTTCATATATCTCTAATTTCTCGGTATCAAAGTGGTATCAAAGCTTTGGTTTACAATGGTTGGTCGGAGAAGAAGAGGACCAAACGATGATGATCCTAAACCTCGTCAAAGAGACCTTCGTGATATTGAGTTAGAAGATTTAAGGAGACAAGTACAGTAACTCGAACAACGCCTTGCGTGTGGCGAACATCGTGAACATGATGTTTATGGTCATGATTCAGATGATGATTCAAGAAATAATGGTGAGGATTTCAATCCATTTCATGATGATAATGATGCAAGTGACCGTCTATCTCGTGGTCAACGGTTCCAAAAAAACAATGTCCGCCACAGGTTTTTGGATTTTAAAGTAGATATTCCAGATTTTGAAGGAATAAATAATTCTGACAAATTCATTGACTGGCTCAATACTGTTGAGAGAATTTTTGAGTTCAAAGATGTTCAAGAAGATAACAAGGTGAAGTTAATGGTTATCAAATTAAAAAATATGCGACCATTTGGTGGGAACACCTTAAGAAGCAACGTGTGCGTGATGGCAAGAAAAAGATCAGAACATGGGACAAAATGAAGGAGTTAAGGAGGAAATTTTTGCCGAATAATTATCGCCAACATGCGTTTCTCAAATATCATAACTTCAGGCAGAAGGATCTATCTGTGGAAGACTGCGTGGCTGAATTTAAAAATCTTATGATGCGATGCGATGTTTTGGAGCCAGAAGAACAATCTATTGCTCGTTTTCTTGGAGGGCTACGATATGAAATTGGAAATGTGGTCCAATTGCAGCAATATTTGACATATAATGATGTATGTCAGTTGGCTCTCAAAGTTGAAAAACAAAAAAAAAATCGAGTCATTATGGGGGACGTTTCTCATCGAGTGGTGGTGCCTATAACCGATAAAGTGTTTCTACTTCCAAGAACAGTCCATCTGTAAATGACGTAAAACATAAATCTTTTACAAGTAAGAATGATGGTGCTAGTTTTGAAAAATCAAGTGGTCCGACTAATCAAAAAACTTGTTTCAAGTGCAAAGGGTTCGGATATTTTGCCGCTGATTGTCCAAATCGAAGAATCATTACTCTCGATGAAGAATAGAATGAGAAGACAACACCAATTTACGATGAATGTAACGAGGAGGGAGATATCACTTATGAAGATTATGGGGAAGCTTTAGTAATACGGCGTATCCTCAACACCACTTATGTTCCAAATGATTCATGGCTTCGTAATAATATTTTTCACACTAGATGCACGTCAAATGGCAAGGTGTGTGACATCATTGTCGATGGAGGAAGCTACGAAAATGTTGTGGCTACAACTATGGTGGAGAAGCTGTAATTAAAAACCGAAAATCATCCTCGACCTTACAAATTATCATGGCTTCGGAAAGGTAATGAAGTAAAGGTAAATAATCGACGTCTCGTTCAATTTTCTATTGGAGACAAGTACAAAGATGAAGTTTGGTGTGATGTTATCCCTTTGGATGTTTGTCATTTGCTTCTTAAAAGACTTTGGCAATTTGATAGGAAAACGCAACATGATGGATTCAAAACTACCTATACTTTTGTAAAAGATGACGAGAAAAAATTTTTAGGACCTTCAAGAATGAAGGACATTGTTAAACCATCAAAGGAAGAAGGAAATAATTTGCTCGCCAAATCACAATTTGAGGATGTAATGAATGAATCATTAGGGGCGTTTGCATTGGCGGTTTTGGAAGAAAACAAGGAAGATAATATCATTCCTCTACAAGTGCGGCATCTTTTATAAGAATTTATTGATGTCGTACTTGAAGAGATTCCTACGGGCCTTCCTCCCATGCGAAATATTCAACATTGTGTTGATATAATCTGATAGTATCGGCTTTATCGATAGAGACTGGGGTCTGGCTAAGGATGAAGGATTATGAAAAACGGTTTGAAAGAAATCCTGTTAGGGATTTAATTCGCTTTTGATTCTACGCAAACTTTTATAAACACTTGACACAGATTCAAGGCGGAATTATTTACTTGGTTTGAAGCAAAGATGAAATATGAAAAGATGACAGAAATGAAGAACACAACAGTTTGTTTATGGATGTTCGGAGAAACTCTCCTACGTCACCCCTTCTTCCAACCACCGGAAGGATTCACTATAATATGATTCGAATCAAATACAATTTACACACACACTTCGCTCACTATTGAACAGAAAACTTTCTGTTCAATTACAAGATGAAGAATATCACTCAACTAAAGGTGTTTTGATTCTAGCTCTCTCTTGATTCACACACAATACAATCAGAAAGCAGCTTCACAGTATGAATTCAGTAAACAGGATGATTAAGTAGTTTCTCTCTCTCTGCTAAATCAGATTGCTTGTTCGTAAGACAGATTGTCCGTTGTCCTTGAGATTTGTTAAAAATTGAGCAAGAGCTAATAGTCGAATCTTTAGAATGATACGTGGCACTCTTCCATTGGAAAGCCTCCATTGTACACAGCAGGTTCTGAGCACAAGGATCGTGACCGTACATCACTGGTAGTGCGCCGAATATTCCATCAGGGATGTACCTGCAAAACAAGTAATGTGAGGAAAATTCTCTTACGTGGCATTCCTTGATTGGTTGCATATAGCTATTGTACTAATCTTCACTAGAAAGTGGAGCAGGAGTAGGGTATAGCTATAACACGTGGGTAGGTGAAATGCTAGATTCAAGCATACTGCTTAAACTGAGCATTAGACGTATTTCAGTTAGACAGATTGTAAAATCAGTCTAATGAAATAAAACATCTCCTTTTAATAGAAACGTCTATTAGACCGCCTGGTTTAATAGAATTACACTCACGTCTAATTACAATAATCATTAGACTGCACGTCTAACTCCACTAAGTTAGACTGCACGTCTAACTCCACTGAGTTAGATTGCACGTCTAATTCCGGTTCTACCTCAGACTTGTCTGAAGGAGTTAGACTCACGTCTAACTTTTACTTTCTATTAGACTGCACGTCTAACTCCACTGAGTTAGACTACACGTCTAATTCCGCACAAATTAGACTGTTCGTCTAATTGCAAATATATTAGACTTACGTCTAATTCAGTGTATTTATTAGACCATCCGTCTAATTACACGTCTATTAGACTACACGTCTAACTCCGATGAGTTAGACTGTACGTCTAATTCTCAATATATTATACTTACGTCTAATTCTATACATTCATTAGACTACACGTCTAACTCCGATGAGTTAGACTGTACGTTTAATTTTATGCATTAATTAGACTACACATCTAACTCCGATGAGTTAGACTGTACGTCTAATTCTATGCATCTAATTCTCAAAATCGGTCCAATGACTTTCATTAGAGCCAAGTCTTATGAAATATTGTTTCAATATACCTGCATCAAAACTCATAAGTCATTTCATCATTAAAATCTCAATGGTTAAATTATTTCAACACATAGTCAAAATAATTTGACCCAACAATTTCCCCTTTTTTGATGAAGAAATTGCAAACCTGCATACATAACAACACATGCATTCATCGTATAAATAAACGAAACCTTGTTCACTTACATCAAACATTCAAAACCAATATTCAGAGAATCATCAGAGAAACATTGTTTAAAAGACTTAAATAGAGTATAAGAAAAGAAATTATTGTTCTTCCCTTTTAACTCGAGGATCGGTTGGACTCATTTCTTGACCGGGAGCCATGTTGAAGAATGAAGGATAACCGCGACCACCACGACCGCCTCCGCTTGATCTGCCACCACGTCGTTCAACAGAATGTAATGCGGTTTAAACACCTTCTTGGGTCCATTAACATGGATTATAGAACCATCGGCAGAGAAGGTTCTCTTCATCTCCTCCATGATTTTCTAAAGAGAGGATCAAGTCGAACGAATGCCCCTCCGTTGGAAGTTCAAAAAACTCCGCATAGACTGCTTCATCAAAAGAGAACTCTATTCCGTTGACGGTTGCTACGACGGATTCACCCACCATAGTTGCCATTTTGAAGAACTCGCGAACTTCATTTTCGTAGAATATGAACGGTCCGCCTAGATACTTCCTTAACCCAGAATATTCTAGGGTTTGGAACATCTCCACCAACTCCGGTTGATCGAACGTATACACCGATGGAAAATCCACCTGCAAAGTACAGTGACCCAGAGTGATTTTCTTCACCATTTTCAAAGGAATATGAACCGACACAGGATTTCAGAGAGATTTAGTGTGAGAAATGCAAAGAGAACTAGGGTTCTTAAGAGTTTCGAGGGATTGAAAACTTTCAAACTCATGCATGAATATCCTTATATAGACAGAAGAGGGAAATACAGAATAACCGTCTTTTCTTAAGGGTATGGCCCATCAATAAATGTTAGACGTCCTTTTTCAAGGAGTCATCATTACAAATGAGGGTATATCAGTCATTTTCTCTAAACTTGAGAGACACGTGTCTTCATGTTATTAAGAGATGATTGTTTGATGTTTTGAGCGGGAAAAACAAATAGATCTCAACATGGGACAACTGTCCTTGATCAGTCTAATCGGCATGTAGTTAGACGTTTTTATTACTTCACAAATCCATATAATAAAACATCTATTAGACGGATGAGTCTATTAGACGCATACGTCTAATTCCGTGTTATAACAATCCGTCTAATGTCTATTAGACGTGTACATCTAATTCCGCATAAACACCACGTGTTAGACGTGTGTTTGATTAGACGTGAGCATCCACTTGCTCATGACGTAAAAACGTCTAGTGTCTATTAGACGTGTCTGTCTAATCGCGTAGGTATATCACCTCAACATATAGACTTAGATGTATAGATTATGAGCAAAAATACGTCTAAGTACACACTGTTTCTTTCAGACACCCTCGTCTAATTAGATCGATTAAGAACATTCGTCTAGAGAGTATCTTTACTTCCAAAGTAATTTTCCCTCTCATTATGTATATGGACATAAGAATGTAATAAACAATTTTTGTGGTCCAAAGACCAAAAATATTTTTAACAAATACAAAACATTTATTCTACTAGAATGGCAAATGCCATTGTTGATCTTCCAGGTTGAGTACTCAAAATAATATTCTTCTACCTTCCTTCCTGCAATCCTCCTGCATCACCTACAAAAGAAACTATTTACACATTTTGGTACCCATACTCAATTGGGTCCTCGATCAATTAGTCCCTTAGGAATCCATATTTGAGTTATTCTGATGAACTTCCCATTTTGTGTTGTGATTAATGCATAGGATTCTGACTTAGCAGATGACTTCCTGCTAGCCAGTAATCCTTTAACTTTTGAAGAAGATTTTCTTTTAAAACTCCTTGACTTAGAGTCATGTTTTAGATTTCCAGACTTGTTAGCAGCTTCTAGCTTATTCTTAAGTCAACTAACGGTAGGCGGAACATATTATTTCATTTTTGAAAGCAACTTCTTCATGAATACGATCAGATTCAATGTCAGTCATACTTTCTTTGACAAAACTTATTGGCTTAAGTTTGTCATATGGTTTTGACTTTTTGCGTGACAGGTTAGGGTCATTGCTATCAAATCCCCATCCGGATCTAGATCCAGCAGGTTTCAACATGCTAATCTGATATTTGATAGCATCTCCAAACCTTGTCCATGCACAGACAACATAGTTTAACCTTTTGTTTTCAGATGAAAGGGTTTGAATATGTTCCTTGAGCATCTCATTCTCAGATGAGATCTCTTCAATCTTCTTTTCAAAAACATTTGACTCTTCAACTTGAGACAAATTTGGTTTGTTTACATCCGATGAAGATTTAGTTTCATTCAAGGATTCTGCTAGCTTTCTGTACTCGATGACCATGTCATCTAGTTCAGCTACCAATTGTTCCTTTGAAAAACTTTCAGAAGAGAAATCAAATACCTCAGTCTCCTGAGTTCCTTCTTCATCTTCTCTTGCCATTAAGCAAGTCACCTCTTCTTCATCACTTTCACTGGATGAAAAGTAAGAGCCACGGCTGCTTCCTCTGTTCTTCCCGTCACCTGCAATAAGGGCCTTCAGCTCTTTTCCATCATCCTTGGCATCTTCACGCTTTGGCTTCCGGCATTCCGATGCATAATGACCTTTAATACCACATTTAAAACAAGTAACATTAGCTTTAGATTTTCTATTATCATTAAAATTTTAAGAGTTTGAGTTAGAGTTGCTCTTCTTCGTGAAGTCGCCAAACTTCTTCACAAAGAGAGACATGGCATCGCTGCTCAACTGCTGAGCTGCCATCTTCACGTCCGGAGCGGTTGGTGGCTCTTCAGAAGTCACCAGTTCATTGGAAATGATAACGGGCGTGGGTTGATCTTCTTCCATCCTACAGTTCAACTCGAACTCATAGGCCTTGAGGTCAGCAAAGAGATCAAAGAGAGAGATCTTGTTAAGATCTTTGGATTCTCTCATCGCCATGGTCTTTATGTCCCATTCCCTTGGAAGAGCACGCATGACCTTGATAGCAAGCTCCCGGTTGCTATAGGTCTTTCCTAGGATGGACAAAGAGGAGACGATCTTGCTGAATTTGGTGTCGAAATCGTTCATTATTTCACCAGGGCGCATTTTGAAGCTGTCAAACTGTTGAGTGGCAACCATGATCTTGTTTTCCTTGGTTTGCTCGTTGCCCTCGCACAGTTGAGTGAGTCTGTCCCAGACCTCTTTGGCAGTGTCGCATTCGATAATGTAGTTGAACATGCTGTCATCGAGAGATCTGTACAGAACATCAAGAGTCATGTTATTGAGGTTGTTCTGCCTCTTTTCATCAGCGTTCCAGTCAGCCTTCTCCTTATCAATCTTGATAGGACCTTCTGTGAAAATGCTCCACATGTTATCATGAAGAGAAGAGAGATGAGCACGAACTCTTTTCTTCCAAACAATGTAGTTTTCTCGAGAGAAAGTTGGAATGGATGTAGCACTGATATCTTTGGATATGGTCGACATATTTCAGGAAAGGCTTGAGAAAAGAAACAGGGCTCCGATACCAATTGATCGGATCAGTTTTATCGATAGAGACTGGGGTCTGGCTAAGGATGAAGGCATATGAAAAACGGTTTGAAAGAAATCCTGTTAGGGATTTAATTCGCTTTCTATTTTACACAAACTTTTGTAAACACTTGAAACAGATTCAAGGCAGAATTGTTTACTTGGGTTTGAAGCACAAGATGAAATATGAAAAGATGACAGAAATGAAGAACACAGCAGTTTGTTTATGGATGTTCGGAGAAACTCTCCTACGTCACCCCTTCTTCCAACCACCGGAAGGATTCACTATAATATGATTCGAATCAAATACAGTTTACACACACACTTCGCTCACTATTAAACAAAACACTTTCTGTTCAATTACAAGATGAAGAATATCACTCAGCTAAAGATGTTTTGATTCTAGCTCTCTCTTGATTCACACACAGTACAATCAGAAAGCAGCTTCACAATATGAATTCAGTAAGCAAGATGATTAAGTAGTTTCTCTCTCTCTACTAAATCAGATTGCTTGTTCGTTGTATTCGCTTGTTCGTAAGGAAGATTGTCCGTTGTCCTTGAGATTTGTTAAAAATTGAGCAGGAGCTAATGGTCGAATCTTTAGAATGATACGTGGCACTCTTCCATTGGAAAGCCTCCATTGTACACAGCAGGTTCTGAGCACAAGGATCGTGGTCGTACATCACTGGTAGTGCGCCGAATATTCCATCAAGAATGTACTTGCAAAACAAGTAATGTGAGGAAAATTCTCTTACGTGGCATTCCTTGATTGGCTGCATATAACTATTGTACTAATCTTCACTAGAAAGTGGAGCAGGAGTAGGGTACAGCTATAGCACGTGGATAGGTGAAATGCTAGATTCAAGCATACTGCTTAAACTGAGCATTAGACGTATTTCAGTTAGACGGATTGTAAAATCAGACTAATGAAATAAAACATCTACTTTTAATAGAAACGTCTATTAGACCGCCTGGTCTAATAGAATTAGACTCACGTCTAATTACAATAACTATTAGACTGCACGTCTAACTCCACTGAGTTAGACTGCACGTCTAATTCCGGTTCTACCTCAGACTTCTCTGAAGGAGTTAGACTCACGTCTAACTTTCACTTTCTATTAGACTTCACGTCTAACTCCACTGAGTTAGACTTCACGTCTAATTCTGCACAAATTAGACTATCCGTCTAATTGCAAATATATTAGACTTACGTCTAATTCCGTGTATCTATTAGACCATCCGTCTAATTACAGATCTATTAGACTACACGTCTAACTCCAATGAGTTAGATTGTACGTCTAATTCTCAATATATTAGACTTACGTCTAATTCTATACATTCATTAGACTACACGTCTAACTCCGATGAGTTAGACTGTACGTCTAATTCTATGCATTCATTAGACTACATGTCTAACTCCGATGAGTTAGACTGTACGTCTAATTCTATGCATCTGATTCCCAAAATCGGTCTAATGACTCTCATTAGAGCCAAGTCTTATGAAATATTGTTTCAATACACCTGCATCAAAACTCATAAGTCATTTCATCATCAAAATCTCAATGGTTAAATTATTTCAACACATAGTCAAAATAATTTGACCCAACATAATCCCTGGTGCGTCAATCCCAAATAAGGATGCTTATAGAATGAATCCTAAGGAATATGAAGAGTTGCAGTGACAAGTTGAAGACTTGCTGGCAAGAGGTCTTATACAAGAAAGTAAGAGTCCTTGTGTTGTGCCAGTACTTCTTGTGCCAAAAAAGATGGTTTGTGGCGTATGTGTGTTGATAGTAGGGCGGTGAATAAAATCACGATCAAATACCGTTTTCCTATTCCTCGCCTCGATGATCTCTTTGATCAACTTCACGTCTTCAAAATTGGTTCTAAGATTGATTTACGGAGTGGCTATCATCAAATTCGAATGCGGCCTGGAGATGAGTGGAAAACCGCTTTCAAGACCAGAGATGGTCTTTACGAGTGGCTGGTTATGCCATTTGGACTTTCTAATGCACCCTCTACATTTATGCGACTTATGTATCACATGTCTAAACCATTTATTGGGAAATTTGTTGTTGTCTATTTTGACGATATTCTTGTGTACAGCTCCAGTCCAGAAGAGCATTTAAATCATCTTCGACAAGTTTTTAGGGTTCTAAGAGAACATAAGTTATATTCCAATTTGAAGAAATGTCACTTCTTCACTAACAGCCTCGTCTTTTTGGGCTACAATATTTCTGTCGACGGTATCAAGATGGATCGAGACAAGATTGAAGCTATCTTAAGTTGGCCAATTCCTAAGACTATTTATGATATTCAGAGTTTTCATGGCTTGGCTTCATTTTACCATAGGTTTATCAAAAAAATTAGCACTATCATTGCTCCTATAACTGAATGTTTGAAAGGTGGTAGTTTCAAGTGTACGGAGGAAGCATTAAAAAGATTTGAACTTCTCAAGAAAAAAATCACGGAAGCTCCAATTTTGCAACTTCCAGATTTCGGAAGGGTATTCAAAGTAGATTGTGATGCTTCTAACGTGGGGATCGGAGGAGTTCTTAGCCAAGAAGGCAGACCCATTGCTTTCTTTAGTGAGATGATGAATAACTCCCGACGCATTTATTCAACATATGACAAGGAGTTCTTTGCCCTTGTTCGTACCTTGGATCATTGGCAACATTATCTACTACACAAGGAGTTTGTTCTCTTCTCGGATCATGAAGCTTTGAAGTACTTGATCTCACAACAAAAGTTTAACCCGCGACATGGAAAATGGGTCGAGTTTCTGCAAGCATTCAATTTTGTGATCAAGCACAAGTCTGGCGTGCTAAATCGAGTGGCAGATGCTCTTAGTCGAAGACATTCTTTGTTGTCTACCCTGTGATTACAAGTGCTTGGATTTGAGGTGATAAAAGATCTCTACAAAGATGATTTGTACTTCGGCAGAATTTGGGAGGAATCTTCAAAAGCTCCATTCAAGTTTTTCTTGATTGATGATGATTATCTCTTTAAAGGTACATTATTATGTATTCCAAATTGTTCATTAAGGCTAACAATTATCGATGAGGCACATAACGGAGGTCTTGCGGGACACTTTGGAAGAGAAAAGACTATTACACTCGTACAAGAATATTTTTATTGGCCACGTATGGATCGAGATGTCAAGAAGTACGTAGAGAGGTGCAGAGTGTGTCATATTGCTAAAAGTCATGGGCAAAATACGAGTTTGTACACACCTTTACCGGTACCATTATGTCCATGGGAAGATGTGAGTATGGACTTTGTTGTTGGGCTGCCACGCACTCAATGGAACAAAGATTCGATTATGGTGGTCGTTGATCGGTTTTAAAAAATGGCGCACTTTATTCCTTGCATCAAAACAATGGATGCCACTCACGTAGCTGTTCTTTATTTTAAAGAGATTGTGAGGCTTCATGGAATTCCAAAGACAATAACCTATAATCGAGATTCGAAATTTATGAGTCATTTCTGGCGAACGCTTAAGAAGAAACTTGAAACTAAACTTCAATTTAGTTCTTCTCACCATCCACAAACTGATGGACAGACAGAGGTTGTGAATCGGAGCTTGGTAAACCTTTTGAGAAGTTTGATTGGAAAGAATCATCGCCAATGGGATGAGGTTTTGGCTCAAGCAGAGTTTTCTTACAATCGATCATCGAGTCAAACTACCGGGTCGAGTCCGTTCGAGTTTATTTATGGTAAGAATCCCATCACTCCCATAGATCTAGATCCAATACCTATTACTCATCATATAAGCAAGGATGGAGAAGATCGTGCTAAGGATATTAAGCAATTGCATGCGAAAGTTCGTCAATAAATTATCGAGCACAATGAGAAATATCAAAGGGTGGCGAATAAGCATAGAAAGCGTTATGTTTTCAATGAAGGAGACTTGGTCTGGATTCACTTAAGAAAGGAGCATTTTCCTCGAGGTCGGCATGGAAAATTACAGCCTAGAGTTGATGGTCCTTTTAGAATTTTGAAGAAGATTGGTGATAATGCTTATAAGGTGGAGTTACCAAGAAACTATCATGTCTCAACCACGTTCAATGTTTCTGATCTTTCACCATACATTGATGACGAACAGGTTCCAGATTCGATGTCGAATCTTCTCCAACCGGGGGAGAATGATGTTGGAATTGGGAAACCTCTAGAAGTCAAAGAGATAAGATCAAATTCATGAAGTGTGGTGGAATTCAAATAGTCACTTTTGGAGATAGACCGTCATAATATTTAAATATCAAGTATTACGGTTTATTTACTTCTTTTTGGAGAGTTGTTCCAACTTCTTAGTTTTGCCTATTTGTAGGCCTTTTTGTAATCGTGAAAGACAACTCACTTTTGAATAATAATTACTTTGATCTTTAAGCTTGTTTAGAAGTTTATCTTCTATTTATTTTGCTCTAAACTCTTTTAGTGGATTCCTAGAGTGAAGAATGTCGAGTGACTTCTTTTGTTACTTCATATCTCTCTAATTTCTCGGTGTCAGACCTTGATCCAAGAATGAGGGGTTTTAGCTCGAGTCTGAGGGATCAACACCCTCGATCGAGAGGACCGGTCTTAAGGCTTGTTTGGTTAAGATTTTAAATTTTCTAAAAAAAAATTTTCAATTTGAAGAGTCAAACCATTTTTTAAAAATCTAACCATTTTTTAAAAATCTGAAGAAAA
The DNA here is from genome assembly GCF_907164915.1 of Impatiens glandulifera. NCBI lineage: Eukaryota > Viridiplantae > Streptophyta > Magnoliopsida > Ericales > Balsaminaceae > Impatiens > Impatiens glandulifera. The sequence goes on along the minus strand of NC_061870.1, from coordinate 21,458,993 downwards.
AAATAGTAAACAATTTCAAAATATTTTTTAAATATTTTCATAAAAATTATTTTGATAAGGGTCTGTTTGGGATTTAATTTTAGATCCTAATACTTTGAACTGATATTTTTCAAATACTTTCATCAACAACCATCAACATCAACCGCAGATACCAGTATTTAAATAATATTATTTCCCAAAAAAATATTTTACCGAATTTTCTTTTAATAAAAGATAATGAAATAAAATTATTTTCTTTAAAATAGGAATTGAAATAATATTATTTCCCAAAAAAAAGTATTCATCGTACATTTAAACTTACGGTTTTCACGTTGTTAAACCGTTACCTTTCAACTTATGATTGCAAAACTTCAATTTAGGGTTTACCAATTAGGGTTTTTCTATACAACAAACTTCAAAATTATGAAACTGATTATTTATTTTCCCCTAAATTCATGACAAGAACAAGTCTCCCTAAATTAATGTATAAGAATAAGTCTTTCTAATTCAAGAATAAGTTGGGCTTTGATACCAATTGTTGGAATTAATTAAAATAATTCCATAATAAACTTAAATCATAAACTATAATACCTTAGATCTTCATTTTTGTTCCTGAGATATGAAAAACAAAAGCGGAATATATATATACCTAGATTCTTAGACATGATTAGATGAGATGGTCTTCCAAAAGAGCAGAAATCATTTAGCCATATTTCTCCGATAATGGGGATTCAAAGAGAGGGAGCGTGTGATAAAAATAAGTTCGTTCTTATTTTTTATCAACCAACTTCCCTTTTATAATTTCTTCTGTCTTTTGGGGACCATAACCGTCATAACTGCCACATTACGCTAATTTCTAATTTTGCCCCTTATCAAATTAGAAATACCGCAAGGTATCCACAATTTAACATTCATAACAATAATGTCCTTAAGTCAAATCTCAAACATTCTTTAGATCACATAATATTAACTTATTATAATCAATGACCATATATATTTATTTAAATATATAAAGGTCTCCTTAAATTCTAAAAATTCTAACAGATATTTGATCATACAATTTTAACCGTTATTGAATATAAGTGAGTTTTATTTTTGAAAAAACAAACATTTTTTTTTTATTAATGAGTACATATCTAGGTGAAGACATGCATGACCTTGCCCACGTAGGGTATGCATGTGTCTCTAGCTTGTACATATAATTTGGCTGTTATATATATGCATCCATGTATAATTAAAAATTAAATTAAAAAGAGAAAAATAAATAAACATAATTACATTTAAAATGAGTCATTATATTACGGTGAATACAGCCACGTTCCTCATGATCATGCTTCCACCAATTCTCCTTAATATAAGATAAAATTTGCAAAATTTATCATTAATTATTTGCTTGCAGTTTTCATCTATTATTTTTTTTCTTGGTTCAAATAATTTAACCTCTTGAAAATCAATAAGAACAATTAATTCTGGGTTCAAACAATAAGAAACAAAGTATTGAATAACCCATGCATATCTCTAATAAATTTACACTTAATATTTTAATTAAAATGATTGGTAAAAAAATGTATAAAAACCATAACTTGACGAGGGATATTACAATATAAGTTTAAGAAAACATCCTCTCAATATTTAAATCATTGAAATATATAAAAATAATTAATGTTAAAAATGATTTATTTGATTATAAAACATATATAGAAGTTTGCTTACCATATATATATGCCTGAACCTAGACTCATATTCAGAAACAAGGGGTGAGAATATATAAAGCAATATATAGGACAAATCACCATGCACAAAAAAACAAGCTAAGAGACGTACGAGCTTTAACAAAGGTTGCCACCTATATATGCTAAAACCAAAACTAGAACCAGCCATGCCCTATTCTCCCCTTATAAAATCCCTACAATTCCTCTACTCTCATTTCATATCTCACTCATTAATTATATATCTATCTAATCTAGCCATGGCTAACTCTCATGTGCTTGCTCTCAACCTACTATGCCTCTTTGTTCTCACCATCGGTGGTTCGGCATTTAGGCAAAGTCCTCATCGGTTTTCGCAGCTTGACCAATGTCGCATCCAAAGTCTCAACCCTCTTGAGCCTAACAGGCGCATTCAACATGAAGCTGGTTACACCGATGTTTGGGACCAAGCATCCGATCAGATTCAGTGCGCCGGTGTGGCTGCCTCCCGCCACCTTATAGAGCAAGGAGGCCTCCTTTTGCCTTCTTTCAACAATGCCCCTTTGTTAGCATATGTTGTACAAGGCATGCATGCGATTATTTAATTAATCATCTCTTGTCGTTGCATTTTATTGTTATTTTAGAGTTTTAATTAGTTGAAGTTTGCATGGAACAGGTAGGGGAATTGTTGGCACAACCCTTCCAGGATGCGCAGAGACGTTTCAATCAAGCGAACAGACTGGATCAGCTGGAGAACAATTTGGCTCTCAGAGGTTTAGGGATCAACACCAGAAGATTCATCGCTGCCGAAAAGGGGATATTGTTGCTTTCCAAGCCGGTGTAGCCCATTGGGTCCATAACGATGGAAACGAAGACCTTGAACTTATGGTAGTCCACGACACCAGCAACGCCGACAATCAGCTTGACCAAAACCTCAGGGTAACAAACAAACACATCCCATTTTCTCTCTTTGGAATTTCATTTAACAAACACGCGCGTGGAATAATAAAATATTATTGAGTCATCATCTTCAAATGTGTTGTAGAGATTCTTCCTTGCCGGCAGCCCACAAGAGACGGAGAGGCGACAGGAGAAATACGGGTCTGATCATGAGGAGATCTTTTCGGGTAATCTTTTCCAGGGATTTGAGACCGAGGTCTTGGCAGAATCATTCAATGTCGACTTGGAGACAGCGGCGAGACTACAAGGACAAGACGATAACAGAGGATTCATCGTTAGGGTAGGAAAAGAATTCGAAATGCAAAGACCGTCAAGGTTCGAAGAAGAACGAAGAGAGAGAAGCATAAGAAACAATGGAGGATTCGAGGAAACTATTTGCACAATGAGGATCAGAGAGAATCTTGATGATCCAGATAGAGCAGATCAATACACTGCTAAGGGCGGTCGCATCAGCACTCTCAATAGCAATAACCTTCCAATTTTGAAGCAAATCCAATTGAGCGCTGAGAGAGGAGTCCTTTACGAGAATGCAATGGTGGCCACCGCAGTGGAGCGTTAACGCTCACAGTATCATCTACATATTGCGTGGATCGGGTCATATCCAAGTTGTGGGTCACTCTAACAGGGCTGTCTTCAATGGCGAAGTTCGACAAGGGCAGTTGTTGGTCGTCCCACAGAACTTCGCGGAGGTCAAGCAAGCAGGAAGCCAAGGACTTGAGTGGGTGTCATTCAAGACCAACGATAAGGCGGTGTCAAGCCCATTGGCAGGAAGAACGTCCGTGATCCGTGCAATGCCCGAGGAAGTGGTGATGAGTGCTTTTCGGCTGTCAAGAGATGAGGCACGAAGACTGAAGAATAACCGACAGGAAGTGAGGATCTTCCCACGATCAAAGAGACAAGAAAGTGAGAGATTTTGAAATTTTAATAGTAGAAAACCAAATAAATAAGTATACATGCTGCGAGAACTAATGAGTGATGGAGTTTGTTAAGGAAGTTTCTCTAATGTATTTTGAAGATGATAATAAATATAAAATAATATTTTATTTATTTTTATTTCGTACACTAATATATATTTAGAATCAAATATATATATGGAAAGAAGATTAGATTTATCATTTAGATTGGGGCAATTTCAGAATTTTATCCATGACATAACAATATGTCTATTCATGATATGAAATTATGTTCATATTTATCTCAATGGACAAAAAACAAGTTAGCATTGGTTAATTTCCGATCGGAATAGACCAAATTCCGGTATGAATTAACATTTACACCGATCGATTTGTATTTAAACGTCAACAGTCGGTAAACGTCGTCCGGGATTGCATAAACAGGCAATACCCACTGAGATGTGTTTAGTGTCTTGTTGATTAATACCCACCCAAATACTTTTGGTGTGTATGGACTCATACCCAAAGATATAAAGTCGGTGGGTATTTCCTATTTTAAAAAAATATTTATGTTTTAATTTAAAATTACGAAACATATTTTTAAATTAACTAAGAGCAACATTTAGTTTACAAAATCATTAACAAATTATTTTAAAACTCTAAATATTTCAATCTTTTAGGAAGGTTTCAAGTTTTACTAAATATATTTAACGTCTTACATTTAACAAATTGTTCAAAAGATACATAATTACAACGTTTAAAGTCTTTACAAACATTCTCAAAAGACTTTCAAGAATTATGATAAACATTTAATTAACAAACTTAGTGTTAGATGTCATACTTGAACCCACATTTTCAAAAACTAGTTTGTTATAATCAAACACGATTCGTGAGGGCACTCTATAAAAAAATGAAAAGGGGCAGAAATATGTTGAAGACGAAATCAAAATAAATCAGTGCAGCAGACCTTACAACCATCGGATGAGCGCTGGAATGTCATACATCGCTCTACAGTTAGTTGTGTCGTCCGCTGCAACGAAAGAGATGCGCGTTCACGAAGCAGCGAAACAACTAATGTGCACCTCAACGTTGTTAGCCCAAACGCAACAGAATGTCCAAACGCTAACAGAACACGGACAGGGCGCCCGAGTGTTAGTATTCAGCCCGAAATGATGTCGTTTTATTTCTATTTTTCTTCTTTCTCGCGACGAGCAACAATCATCATCTATCGAAACTTTTGATTTTTCAAAAGTGGAACTCGACCGATACTCAATAAAATCGGTTTATTCAAATGTTGAAATGATCACCCTATTATATTGATCATTTCACCTACAACCTTAGGCTTCATCGTCGCCTATGTCGATCAACTAGATGAAGATCAAATAAAACGACATAAATGGATTTTGACTAAAATTCGATCCACTTGACCGATCTTGGGAAGTTATAAATAGCTTCCTCTAGGCAAAAAAGAGGCATGGAATTCAATCTCAAGCCCTCAATCAATCTCAAGCAAAATCCGCCATTAAAATTTTCAAGATTTTCTTGAAAATTTTGAATCTTCGTTTAAGGTTGTGAAACTCGGATGTGGGCATTAATAAAGTTTTTAAAACTGTTTAGGAGTGTTCTCCAACTTATAGTAAGCTTCCAATCATGTTGTAATTCGAATTGAAATTTTTATATTTTAGTTCGACTAATTTCATATACTACTTGATTGTTCAATTTCTTGATTGGAAAACGATCATAAGATCATTTATAAGATTTCTAACGAAACTAATTTGAATCAATCGATCTAAATTAAGAATATAAAATCGGTTTTCTGTTCTTGGGGTATAACTCATGAATAGTAACACAAAACCTTCCTAACACGTTTCTAATGATATTATGAGTATATTCAGACCAATTCCAAACAATCCCGATAATTTAGATAAAAAACTAAATTTTTTATAAAAATTTTAGTTCTTGAATTGGTTAAAATGAACGGTTAGTGTTCATGTTTTGGATTTATTCAATCATATGAAGTATAAGAAAGCTATTAACAAACTCCTTACACTTTATCAAACCTTAAAAATCAAAAACTCCATTTTTCTCTAAAAATTGTTTGATTTTAAAGGAACATCATCTTGATTGAATGTTGCATCACGATGATGTTATAAATTATCCTTGGGATTAGGCGAAACTCCTCATACCCTTAGATCGAAGGATAGGGCCTTAATCAAAATCATCAAACTTGTAGTTTGATGTTCTTGACGACCGACCGGGCACTTAACCTGGGTTCGATTTCCGACCTAGAAATTCAAACTCTTCCCTGCATCCGACCGAGGATTCTTAGCTCAAGACCGAGAGCTCCTCGCACCCCGACCGAGGAATTTCACTCCCGACCAAGGATTCTTAACCTAGGATCGAGAGCTCCTTGCACCAAAATCGAGGAATTTTGCACCCGACCGAGAATTATATGCCTAGGACCGAATTCTCTTTGCACCTCGACAAACTCTCCGCACCTGATCGAGGATCCTTAGCCCAAGACCAAGAGCCTCCCGCACCTCGATCGAGAGACCTTGATGCTGGAATTGGGAAACCTCTAGAAGTCAAAGAGATAAGATCAAATTAATGAAGTGTGGTGGAATTCAAATAGTCACTTTTGAAGATCGACCGTCATAATATTTAATTATCTAGTATTAAAGTTTATTTACTTCTTTTTGGAGAGTTGTTCCAACTTCTTAGTTTTGCCTATTTGTAGGCCTTTTTGTAATCGTGAAAAACAACTCACTTTTGTATAATAATTACTTTGAGCTTTAAGCTTGTTTAAAAGTTTATCTTCTATTTATCTTGCTCTAAACTCTTTTGGTGGATTCCTATAGTGAAGAGTGTCGAGTGACTTTTTACAATGGTTGGTCGGAGAAGAAGAAGACCAAACGATGATGATCCTAAACCTCGTCAAAGAGACCTTCGTGATATTGAGTTAGAAGATTTAAGGAGACAAGTGCAGCAACTCGAACAACGCCTTGCGCGTGGCGAACATCGTGAACATGATGTTGATGGTCATGATTCAGATGATGATTCAAAAAATAATGATGAGGATTTCAATGTATTTCATGATGATAATGACGCAAGTGACCGTGTATCTCGTGGTCAACGGTTCCAAAGAAACAATGTCCGCCACAGGTTTTTGGATTTTAAAGTTGATATTCCAGATTTTGAAGGAAGAAATAAACCTGACGAATTCATTGACTGGCTCAATACAGTTGAGAGAATTTTTGAGTTCAAAGATATTCAATAAGATAACAAGGTGAAGTTAGTGGTTATCAAATTAAAAAAATATGCGTCCATTTGGTGGGAACACCTTAAGAAACAACGTGTGTGTGATGGCAAGAAAAATATCAGAACATGGGACAAAATGAAGGAGTTAAGGAGGAAATTTTTGCCGAATAATTATCGCCAAGATGCTTATCTCAAATATCACAACTTCAGGCAGAAGGATCTATCTGTGGAAGACTACGTGGCTGAATTTGAAAATCTTATGATGTGATGTGATGTTTTGGAGCCGAAAGAACAAACTATTGCTCGTTTTCTTGGAGGGCTACGATATGAAATTGGAAATGTGGTCTAATTGCAGCAATATTTGACATATAATGATGTATGTCAGTTGGATCTCAAAGTTGAAAAACAACAAAAAAAATCAAATCATTTTGGGGGACGTTTCTCATCGGGTGGTGGTGCCTATAACCGAGGAAGTGCTTTTACTTCCAAGAACAGTCCAACTGTAAATGACGTAAAACATAAATCTTTTACAAGTAAGGATGGTGGTGCTAGTTTTGAAAAATCAAGTGGTCCGACTAATTAAAAAACTTGTTTCAAGTGCAAAGGGTTCGGATATTTTGCCGCTGATTGTCCAAATCGAAGAATTATTACTCTCATTGAAGAAGAGAATGAGAAGACAACACCAATTTACGATGAATGTAACGAGGAGGGAGATATCACTTATGAAGATTATGGGGAAGCTTTAGTAATACAGCGTATCCTCAACACCACTTATGTTCCAAATGATTCATGGCTTCGTAATAATATTTTTCACACTAGATGCACGTCAAATGGCAAGGTGTGTGACATCATTGTCGATGGAGGAAGCTGCGAAAATGTTGTGGCTACAACTATGGTGGAGAAGCTGCAATTAAAAACCGAAAATCATCCTCGACCTTACAAATTATCATGGCTTCGGAAAGGTAATGAAGTAAAGGTAAATAATCGACGTCTCGTTCAATTTTCTATTGGAGACAAGTACAAAGATGAATTTTGATGTGATGTTATCCCTATGGATGTTTGTCATTTGCTTCTTGGAAGACCTTAGCAATCTGATAGGAAAACGCAACATGATGGATTCAAAAATACATATACTTTTGTAAAATATGGCGAGAAAATAATTTTGGGACCTTCAAGAATGAAGGACATTGTTAAACCATCAAAGGAAGAAGGAAATAATTTGCTCGCCAAATCACAATTTTAGGATGTAATGAATGAATCATTAGGGGCGTTTGCATTGGTGGTTTTGGAAGAAAATAAGGAAGATAATATCATTCCTCTACAAGTGAGGCCTTTTTTACAAGAAAGTAAGAGTCCTTGTGTTGTGACAGCACTTCTTGTGCCAAAAAAAGATGGTTCGTGGCATATGTGTGTTGATAGTAGGGCGGTGAATAAAATCACGATCAAATACCGTTTTCCTATTCCTCGCCTCGATGATCTCTTTGATCAACTTCACGGCTTCAAAATTGGTTCTAAGATTTATTTATAGAGTGGCTATCATAAAATTCGAATGCGGCCTGGAGATGAGTGGAAAACCGCTTTCAAGACCAGAGATGGTCTTTACGAGTGGCTGGTTATGCCATTTGGACTTTCTAATGCACCCTCTACATTTATGCGACTTATGAATCACATGTTTAAACCATTTATTCGGAAATTTGTTGTTGTCTATTTTGACGACATTCTTGTGTATAGCTCCAGTCCAGAAGAGCATTTAAATCATCTTCGACAAGTTTTTAGGGTGCTAAGAGAACATAAGTTATATGCCAATTTGAAGAAATGTCACTTCTTCACCAACAGCCTCGTCTTTTTGGGCTACAATATTTCTTCCGACGGTATCAAGATGGATCGAGACTAGATTGAAGCTATCTTAAGTTGGCCAATTCCTAAGACTGTTCATGATATTCAGAGTTTTCATGGCTTGGCTTCATTTTACCGCAGGTTTATCAAAAATTTTAGCACTATCATTGCTCCTATAACTGAATGTTTGAAAGGTGATAGTTTCAAGTGGACGGATGAAGCATTAAAAAGCTTTGAACTTCTCAAGAAAAAAATCACAGAAGCTCCAATTTTGCAACTTCCAGATTTCGGAAGGGTATTCGAAGTAGATTGTGATGCTTCTAATGTGGGGATCGGAGGAGTTCTTAGCCAAGAAGGCAAACCCATTGCTTTCTTTAGTGAGATAATGAATAACTCCCGACGCATTTATTCAACATATGACAAGGAGTTCTTTGCCCTTGTTCGTACCTTAGATCATTGGCAACATTATCTACTACACAAGGAGTTTGTTCTCTTCTCGGATCATGAAGCTTTGAAGTACTTGAACTCACAACAAAAGTTTAACCCGCGACATGGAAAATGGGTCGAGTTTCTGCAAGCATTCAATTTTGTGATCAAGCACAAGTCTGGCGTGCTAAATCGAGTGGCAGATGCTCTTAGTCGAAGACATTCTTTATTGTCTACGGTACGATTACAAGTGTTTGGATTTGAGGTGATAAAAGATCTCTACAAAGATGATTTGTACTTCGGCAGAATTTGGGAGGAATCTTCAAAAGCTCCATTCAAGTTTTTCTTGATTGATGACGATTATCTCTTTAAAAGTACATTATTATGTATTCCAGATTGTTCATTAAGGATAAGAATTATCGATGAGGCACATAACAGAGGTCTTGCGGGACACTTTGGAAGAGAAAAGACTCTTACACTCGTACAAAAAAAAATTATTGGCCACGTAGTAGAGAGGTGCAAAGTGTGTCATATTGCTAAAAGTCATGGGCAAAATACGGGTTTGTACACACCTTTACCGGTACCATTATGTCCATGGGAAGATGTGAGTATGGACTTTGTTGTTGGGCTGCCACGCACTCAAAGGAACAAAGATTTGATTATGGTGGTCTGTGATTGGTTTTCAAAAATGGTGCACTTTATTCCTTGCATCAAAACAATGGATGCCACTCAAGTAGATGTTCTTTATTTTAAAGAGATTGTGAGGCTTCATGGCATTCCAAAGACAATAACCTTTGATCGGGATTCGAAATTTATGAGTCATTTCTGGCGAACGCTTTGGAAGAAACTTGGAACTAAACTTCAATTTAGTTATTCTCACCATCCACAAACTGATGGACAGGCAGAGGTTGTGAATCGAAGATTGGGAAACCTTTTGAGAAGTTTGATTGGAAAGAATCCTCGCCAATGGGATGAGGTTTTGGCTCAAGCAGAGTTTGCTTACAATCGATCATCGAGTCAAACTACCGGGTCGAGTCCGTTCGAGGTTGTTTATGGTAAGAATCCGATCACTCCCATAGATCTAGATCCAATACCTATTACTCATCATATAAGCAAAGATGGAGAAGATCGTGCTAAGTATATTAAGCAATTGCATGCGAAAGTTCGTCAAAAATTATCGAGCACAATGAGAAATATCAAAGGGTGGCGAACAAGCATAGAAAGCGTTATGTTTTCAATGAAGGAGACTTGGTCTGGATTCACTTAAGAAAGGAGCGTTTTCCTCGAGGTCGGCATGGAAAATTACAGCCTAGAGCTGATGGTCCTTTTAGAATTTTGAAGAAGATTGGTGATAATGCTTACAAGGTGGAGTTACCAGGAAATTATGATTTCTCAACCACGTTCAATGTTTCTGATCTTTCACCATACATTGATGACGAACAGGTTCCAGATTCGATGTCGAATCTTCTCCAACCGGGGGAGAATGATGCTGGAATTGGGAAACCTCTAGAAGTAAAAGAGATAAGATCAAATTAATGAAGTGTGGTGGAATTCAAATAGTCACTTTTGGAGATCGACCGTCATAATATTTAATTATCTAGTATTAAAGTTTATTTACTTCTTTTTGGAGAGTTGTTCCAACTTCTTAGTTTTGCCAATTTGTAGGCCTTTTTGTAATCGTGAAAGACAACTCACTTTTAAATAATAATTACTTTGAGCTTTAAGCTTGTTTAGAAGTTTATCTTCTATTTATCTTGCTCTAAACTCTTTTGGTGGATTCATAGAGTGAAGAGTGTCGAGTGACATCTTGTGTTACTTCATATCTCTCTAATTTCTCGGTGTCAGACCTTGATCCAAGAATGAGGGGTTTTAGCTCGAGTCTGAGGGATCAACACCCTCGATCGAGAGGACCGGTCTTAACGCTTGTTTGGTTAAGATTTTAAAATTTCTAAAACTTTTTTTTTCAATTTGAAGAGTCAAACCATTTTTTAAAAATCTGAAGAAAAAAAATAGTAAACAATTTCAAAATATTTTTTAAATATTTTCATAAAAAATATTTTGATAAGGGTCTGTTTGGGATTTATTTTTAGATCCTAATACTTTGAACTGATATTTTTCAAATACTTTCATCAACAACCATCAACATCAATCGCAGATACAAGTATCTAAATAATATTATTTCCCAAAAAAATATTTTTACCGAATTTTCTTTTAATAAAAGATAATGAAATAAAATTATTTTCTTTAAAATAGGAATTGAAATAATATTATTTCCCAAAAAAAGTATTCATCATACATTTAAACTTACGGTTTTCACGTTGTTAAACCGTTACCTTTCAACTTATGATTGCAAAAACTTCAATTTAGGGTTTGTTAGGATTTGTATCTCCCAAATCCGAACTGCTTGAAAATAATCTGTAAAAAACACAAGAAAGAAGAACACAAGAACACACAGATTTATAGTGGTTCACTCAAATTGAGTTACATCCACTTCAGCCACCACCAGATTTCACTATGAAGAAGAAGAAGGAATACAGAGTTTTTTCCTTACACTTTATCTCTCTAAAATTCTGTCTTAACCATGTAAACCCTTAATAATCACATATTTATAGAGTAAACATTCAGGTAATAAACCTAAATAACTTTGGTCAGGCCCAAGCCCAAAACCAAAAAGAAAATCCAATAAACTCTAATTAACAATATAGAGTTTATTATAAGTGTAGGCTCCATAACTCAACAATCTCCCACTTGGAGACTAACTTCATCATCTCTCGATCGGTAGTGACTTTCCATTCGGTCTTAACGAAGAAGACCAACTGAAGTTGCACACAACTTCAGTTTCTTATTTGTCACAACTTTTGTCAACATATTAGCTAGATTCTCACTCCCGGGAATCTTCTCAAGAGCTAATACTTCATCTTCTAAAGCGGGGATGAAATGATAACGAACCTGTATATGCTTCGTCCTGCCATGATAAACATGATTCTTTGCCAAATGAATGGCACTCTAACTGTCGCATCGCAACATACTTCCCTCGTAGTCTTGACCCAATTCTCGCAAAAAGGGTTGTAACCACATCATTTCCTTAGCAGCTTCTGTCACAGCAACATACTCTACCTCACAACTAGAAAGAGCAACAATCTTCTGTAATTTTGAAACCCAACTGATTGCAGTACCTCCCAGAGTATAAATGTACCATGTTGGGCTCTTCCTACTATCAACATCACCACCATTGTCAGCATCAACATATCCTTCCAAACCCATATTAGACTTTTGAAAACACAAAGCAAGACCCGTACTTCCTCTTAAGTATCGTAGTATCCACTTTACTACTTCCCAATGTTGTCTACCCGGGTTGCTCATGAATCTGCTAACAACTCCCACTGCATGTGCTATGTCTGGTCTTGTGCAAACCATCGCATACATAATACAACCAATGACAGAGGCATACGGAACAGTGACCATGTAATTTTTCTCCTCCTCTGTTGAAGGCGACTGATCTTTAAATAGTCTAAAGTGACTAGTTAAGGGGGTAGTAACTGGTTTTGCATCATACAAGTTGAACCTGCTAAGAACTTTCTTCACATATTCTTCTTGTGAAAGCTTGAGAACTTCTTCATCTCTGAAAATTCTCATCCCAAGGATTTGTTTAGCAGCACCCAAATCCTTCATTGCAAACTTTTCAGACAACTCTTTCTTGAGCTTATTAATCTCATACAAGCTTGCTCCAGCAATCAACATGTCATCAACGTAGAGAAGAAGAAGAATGTATGATTTATCAAACCTCTTGATATAGCAGCAATGATCAGCTTCACACCTCAAAAAATTGTTACTTTTCATGAAGCTATCGAACTTCTTGTACCATTGCCTTGGAGCATGTTTCAAACCATACAGACTCTTCTGAATCTTACACATAAGCTCATCTTTTCCTTTGATTTCAAATCCTTCTAGTTGACGCATATAAATCTCTTCATCTAAATCACCATGAAGAAAAGCAGTTTTGACATCCATTTGTTGAAGATGAAAATCTTCTTTCACAACCAAACTCAAAATAGTTCTGATTGTCATCAATTTAACTACTGAAGAGAAGATTTCATTGTAGTCAATACCTTCTTTCTGTTGAAATCCTTTCACAACCAACCTTGCCTTGTACCTCATGGTTTTATCATGTTCTTCTTTAATCCTGAAGATCCATTTGTTGTGAAGTGCTTTCTTTCCATTTGGCAGCTCAGTGAGCTCCCAAGTCTGATTAAATGTCAAAGAGTCCATCTCATCTTTCATTGCAGACTCCCACTTAACTGATTCATCAGATTTTATTGCTCACTCAAAGCATTCAGGTTCACCTCTATCTGTCAACAAGATATAGTTCAGAGACGGAGACACCTCTCAACTGGTTTTCGATTCCTTGACGATCTTCTCAACTGTATAACCGGTGTTTGTTGATTTACCTCTGGGGTCACATTCTCAACAATTTCATCTTCAACAACACATTGTTCTTCTTCGACAATCGGTATATATTCAGCTGAAAAATCTCTCAAATCGACTATACCAGTCTCTTCTAACTTGGAATCACCATATAATGTCTTCCCAACACAATCTTTGTAGAGAACCTGTTCATTGAAGATAACATTTCTGTTACGAATGATCTTCCGATTTTGATTATCCCAGAAACGATAACCAAACTCGATATCACCATAACAAATAAAAAAAACATTTATTAAACTTTGGATCAAGCTTGCTCCTATCACATTCATTAATATGAACATATGATAAAGAACCAAACACTTTCAAATAAGAAAGGTTTACCTTTTTATTGCTCCAGGCTTCTTCAGGAATTCTGAATTCAAGAGGAACAGAGGGTCCCCTGTTTATCAAATAGGAAGCAGTATTAATAGCTTCTGCCCAGAAGGTTTTAGGCAGCCCTGCATGCAATCTCATGTTTCTAGCACGCTCGTTCAATGTTCGATTCATTCGTTCAGCTACTCCATTCTCTTGAGGCGTTCGGAGAACAGTCTTCACCATCCTGATCACATTCACAACACAATACTCTTTGAAATCTGAATTGATATATTCACCTCCGTTGTCGGATCTCAAAAACTTAACTTTTTGATTTATTTCATTTTCAACTAAAGCCTTCCATTTCTTGAAAATAGCAAATACTTCAGACTTGTGCTTCATAAAATATGCCCATACCTTTTTTGTCAAATCATCTATAAATGTCATGTAGTATTGTGATCCGCCAATAGAAGAAATATGTGCAGGTCCCCACACATCAGTGTGTACCAATTCTAGCCTTTCTTTCTTGAGCTCCTTCCCAATTTTTAAGAAACTAACTCGTTTCTGTTTTCCAAGAATGCAGGTTTCAAATAACTGATGTTCAACAGACTTCAGTTCTGGAATCTGTCCATTCTTCAAAAGAATTTTCATCCCTTTTTCGCTCATATGGCCCAACCTGCAATGCCACATCTCACTGTTCTTCAAGTCATCAACTACAGCAGCAACTGATTCTCTACAAGTTGAAGTCGTGTATAACGTTCCAGTTTTGTGACCTCGAGCAACAACTATTGCTCCATTAGTCACCTTCCACGCACTATTTCCACAACTGAAATTGTGACATTCTTCATCAAGTTGTGTAACAGAGATCAAATTGCGCATTAAACCTGGAATGTGTCTCACCTTATTAATCTTCCAAACAGAACCATTTGCCATCTTCAATTTGATGTCCCCATGCCAACAATATCTAGTGTCTCACCATCTGCGAGATAAACTTTCCCACAGTTTTCAGCCACATAATTCTCCACTAATTCTTTGTGGGCAGTGGTGTGGAAAGACGCTCCTGAGTCCAAAACCCATGAATCTATCGGGCTATCAACAAACAGAAGTAACGCATCAATGATAGATTCTGTAACAACGTTGGCTGCATCATTTTTATCACCACCATTTTTCTTCGGTGCTTTGCAGTTCCTCTTTAAATGACTCTGTTTACCACAATTCCAGCACTCAAATGTCTGCACAGACTTGGACTGACTCCTCCTGCTCCTCGACATAGATCTGCTATTACCTCGGTTGAAATTTCTATCATTACCTCTTCCCCTGTTTTCCACATTCAGAGCAGAACCTTTGAATGTTTCACCAGAATCAATTTTACGAACCTCTTCAGCAAGAATGCGATCTCTAACTTCAACAAATTTCAGTTTAGCATTTCCAACTGAATTACTAATTGCTGCCCTCATAGGTTCCCAACTATTTGGTAGAGATGCTAACAAAATCAGGGCACTAACTTCATCCCCAAAATCAATCTCAACAGATAGCAATTGATTCACAATTTTATTGAATTCATTCAAATGAGTAGTGACAGAAGTATCATCAACCATTCTTAAGTAAAAGAGTCTTTTCATTAAGTGTACCTTGTTGTTAGCAGATGGTTTCTCATACATATCAGAAAGAGCTTTCATTAGACCCATAGTGGTCTTCTCTTTTGCTACATTATGAACATCCGTCTTGGCTAGCGTCAATCAGACAACTCTCAAAACCTGTCTATCAAGGAGTTTCCATTCAGCTTCATCCATCTTCTCTAGTTTCTCACTCAAAGGAACATGAAGCTTCTTTCCAAAGAGATAATCTTCAATCTGCATTCTCCAGAAGGCATAATCTGTCCCATCAAATCTTCCAATCTCATGTCCTATAATGTTCTCATTTGCCATCATTTCTAATGCTCAGAACTAGTCTAGCTTCTCTGATACCAATTGTTAGAATTTGTATCTCCCAAATCCGACCTGCTTGAAAACAATCTGTAAAAAACACAAGAAAGAAGAACACAAGAACAAACAGATTTATAGTGGTTCACTCAAATTGAGCTATATCCACTTCAGCCACCACCAAATTTCACTATGAAGAAGAAGAAGAAGAAGGAATACAGAGTTTTTACCTCACACTTTATCTCTCTAAAATTCTGTCTTCTCACTATGTAAACCCTTAATAATCACATATTTATAGGGTAAACATTCAGGTAATAAACCTAAATAACTTTGGTCAGGCCCAAACCCAAAACCAAAAAAAGAAAACCCAATAAACTCTAATTAACAATGTAGAGTTTATTATAAGTGTAGGCTCCATAACTCAACAATCATTAGCTTTTGCGGTGCATTTAATCCTTAATAATCGCAGTGCATTTAATGTCGTCGTCGGTGTGCGCAAGTTCTCCCATTAAGGAGGAGAAGAAGAAAAATGGGTTGAATTTGAGACAAATAACAGTTTCGTAGTGGGCATAGTAGGAGGTTTTGTGTTACTTACTTTATTAACTAATTAATTTTTTTTTATAAATTCAACATTTAAATATTAAAGTATATATATATATATATAGAATTATAAAACTAATTAAAATATAATAATAAGTAAAATTAAAATAAAAAAATGTTATGTTTATAAAATTTATTACATTTATTTATTTATTTTAATAGATAATATAATAAGATTGTGATCTTAAAATTGGTGAAAGACATTAAAAATTATGATCGAGGGCGGGAGATTGAAAGAAAATAAAAAAAACAAAAAAAAACAGTGTAATATTGACTATGAATCTCGAAAAAGAATATGAGTTTTCAAAAAAAATCTGAGTTCATTAATAAAAAAATTAATATTAATATTGATTTTAATTCTTATGATTTTATTCCTTCTTTTGTAACAGAATAATATATATTTTTAGATTATTTTGTTAGACTAGTGATAATTAATGTCACAACTATAAGAATGGATCTCTTTTCCCAATTTTTG
Organism: Impatiens glandulifera; assembly: GCF_907164915.1. Taxonomy (NCBI): domain Eukaryota; kingdom Viridiplantae; phylum Streptophyta; class Magnoliopsida; order Ericales; family Balsaminaceae; genus Impatiens; species Impatiens glandulifera. Next base: position 21,442,180 of record NC_061870.1, on the reverse strand, counting down.
TTAAAAATGTCTTATTTTTTATATTATAAATGTATATATATTTTTTAAATGACTTATAGACACGTAAATTCTTAATATCGTATATTTAAAACAGTAAGAGATTTACTTTTTTAAAATTTAATTAAATTAAACTTGTTAGACTCTTTTAAAATTGTAAATTTTGAGAGTCGATTTTAAAAAAATCAAAGTTCTCGAGGTAAAGTGAGAGAAATATATAATTCTTATTAGTATGTTTTTGTAAAAAAAAAGTTTTAATCACATTTCTAACTCAATGCAAATTTTCCGCTCCCTATCATTACTCTAATAAAAATAGTTTCGAAAAAAAATTATATTCCTTGTTAATGCTCTTAGTTTTGGAGAGACGCTTCTTTTTTTATACAAAACAAACATAGATGATGAACATGTTATTCATCCACTAGTAATGATTCTCAATCACATTAATTGTGATGCATAATTAAATGTCATTATTGTTTTAATTAATGTGGTTGTTAGCAATTCTTTGATACTCTATTTTTCTTGTTTTTGTCTTGATATTTGATCATAGAATTTTAACCTAATTATTAAATATAAGTGAGTTTTTTTTTAGAAAAAACATTTTTTTTATTAATGAATACATATCTTGCTGAAGACATGCATGCCTTGCCCACGTAGGGTATGCATGTGTCTCTAGCTTGTACATATAATTTGGCTGTTATATATATGCATCCATGTATAATTAAAAATTAAATTAAAAAGAGAAAAATAAATAAACATAATTACATTTAAAATGAGTCATTATATAGACGTTTGCTTGTTTACCATATATGCCTGAACCTAGACTCATATTCAGAAACAAGGGGTGAGAATATATAAAGCAATATATAGGACAAATCACCATGCACAAAGAAAACAAGCTAAGAGACGTACGAGCTTTAACAAAGGTTGCCACCTACCTATATATGCTAAAACCAAAACTAGAACCAGCCATGCCCTCTTCTCCCCTTATAAAATCCCTACAATTCCTCTACTCTCATTTCATATCTCACTCATTAATTATATATCTATCTAATCTAGCCATGTCTAACTCTCATCATGTGCTTGCTCTCAACCTACTATGCCTCTTTGTTCTCACCATCGGTGGTTCGGCATTTAGGCAAAGTCCTCATCGGTTTTCGCAACTTGACCAATGTCGCATCCAAAGTCTCAACCCTCTTGAGCCTAACCGACGCATTCAACATGAAGCTGGTTATACCGATGTTTGGGACCAAACATCCGATCAGATTCAGTGCGCCGGTGTGGCTGCCTCCCGCCACCTTATAGAGCAAGGAGGCCTCCTTTTGCCTTCTTTCAACAATGCCCCTTTGTTAGCATATGTTGTACAAGGCATGCATGCGATTATTTAATTAATCATCTCTTGTCGTTGCATTTTATTGTTATTTTAGAGTTTTAATTAGTTGAAGTTTGCATGGAACAGGTAGGGGAATTGTTGGCACAACCCTTCCAGGATGCGCAGAGACGTTTCAATCAAGCGAACAGACTGGATCAGCTGGAGAACAATTTGGCTCTCAGAGGTTTAGGGATCAACACCAGAAGATTCATCGCTGCCGAAAAGGGGATATTGTTGCTTTCCAAGCCGGTGTAGCCCATTGGGTCCATAACGATGGAAACGAAGACCTTGAACTTATGGTAGTCCACGACACCAGCAACGCCGACAATCAGCTTGACCAAAACCTCAGGGTAACAAACAAACACATCCCATTTTCTCTCTTTGGAATTTCATTTAACAAACACGCGCGTGGAATAATAAAATATTATTGAGTCATCATCTTCAAATGTGTTGTAGAGATTCTTCCTTGCCGGCAGCCCACAAGAGACGGAGAGGCGACAGGAGAAATACGGGTCTGATCATGAGGAGATCTTTTCGGGTAATCTTTTCCAGGGATTTGAGACCGAGGTCTTGGCAGAATCATTCAATGTCGACTTGGAGACAGCGGCGAGACTACAAGGACAAGACGATAACAGAGGATTCATCGTTAGGGTAGGAAAAGAATTCGAAATGCAAAGACCGTCAAGGTTCGAAGAAGAACGAAGAGAGAGAAGCATAAGAAACAATGGAGGATTCGAGGAAACTATTTGCACAATGAGGATCAGAGAGAATCTTGATGATCCAGATAGAGCAGATCAATACACTGCTAAGGGCGGTCGCATCAGCACTCTCAATAGCAATAACCTTCCAATTTTGAAGCAAATCCAATTGAGCGCTGAGAGAGGAGTCCTTTACGAGAATGCAATGGTGGCACCGCAGTGGAGCGTTAACGCTCACAGTATCATCTACATATTGCGTGGATCGGGTCATATCCAAGTTGTGGGTCACTCTAACAGGGCTGTCTTCAATGGCGAAGTTCGACAAGGGCAGTTGTTGGTCGTCCCACAGAACTTCGCGGAGGTCAAGCAAGCAGGAAGCCAAGGACTTGAGTGGGTGTCATTCAAGACCAACGATAAGGCGGTGTCAAGCCCATTGGCAGGAAGAACGTCCGTGATCCGTGCAATGCCCGAGGAAGTGGTGATGAGTGCTTTTCGGCTGTCAAGAGATGAGGCACGAAGACTGAAGAATAACCGACAGGAAGTGAGGATCTTCCCACGATCAAAGAGACAAGAAAGTGAGAGATTTTGAAATTTTAATAGTAGAAAACCAAATAAATAAGTATACATGCTGCGAGAACTAATGAGTGATGGAGTTTGTTAAGGAAGTTTCTCTAATGTATTTTGAAGATGATAATAAATATAAAATAATATTTTATTTATTTTTATTTCGTACACTAATATATATTTAGAATCAAATATATATGGAAAGAATATTAGATTTATCATTTAAGTTGGGGCAATTTCAGAATTTTATCCATGACATAACAATAATATGTTTATTCATGATATGAAATTATATTCATATTTATCTCAATGGACAAAAAACAAGTTAGCATTGGTTAATTTCCGATCAGAATAGACCAAATTCCGGAATGAATTAACATTTACACCGATCGATTTGTATTTAAACGTCAATAGTCGGTAAACCTCATCCGAGATTGCATAAACAGGCAATACCTACCGAAATGTGTTTAGTGTCTTGTTGATTAATACCCACCAAAATACTTTTGGTGTGTATTGACTCATACCCAAAGATATAAAGTCGGTAGGTATTTCCTATTTTAAAAAAATATTTATGTTTTAATTTAAAATTACGAAACATATTTTTAAATTAATTAAGAGCAACATTTAGTTTACAAAATCCTTAACAACCTTCTTTAAAATTCTAAATATTTGAATCTTTAATGAAGGTTTCAAGTTTTACTAAATATATTTAACGTCTTACATTTAACGAATGGTTCAAAATATGCATAATTACTATGTCTAAAGTCACTACAAACATTCTCAAAAGTCTTCCCAGAGCAATGTACAAACTCCTCTAATGGAAACCTACAAATTACGACATACAAACGATTAACATTTCAATCAAAAATGAAGAATCTTAAATCTATAAAATGATCAAAGACTAGACGATAGTTATAGAATATACAAATTCAATATTTGCGTCTTTCGTGACCCGGATTTAACTTTCCTAAAATGTACAAAATTACTAATCGCGTTCACAATAAAAATAAATTCAAAGTATTATCTCACATATATAGATACAATCACATTCTTACAAAATTGAAAAGTATATACAAATATAAATGAAGTTTATAAATTAATAAGTGAGAAAAAGAAAAAATATTAATTTGTGAAAATGAGATTAAGGTTTTGCTTTAAAATGGGATTTCATCAAATACTTTATAGGCTAATTTAAAGCATATTATCTATCATATACACATAATAGCAATCTCAAAATTCAAAATTAGAAAGAAAAAAAAAATTATCATATACACTTTATATGAAGATATATTTGTTTCATATATTTTTTATTTTTATAAAATTGTTGGAAGTTAAGACATTAATTCTAGTAATGGATTTGGGTCCATAAAACTTTATAAGAAAGTAAAAATAAAAATGGATATATAACTTAGATAAATCTCTTATAATTTGAACTAACATAACACTAAAACAAACATGAAATTAAATTGTCAAACTAACAGTCAGGATTATCTACACTATGAAAGCAAAAAAACACTTAATACATCAAACACCACACCCTTGATTTGATCTTCCTCAATTATTCTTTTATTTCATTTTAATTAACAAAGTGATGGGTCAAGCAAGAAGATATCAGCCCATGGGCTTCTAAGCTGAGACCAAAACGAATCTTGACCCCAATCCATACTAGTCATCCTAGTCAATTTCAGCTCCGGCATCTTCTCCATTTCCACCGGCAACAGCACTGATCCGCCGGCGCCGCCGCCGACAATTCCTATTTCATTTAAACCCACCTCCAATTGATCAGATTCCGATGAGATGACGTCAGCAGTTAATGATGGAGAGTTATTATTATTATCCATGGCTGCCCTTTGTTCCAATACCTTCATTGATGTAGCTTTTCTATATATCTTACATAGCACCACCATATCCTGAATTAATTATACAAATTCAATACTTTTGAATTAGTTCAAGTTTAAATTATGAAATTAACTAACCTCATTCGAATTCGAAGAAGAAAAAGAACAGGGGAGACGGAATTCATTCATAATCCAATCGGTCTTTGAGCCACGAGGAGCTCTTCCATTGTAGAAGACCAAAGTTTTCTTCAATCCAACCAAACGTTTAGGATCAGACGAACTTAGAATCCGTCGGTCTGAACCTGTGGCTTTCCAGAAACCCTTTTCAGTTGTCCTGTTTGGCCGACCACCGTTGTTGTTCCCATGTTTCCGGCTGCTATCTCTAGGAACAAAAAAGTACCATTCTCTCTCACCATTAATCTTGGCTAAACCTGCAAATTTGAAGAAGAATGAGAAATGGGTTTTGGATTTGTTTAACTTATTTTATTTGTAATTGAGAATAAATAAATAAATACCGGGCAATTCGGAAGGATGGTGACGATATAGGTTGAGAAAACCGATGACGTCGAGCGGTAGTTCGTTGCCGGTGACGACACTTTTAAGGTAGAAATCAACGAGTTCTTCCTCGGTTGGATGAAATCTGAATCCTGGTAGTGGACTGTTTATCATTAACTTTGTTGATGATTCATCATTGTCCATTTTCATCTTTTCTTATTATTAGAAATGAATCTTCTTACAAGTTTTGGAATGAAATGATTCTATATTATATATATATATGGTTATTATTATTATTATTTTGAATTTCTTAATAATTATTGGGGAAGGAAGAAAAAAGATCTTACTTTTGAGGTTTTGTTTGGAAGTGGTGGATTCTCTCCTAACAAACAAATTAAATTATGTCAATGTTTGGATAATGGGAGTGATTATTATTTTATATATATTCACTTAAATATTGATTTTAAAAAAATAATGTAGAATATTAGGACATCCGTCTATAATCTTCCCCTCAAGTCATAAATTTTAGGTGAAGCTAGCTTTTTATTAAAAAAATAAATAAATAAGTAAATAAAAAATCACTTAAATATTGATGTTTCTAAGTTTTATTTTATTTGCATTTAACTTTTTATTATTATATTCTTTTATTATTAATATATATAAAGAAATGAGAAATGATTGGGAAAGGGAATTTGAGGGAGGGAATGATGTGTCACTCAAGGCTATCAAAATCGAGAGTTTACCTAAAATCGTTTTGTAATTATAAACTCGTAAAATCTAGAATTTACATAAAATCGTAAAAATTTAGTTTGAAAAAATAATAGTTATTATTTATATATATAATTAAATATTTTATACTTATCTAATTTTTAAAAATTATATTTTAATTAAAAATAATAATAAATAAATAACACTATAAAAAATTATACTTATAAAATTAATTATATTAATTTATTTATTTAAATAAATAATAACTTTATTTTTTATTTTTTAAATATAAATTTATTTATTTTAAGTAAAATAGTATAAAATCGTAAAATCGAAAATATTTATAAAATCGTAAAATCTTATTATTATAAATTTAAAATCTTAAGAGTTTACATATTTAAGAGTTTACTTAAAATCATACTCGTTAGCATAATATGAAATCGTAAAATCGTAAGATTTTAAGAGTTAACTCGAGATTTTATCGGCCTTGGTGTCACTACATCACTCTTTGGAAAAAAGATAAAAAGTGAGAAGAGAGAAAAATTTTGTTATTTTTTTGAAATTTTATTTATATATATATTTTATTTGCATTTAACTTTTTATTATTATATTCTTTTATTATTAATATATATAAAGAAATATGTATATAAATAAATTACAAAAAAAAAAAATATTTGAATTGTTGAATGTTATATTATTAATTAACTCAATAATTTTTATACATTTGAAATTTTCATTTTGTGAGTTATCATTTATTTAGATTTTTAGTTAGAAATCTTATTTTAAATAATTTTGTATACACATAATTTTTACTTTTTATGTATTATATTATTAATTTTTAACATAATTTTATTTAATTATTTTAAAATTATTTGTTTAATATATTAAATATGAATTAATTAATGTAAGTTGACTCAATCTAATATGATAGATGTAGGTTTAATTAGAGTTAATTTAGATAACTCAGACTAATTAAAAAAATTACTTCATCACTATTTTATCACATTAATCAATTTATTAATAAAATAATTATCATTTTATTCTTTTAAATTTGTTAAAAACCCAAATTTGAACAAGTTTATAGAGTTGTTAATAAGATTTAATAAAATATATCTAATATAAAAAAGATAAAATTTATATTTAAGCAAGATAAATATACTTAGTCAAACCTAGAGCAATCTTAATTTGATGTAGGTTTTTCCTCACTAAACAATGATAATATATTTGATAGGGAGTTTTTTAATCATAAACACATGATATAGTTTTAAAATTTAATTGAGAAAAATTATTGTTTGTGATAAATTATTAAATTATTTTTTATTTAATAATTTTTTTTAATTATAATAAGAATATTTAATTAAATATTTTGATTAATAATATAAATAATATAATTAATCATTAAAATGCAATTTCTTTTTTTTTTAATAATAATAATAATAATAATAATGAAAATGCAATTTATTTTAATTAAATTCAAATAACCCTATATCAGGTGAAGATGTAATATTACTTATCAATATTATAATATTTTATCAATATTTCTAAATTTCTATTATATCAAGAGAATATTACTTCACATAAAATTCTGACTATATTTGCATAGTGTTGAATTGAAATTATAATACAATATTATTTTTACTTTGTTGTTTAATCGTTTAAAACTAAAGAATTACAATTAGAACTATAAATTTAATGAAACTAAAATGTATATTATGTTTTACTAAATAGTTTATCATAATTAATTAAAATATAATTTTAAAGATTATTTTAACTGATAAATAAAGTGCAAGGTTTATCATTTATAATTTATTGCTTGAGTTTAAACTTTCATAATTTTTAAAAACCTTATTTATTAATCATGCTTAATATAATTATATATTTCAGTGCCACTAAGCTTGATTAGGGGCAATCTAACAGGTCACATTACAACAATATTTTTTAAGCTTGATTGATGTACAGATAATTAGGCATGTTTGGTTGAGAATTATTTAAATAAATATTTAGTTATTTAAAAATTCTTATTGATATTAATTTTGATAAAGTGAGATTCTCTATATAAATATTTAAAAAGTATTAATATATAATGATAAATTAATTATTTTAAAAAATAATATAAAATATTTTATTTAATAAATTAAGTGATGTGATTAATAAAATGAATTAAATGATATTTATTTATAATTAAATTTCCAAAGAAAAATTATATCACATTATTTTAATTTTAACATTTAATATCTAATTCATAAAATATTTTATTTTTATTAAACTAATATTTTAAATATGTAAAAATATTTTAATAATTTATTTTTAAACAATTCTAAATAATCCATTTTTACCTCCAATAACTTTTTTAAATCATAAAAAAAAAAGTCCAAGTTCAAAATCAGTTGTGAAATTCATATTTATACCGTTCACTTTGATGTACTAAATTTCAAATAGTTTGATTTGATATAACAATTTATGCATATTATTATGTATATGAACAAAATAATGTCATGTATCACAATTTAATGAACAGTAATATATATATATATATATATATTTATATATAATGTGTATTAACAAAATTCAAAAAAAAAATGTCATATTGATATTTATGTAAATAACGAGCTAAATTAAACAAATTCTCCATTTTATCATGTATAACATTAACAAAAACAAATATTTGTTTTCTAATAACAAAATAAAATAACTAACTAATTTTGAGAATAAATTTGTTTATTATCCCTAACAATTAATATCATTATATTAGCAGGATGCTAATAATAGTCTTTATAGTTATTGTATTTGTGCTCCCATATTATTTTAATTTAAATATATAATGTGACTTAATAATATAATATAATACTTATAAATTACATTACTCTATAAAAATAAAAATAAATATTGCAAAGGATTTGTAAATTTAGTCATAAAATAATATAAATTTTATATTCTAATTGTAAAATAGATTATATATATTCATAACAAAATATAATAGTTAGAATATTTTAATAGTTTTAGAACAATTAGTGTAAACAAAAATTTCAAGGGTTAAAGTCAATTATTAAAATGGTTGGAGGACTCGGACAAAATTGAGAAAAAGATCGTTGGATCTTTTCTGAAAGTTTGAGAACGATTTTTTTAAAAATTAATTTAAATGTTAAAAATAAATAATAGAGTAATTTGAAGACCATTCCAATAATTTGTAATCATTTTTGTATAGTAAATGTTGAAACAACTAATTCAACACAAAAAATAATAATAATAAATTTAGTTTACCTATAGTTTTTATTATAGAATCGGTTTATTTATTACTTAAAAAAAATAATAAATAAAAATTCTTTAACATATCAGAATTTGTTAATTAAATAATTAAAAATATATATTATTATTTAATTCTTTGATTTGAAATATAATTTATCAATATATATTTGTAGTGATTAGTGTTTGAGGCGGTTGTTGAAAGTCTATCTATTGAAAGCACTATGTGGGCCCACGCGGTTATAGTGGGCCCCACATATTGACAGAAGACCTGGAATTTTACTTAAGTCTTGAGCTGACTTATATATGACGTGTATAATAAACAGAGTTTTCGTGGAAATTCATCAGTTTTCAAGTGGAATTTTCCTAGCACTCTCCTAATAATTATTTTATAAATTTATTTCATTTTTGTCTGGAAAAAAATAGTACTTAGAAACAGTCAATATATATTTTTTTATTTTACATAAATATAAATTAATTTCCATGTATTTTGTATATAATTTTTTTTTTTTTTTTTTTTTTTTTTGCTAGGATCATATTATATATGAGTAATTATAGGAAGAACGAAAAGTTGAGCGCGGATTAGACTTGCTGACTTAATATTTATTTATTTATTTCTTTTATATTCATTAATAATTTTTTTTCTTTTCTCATCACTTACATTTTCTCTCTATCTTAAATAAGACATATTGAATAAAAAAAATCAATTCTTATTATTAAAAAATCCTTTATAATTTATCTCTGTAATTTTTATTATTATAAATATTCTTTTTTTAAATTATTGTATATGCCACTGTAAAACGTATTTTAATTATTTCTCTCTCAATAATTTATTTTTTTTTATTTATTAAAAAAATTAAAATTTATTTTTAATAATAAAAATGACTCAAATTAAAATAAATAACAATTAACTATGTTAATTAAAAATTATATATAAGAGAATAAAAGAAATATTTTTTAATTCAATTAATTAATTCTATTCTCTATTAATTTAATAATATATATATATTAATAATAAAAAATAAAATTATTAATAATTTTAATTAACAAATTGATCCTCTTTTTTAAACTCTGAACTCTCTTTTTTAAACTCTGAAAGGTTGTTTTTCTTTTTAAAAGAGTGTTTTAAAAGTGTCTTTCTTTTTCTGTCTAGTTCATCTTTGGGAATTTATTAGAAACTCAATCAATTATTAAAACTCACAACTACATAAAATTCAATCAACTATAACAACATTCAATCAAAAAAAATTATATATTATTTCTAATTTGTCTGGTGGATATGAAGTTTTGAAATTAATATTAATTACAGAAGACTTGTGAAAACTACTATTATTACTTGATGATTAAAAACAATTTATTAATTATATTTTGGAACATATTTTTTTGGTATGTTAATTTTATTAATGAGAGTAATAGGGGAGGGAATAATGTATCACTAGTTGAAAAAGGATAAAAGGTAATAGAGTGAGAAATTTTGTTCTTTTTTGTTAATTAAATTGCCACATCATTCCTAAATTCCTCTCAAATTCTCTTTTCAATCATTTCTCTTTATTGGTATTTTCTAAATAGATTTTCTAATTTATTAATATAAAATAGTAAATTAACTAAGTAAATATTTTTATTTAAATATAATATAATTAATTATTATTTATTTTAATTTGAGTCATTTTTATTATTAAAAATAATTTTTATTTTTATAATAAATAAAATGAAATAAATTATTTAGAGAGAGAAATAATTAAAATATTTATAGTGACATTTACAATATTTAAAAATATAATATTTATAATAAAAAAAATTAAAGAGATAAATTATTAAGTATTTTTTAATAATAAAAATTGATTTTTTTATTGAATATTTAAGATAGGGAGAGAATGTAGATAGTGAGAAGAAAGAGAAAATTATTAATAAATATAAAAGAGAAAAATAAATAAATGTTGCTTCACTCCCCTTATCATCATTATCCATCAAAAATGAAATATTTCATTGTCTATATGAAACTTAAATGTTTAATGTGAATTAAAATATATTAATTTAAAAGTGTTTGTGTGTGAATGTATTTTAAAATGTACAAGTGTGATGATTATCAATTACAAAATGTTTATAGACTTCTAGTGTGAATATATATAAATAAACAATAAATATGTTTGTGTGTGAATGTGTTTTGATTTTTTATTATTTTATATTTTGTAAATTTTAGTTCAAATATTATAACTTGAAAAAAATATTATAAGAAATTTTGAATTTTTATATAATTTTTTTTATTAGGTTTAGATTTGATAACTTTGTATATTTGAATATTTAGTTATTTAAATTATATTATGTATTTATATATAAATAATATTTAAATTCAGAGTAACTTAAATGGATTTTTGAAATTTTGTTATGGATTTTTTTTAATTAAAATAAATTAAATATATTTTGATATTTTTAATTGTTTAAAGAATTATAAGTGTGACAATATGACATAAATATGTGGATATATATAAATATAATAACACTAAAATCTCAAACAAGATTTTGATTTTTCGCATCACACTTATAAGATTCAACTAATTGACCTGTAAATCAAACTAGTGGAATTGAGAAAATTAAATGAGATGGTATTAAGAGTTTTCAACTTAAAAAAATAAATTAAAGAGAGATAAAAGCTCTTTTAGATTCTTAATCTTCAAATTTAAAATATTTTTATTTTGGTTAAAATATATTTCTTTTACTCCTCTCCATATTTATTATAGGGAAATGATACAGAGCGGTAAATTTGGGCGGAAAAAACGTAGGAAATGACGTGGCATGGTTACGTGTCAATTTTAATTAAATTCTGTCTTTATTCTTCCGTTACTTTTTTCTCTCTCTTAAACCCTCTTTCTTCCGTTACTTTTTTCTCTTTTCTAAATCCGGTTATCTTTCTAAATCCGGTTATCTTTTAACGTTTTTTCTTTCTCCCCCGTTCACACAAAGTGATAGCTCAAATCCACAGACTCACTAAAAATCATTTTTGATTCATTCTTCGTCCGAAATCATTTTCGATTCATTCTTCGTTCGATTCGTTCGTTCTCGCACCTCGTCGTTTATCCCTTATTTCTGATTTTCGCTTTCGACCTAATAGAAATATTTATCCACCGATTCTGCCGCTTCAATGTCTTCCGGCGCCGACCGATCAGAAAGTGTGTCATTGAATGAGAGTGATGTGCAATGTTTGGGTGGTTCGTCAACAACAAATCAAGTCAAAACTCCACAACTTGGGATGCTCTTCTCATCAGAAAATGAACTGCGTGATTTTTACAAGTCCTATGCACATGGTGTTGGTTTTGGAAAATGAACTCCACAACACATCACTCTCATTCAATGACACACTTTCTGATCGGTCGGCACCGGAAGACATTGAAGCGGCAGAATCGGTGGATGAATATTTCTGTTAGGTCAAAAGCGGAAGTCAGAAATAAGGGATAAACGATGAGGTGCGAGAACGAATCGAACGAAAATGATTTCGGACAAGAATGAATCAAAAATGATTTTTAGTGAGTCTGTGGATTTGAGCTATCACTTTGTGTAAACAGGGGAGAAGAAAGAAACGGGAAGAGATAACCGAATTAAAATTGATACGTAACCATGCCATGTCATTCCCTACATTTTTTCCGCCCAAATTTATTGCTCTATATCATTTCCCTTTAATATATACAACATTATTCTAACCCTTTTTTTTTATATTTCTTTTAAATCTTATATTTTAATAAATAATTATATATAGACATTAGTAGTTATATTTCTTAAATTTTAAAATAGTTTTACCTTTTTATCTAATAAAAATTTCAAAATAATTTATAAAAAAAATTATAACTTCTCTCTACATATTTACTATTTAAAATTCAGTTAAAAAAAGGTGAATTCTTTTGTAAATTATTTTAACTCTTTTTTTTAATTCAATTATATATTTTTTACTATAATTTTATTTGAATAAATAATTTTATATATACATCAATAATCATATTTATTTTAAATTTTATATTATATAATTATACATTAAATTTTAAAAATATTTGCCTTAAATAATTTTCAAATAATTTATTAAAAAATAACTTTTATACATTCTCTACATATTTATTATTTATATAATTAATTTAGTTTTTATATCTTTTATTTATTATTGATTAACAATAATTAAATATATATACCTACATCAAAATTATAAATTAAATTCAACAATCATAAAAAAAAAAAAAAAAAAAAAAAGTCTATTAGTTAAAGTGTTTATAATTAGTGCATGATTGTGGTATAAGTGGGTATGAATGGAAGGAATAATAGTTTCAATTGAGAATGATGCTATAATATAATGGTATATGTGAGTTCGAATTTGAGAGAAAAAAAAAAGGAATAATAATTCTTATTAAGGAAAATCGGCGTATTTTTAGGATAAAATTTTTTTGTAATACGATTTATCATTCATGTTTGAATTAGGCAAAGACACATAAAGTTTTTCATGAACACGATTCTTTGTGAATCAAATACATTTTATGCATATTTTATTATTAGTTTGACAAATATGTATGATAAAATATCATTTAGAAGATTAGAGGACAGAAATGTTAAGAATTGTACTTATGTTACTTTTAAAATTTATAATTTATCTTTCATATGAAGTTATATAGAGAAAAATTAAAGTTTTTCATGAGTATAATTTTTTTGAATTAAGTATATTTTATTATCTTTTAATATATCATTTTATGCATGTTTTACTATTAGCTTGAACAAATGTGAAAGTGTAGAATAACTTGAAAATATGAATTTGAAGAATAGACGAGTAAAATGATAAACTAGGTAAAAATAAATATATATATCACTAGTAAAAAAAGGAGCTTTACCGACGGTTTTTCCCGAAGGTTTTGTAAACCTCTCCTAAATACTCCCGAGAGGAACAAATCCTTCGGGATTAAAAATAGATTCCGAGGGGGGTGTAAAACCTTCGGGTTTATTAATTATTACCGAAAGTTCTACAAAGAACTTTCGGTTTTTACCTTCCCAAAAAACCCAAAAAAATTCTAAGTATTGGGTGTGGGTTATTTGCGAAGGTTTTAGGAAAAACCTTCGGTTTTCAAATCCCTTGGTTTTTTAATTGCGAAGGTTATTCAAAGACCCTTCGGTTTTGCCTTTTTTGAAAATTTCATTTCCGAAAGTTGTACAAAGAACCTTCGGTTTTGCTCATTATCAAATTTTTGAAAAAGGTTTTTCCGAAGGTTTTATAATAAACCCTCGGTTTTGACTAATAACTAAACCGAAAGTTTTATGAAAACCTTCGGCCTCGACCTCTATAAATACAAACCCTAACCCTTCTCTTTTTCATTCCGCTTCTCTCCTTTCTCTCTCTTCCGCCTTTGCCGCCGCCTGCCTCTTCCAAGCCAAGCCACGGGTTCTTCTCCTCTCTTCAGGTAATTTGTTTGATTTGTTTTTTTTGTTTTGTTTATTGTAAGATTTAGATTTTTCTTAAGTTTGTATATATATATATTATAGATCTAGATTTATGTTAGTTTACGTTATTTTGTTTGATGAATATATATATATATATATACATATATCTGAAATGCATTTAGGATATGGGTGATGATTCGACATGGAAGAGACTTCGGCGTACACCGGAGAAACTGCATCCGTGTTACCAGAATCTGATAACACAATCAGAAATTGCGGCACGTGAGGAAGAGGTCAGAAAGATGACGCTGGAAATGGAACAAATCCGACTAAGGGATGCCGAAAGAGGTCGTTTGCTGAGTGAAATCAAAGCGGACCGGGCCGAAATGTCTCAGAGATTAGAGAATCAACCACCCCCTCCTTCCACCCCATCTAATAATTAATTTGTAGATTTATTATGGATTTATGACAGTTATGTTTTAATATTTATGAATTATTGTTATTATGTTTGTTTTGTTTGGTTTAATATGTTTTATTAAATAATTATGTTTTGTTGACTTTTCACCTTTTTTTTAAAAAAAATGCATCGCCAAAACCGAGGGGTTTATTTGAAAACCTTCGGTTTTGACCAATTTTTTTTAAAATATTGGGGTAAAAACCGAAGGTTTTCAAATAAACCTTCGGTTTTGACCTTACATTAAAATTTTCAGATTTTTTTCTAAGTATGGGGAAGGGTAAAAACCGAAGGTTTTCAAATAAACCTTCGGTTTTGACCTTACATTAAAATTTTCAGATTTTTTTCTAAATTTGGGGAAGGGTAAAAACCGAAGGTTTTCAAGTAAACCTTCGGTTTTGACCTTACATTAAAAAAATCAGATTTTTTTCTAAGTATGGGGAAGGGTAAAAACCGAAGGTTTTCAAATAAACCTTCGGTTTTGACCTTACATTAAAAAAATCAGATTTTTTTCTAAGTATGGGGAAGGGTAAAAACCGAAAGTTTTCAAATAAACCTTCGGTTTTGACCTTACATTAAAAAAATCAGATTTTTTTCTAAATATATGGGGTAGGGTAAAAACCGAAGGTTTTCAAATAAACCTTCGGTTTTGACCTTACATTAAAAAAATCAGATTTTTTTCTAAGTATGGGGAAGGGTAAAAACCGAAGGTTTTCAAATAAACCTTCGGTTTTGACCTTACATTAAAAAAATCAGATTTTTTTCTAAGTATGGGGTAGGGTAAAAACCGAAGGTTTTCAAATAAACCTTCGGTTTTGACCTTACATTAAAAAAATCAGATTTTTTTCCAAGTATGGGGAAGGGTAAAAACCGAAGGTTTTCAAATAAACCTTCGGTTTTGACCTTACATTAAAAAAATCAGATTTTTTTCTAAGTATGGGGAAGGGTAAAAACCGAAGGTTTTCAAATAAACCTTCGGTTTTGACCTTACATTAAAAAAATTAGATTTTTTTCTAAGTATGGGGAAGGGTAAAAACCGAAGGTTTTCAAATAAACCTTCGGTTTTGACCTTACATTAAAAAAATCAGATTTTTTTCTAAGTATGGGGTAGGGTAAAAACCGAAGGTTTTCAAATAAACCTTCGGTTTTGACCTTACATTAAAAAAATCAGATTTTTTTCCAAGTATGGGGAAGGGTAAAAACCGAAGGTTTTCAAATAAACCTTCGGTTTTTACCCATATTTAAAAATATCTGAAAATTTTCTAAGTATGGGGAAGGGTAAAAACCGAAGGTTTTCAAATAAACCTTCGGTTTTGACCTTAAATTAAAAAAATCAGATTTTTTTCTAAATATATGGGGTAGGGTAAAAACCGAAGGTTTTCAAATAAACCTTCGGTTTTGACCGGTAAAAACCGAAGGTTTTCAAATAAACCTTCGGTTTTGACCTTACATTAAAAAAATCAGATTTTTTTCTAAGTATGGGGAAGGGTAAAAACCGAAGGTTTTCAAATAAACCTTCGGTTTTGACCTTACATTAAAAAAATCAGATTTTTTTCTAAGTACGGGGAAGGGTAAAAACCGAAGGTTTTCAAATAAACCTTCGGTTTTAACAATTCCAAAAAAACTTCTGATGAAGGTCAAGACCGAGAGATATATTTAAAACCTTCGCAAATACACATCAAAACCGAAAGTTAATTTTATAACTTTCGGTTTTAAGACTACCTAGTTTGTTCAATTCTTTTGTTTTTAACCCACTAATCTTAACTTCTAACTAATATAATCAATTTCGTGTTGTATTTTAAAATTTAATATTGGGTTTCATGTTCACATATTTATGATTGTGTTTGATTATTATAGAGAAGTCTATATGAATGTTCATGTTTGATTATCTTATGAATGTAGGTAATGTTTGATCAAATGGATTGTGCAATATTTTGAATACATCAAATGTGGTAAATTAATATTGTTATAGGTCATTAGAAGGTGAAAAACCAAAGAATTTAACCTTTTGTCAAGTGATAATTCCGAAAGTTATATAATTAACTTTCGGAAATAACCATCAAAACCGAAAGTTTTCTATAAACTTTCGGATTTTACATTTCTCAAGAACGAGGGTTTTATATAAACCCTTCGGTTTTGATGTAAATTTGCGAAAGTTAATTATATAACTTTCGGAATTATCATTTCACAAAATTGTAAAATTCATTGGTTCTCTACCTTCCAATCTAGACTCCTAAATAATATAATCAAGTGTGTGTTTTTATTTTAAAAATTTTAATTGTCTTTAATGTTAAAATGTTTATGAATGTGTTTGATTATATATAGAAGTGTATATGAATGTTTATGTTTGATTATCCTATGTATTTGTGTAATGTTTGAACATATGGATTGGGAAATGTTTTAAGGATATCAAATGTGTTAAATTAATGTTGTTCAACGTTATTAGAAAGTGAGAATTCAAATAATTTAACAAGTTCTCATGTTGTAAAACCGAAAGTTAAATATATAACTTTCGGAAATATGCCTAAAAAACGAAAGATTTACCAAAGCCTCTCGTTTTTGTGTATTTAAATTTAATTCCAAAAATGTATTTAAAGATTAAAAACCGAGAGTTATATTACAACTCTCGGAATTCTAACATTAAAAACCGAGAGTTATATTAAAACTCTCGGAATTTAAACATTATAAAACCGAGAGTTGTATATAAAACTCTCGGGTTCTATAAGGGTAAAACCGAGAGTTTTACACACAACTCTCGGGTTTTAAAAATTGTAAAACCGAGAGTTCTTTATAAAACTCTCGGAAATTACATCCTAAAATTAAAACGCCTCTTCCTCTTCTCTTTCCCGATTTCATTTTATTTCTTCTCCTCTCATCTCCTCCGCCGCCCTCTTCTCTCTCCCCGACGAACAAGCAGACCACCGAACATCTTGCGCCGCCGCCCTGCCGAACACCTTGCGCCGCCGCCCTGCCGAAGACCACCGAAGCTGTTGAAGAATCGCCATCTGCCGCCGCCGCCGAATCTTGAAGAAGCTCTGCCGCCGCCGCCGCAGCCCTGCAAGGTTAGTTTAGGGTTTCATTTTGAAAGTAGGTTAGATTAGTGTTAGATTGTTGCAATTAGGTTAGATTAATTTTAGATTCTTGTTAGATTTTTCAGATTAGGTTAGATTATTGTTAGATTTTTGAAATTAGGTTAGATTGAAGTTAGATTTTTGTTAGATTGTTGCAATTAGGTTAGATTATTGTTAGATATTTGTTAGATGTTTGTTAGATTTGTATGTTAGGTATTTTGTTTGATATTAGGTTGAAAATATGATTGATTTTGGTTAGTTTAGGTTTTGGATTGATTATTTTATTCAATTGATTTGATATATGTTCGGTTGAATGTTTGTTGGTTTGATTGTTAATTAATTGAGGTTTGATTTAGGTTAGACATGATTGAAGTTTAGGTTAGAATTTTAGGTTAAAATTTTGATTTTGGCTAGATTGATGTTTGATTGGAGTTTGATTCGATTAGATTTATTGGTTTGAATATTTGGTTATATTAATGTAGGTTAGGAATTTAAGCCGCCCGCTGCCCGCTCGTCGATCTACATTCGCTGCTCTTCTTCGTCGCTCTATTTGTGCAAGGTTAGTTCTTGTTGGTTTATTATATGGTTAGGTTAGTTTCATGTTTGATTTATGTTAGATTTAAAGTATGTTAGATTAGGTATTATGTTAGATTAGGTATTATGTTTGATTTATGTTAGATTATGTTAGATTATATATGTTAGATTAAATTAGGTTTGAAATGTGTATGAATGAAATAAGGTTGAATTATAATTTAAATAGGTTTTGAAATGTGTATGAATGAAATAATGTTAGAATATATGTATGTTTAGATTTAAGTTAGATTTATGTTAGGTTTTATTATTATTTGTTTATGTGTAATTTTGGTTGGATAATGATAGATTAGTTAGAAAATATGTTAACATTATGTAATCCTAATTAATTTAGACAAATTTAAGTAAATAATAAGGCGGGTTGTTTTCCATTTTATTAGAAATATGGAAGTACCCGATAAAAGCTGGATGACCTTACGTCGAGATCATCCAGATTACGAGGAAGGTGTTGACAAATTCCTTGAGTATGCTGTTCGGAATACATCCCGACAAACTGTGAAATGTCCCTGCGTGAAATGCTTGAACACGCCATTTATGGAAATAGACGAAGTGAAGACTCACCTCATCGTTTATGGAATAAATATCCATTATGAGTATTGGTATTTTCATGGAGAAAAGAGACGTACTACTCAAGTGGTTAATGAAGATGTCGATGAAGATGCCGATGACTACGATGATGATGACGACGATGATCAATCGGAGGATGCCGTGCCGGAATTCAACGATCCGATACAGGAGATGAATAATACAGTTAATGAACAGGTGAACGAAGAACGTTATATGCACGAATTTATAAACGATATGTTCCCCAATGTTAATGACGTCCCGACCAACGATGAACCAGTCGAAGATGCCCAAAGATTTTATAAATTGCTTGATGATTCCAAACGGCCATTGTATGAAGGTGCTCGAATAACGAAATCATCGGCACTACTGAAACTACTTCACATAAAAAATGTATGTCAATGGACGAATTCTTCGTTCGATATGTTGCTGCGTCTGCTTAAAGACTACATATTACCGATTGACGCTCAATTGCCAAACTCATACTACGAAAGTAAAAAATTCATTACTGATATCGGGCTTAAATATGACAAGATAGACGCATGTAAGAACAATTGTATGTTATTTTGGAAGGACGACATAAATGAAGATTCGTGCAGAGTTTGCGGTCTTTCAAGATGGAAAGTCGACCAAACAAGTGGGATAGTTCGGGAGAAGCAAAACGGGAAATTCATTCCAAAAAAGGTGTTGAGATATTTCCCTTTAATACCAAGACTGCAAAGACTATACATGTCCTCAAAGACAGCTCCAATGATGAGATGGCATAAAGAAGGAAGAGTTGATAGTGATACGTTGAGACACCCCGCTGATTCCTTAACTTGGAAGACGTTTGATGAAAATTATACAGATTTTGCTTCAGAATCTCGAAACGTAAGACACCCCGCTGATTCCTTAATGAAGCTCAAGCTGGAGGAACTGGAGAAGAGAGATGAAGAAAGAAGGCGGAAAATGGATGAATTGCAATTGGAAAAGCAAGAAATTGTGGAAAGAATGGAGAGGGAGAAGTTAGAGATTACCGAAAAAATGGAGAGGGAGAAGTCAGAGATGAACGCGAGAATGGAGAGAATCGAATTATATATGAGGCAACAACCACCTCCTCCCCCCACAAGCTAAGGTTGTTTCGATTATGAACATGTTTTCATTATAGTAGTTGAACTTATAACAGATTGTTCGGAATATTTGTTTGGTTTCGAATTTTGTAATGTTCACGATCAATTAATGTGATCGTTTAATGTATGCTGCATTTCTTTTATCATTAATATATTGGTTTGGCTGAACAGGTTTTGGTTAGGTTTTGGTTGCGAGCAAAATAATCCGCACATTTTTAAAATTTTAGGGGAAAAAACCGAAAGTAATATTGAAATCTCTCGGTTTTTCTCTTTTTGGAAAAAACGAGAGATATTAGAAAACTCTCGGTTTTTAGCCAAAGAGAAAACCGAGAGTTATATGACAAACCCTCGGTTTTTATCCTAAAGAGGAAAATCGAGAGTTATTTACAAAACTTTCGGTTTTCCTCTTCGGGTAAAATCCGAGAGTTTTAATATAACTTTCGGTTTTCTTGAAAAGGAGAAAACCGAGAGTTAGTGGAAAACTCTCGGTTTTACCCGAAGAGGAAAACCGAGAGTTATTTACAAAACTTTCGGTTTTAACCGAAGAGGAAAACCGAAAGTTTTGTATATAACTCTCGGTTTTCCTCTTCGGGTAAAACCGAAAGTTCTTTGCAAAACCCTCGGTTTTTCCACACAGAGAAAAACCGAAAGTTATTTGTAAAAAGAAGAAAACCGAAAGGTCTATATACAACCCTCGGTTTTTCCACAAAAGAGAAAAACCGAAAGGTCTGTATAAAACCCTCGGTTTTTCCAAAAAGAGAAAAACCGAAAGTTCTTGTAAAACCCTCGGTTTTTTCAAAAAGAGAAAAATACGAAAGTTTTCATATAACTCTCGGTTTTTCCCTTTATGGAAGTCCCGAGAGTGTCAATACCGAGGGATGGCGAGGGTTACTAAAACCTTCGGTAAGGTGTCTTCACCGAAAGTTATAGGGTCAAAACCGAGAGTTTTAACTCTCGGTTTTGACCCTTTTTTCACCAGTGTATATATATATATATATATATATATATATATATACTTTAAATTTAATATGCTTAATAAATTTAATTGGTCTCACAAAACAATATAAACATTAATATACGATGACTATCCTTTTTTTTATTTATTTTACTATCATTTTATGTTTGGTGTGATTTTTGTTTTTTACAATTAATTTTAAAAATCAATTAGAAGATTAGATAATAAATATTAGAAATGAATCTAGAATAAAATAAAGTTCGACATATTTATCTTCTCTAATAAAATAATATAATTTAAATTTATCTATATTTTTTTACTATAATTACTCTTATGTAATTTATTATTATTTTGACTATATAATATTTATTAATTTAATTGAATATATATAAAATAATTTTGTAAATATTTGATCTTAATTATTAATTTTAATTTAATAAATATATATTTTAAATTATAATATAAAATATGAATGTTCTACCATATTTGATTAATCCTTGTAACTGTAACGTCAAAATGACTATTTGTATTTAATAATATAAACATATAAATTAAGTGCAAAAAGTCTTTATATTTGATTTAGTTTAAAATATATATTTAAGGACAATGGTGACATTTAATTATTATATTAATTTGTTTAATAAAATTATTTAATTGTCAAAAATAATATATTGAAACCGATTTTATTTTAACTTTACGACTTAAAAATAAAATATATAAAAACATTTAATTTAATTCTCGTGTGATACACACGGATAAAAATATATTGTTAGAACGTCTCGCGTTTATCAATTTTAGGTTGTTAGTTCAAAACATACCTATAGTATTTTTAATTTTATTTTTAACCGTTTTAAGTTTATGGGCGGTCAACCCAGAATCCGATTCAAATATCCATTTACTCTCACATATGTATCCAAATTAACCACAGTTCTCAACCCGGCAATCTGAACACTTTCAAAATTAAACATCAGTATATACATATAGATTAGTTAGTTAAAAAGTTGAACTTATATTGTTACAACGTCCCGCGTTCATCAAATTTGGTGTTGAATTTAAAATATAAAGTCTTATTAACCTAGTTGGTTAAAGAGTTATACTTGTTTTTGTTAGGTTGCGAGTTTGAAACATACCTATAACATTTTTAATTTTATTTTTAACCGTTTTAAGTTTATGGACGGGTCAACCCATAATCTGATCCAAGTATCCATTTACTCTCACATATATATCCAAATTAACCACAGTTCTCAACTCGACAATCCGGACACTTTCAAAATTAAACATCATTATATATATATATATATATATATATATATATATATATAGAGAGAGAGAGAGATTAGTTAGTTAGTTAAAAAATTGAACTTATATTGTTACAACGTCCCGCGTTCATTAAATTTGGTGTTGAATTTAAAATATAAAGTGTTATTAGCCTAGTTAGTTAAAGAGTTATACTTGTTTTGTTAGGTTGCGAGTTTGAAACATACTTATAACATTTTTAATTTTATTTTTAACCATTTTAAGTTTATGGGCGGGTCAATCCAGAATCCGACCCAAGTATCCATTACTCTCACATACATATCCAAATTAACCACAACTCTCAACCCGACAATTTGGACAATTTCAAAATTAAGCATCATTATATATATATAGATTAGTTAGTTAAAAAATTGAACTTATATTGTTACAAAGTCCCGCGTTCATCAAATTTGGTGTTGAATTTAAAATATAAAGTGTTATTAGTCTAGTTGGTTAAAGAATTGTACTTATTTTGTTAGGTTGCGAGTTCGAAACATACTTATAGTATTTTTAATTTTATTTTTAACCGTTTTAAGTTTATGGGCGGGTCAACTCAGAATCCGATCCAAGTATCCATTTAATCTCACATTAATATCTAAATTAACCACAGCTCTCGACCCGACAATCCAGACACTCTCAAAATTAAACATCATTATATATATATATATATATATATATAGATTATCTTATCTTATTATTATTCTCCTTCTTAATTTATCTATAGGATGATTATACTTTATCTTTATTTATTTGATTCATATTATAACTTAATTAATTTGTTGCAATACACATATTTCAGTTTTCATTTAATTTATTAAATAATATAAAATAACATTGATGCATCAAAAATGTAAGTTCCACAATTAAAATTATTACTATTTCGATAGGAAGTACCATTCTTTTGTGTGTTTTTTTTATCAAATAGTAATTACATATCCTTTCAAAAAAATTTATTAATAAGATGTAAATATTTTGTATATAATATATAGATAAATAAGTTATATTATAATATATTTATATGGCATTAATTTTTTTTTTATATATTATGTATAATATATCAACTTAAGATTACATTTTATAAAGTAATATTTATTAATATTTCATAGCATTCTTCAACCATGGCAAAATCATACTGGTCCAAATAACAAAAGTTTATCAAAGTTTCTAAATTGTTTATTCCACTTTGAATATATAGATAGCTATAAATTTGCTGAAAATAATGAGTGGTTAAAACTTAGTAGTGTGTATAATAGATTTTTTAATTTAAATTTGCAATAATAATAATTTAAATTTAATATGTAAGTTCAATAATAAATAGTTTTTAATTTGACTGACAACACAACCCAACAAAATTAGTCAAGTTTGGAGAAGTCTCAGTCATAGTGGAGTTGAATTGGTCCATTCATTCTATCATATTGTCATTTACTAAGTTCACATTAAGCCTATTATAAATTTTGTATGGTTCTCATATATATATATATATATTATTGTTTAAAAACGATTTAACACCATTTCATTAAAAAGCCAAAAAGTGGGAGGAGTCAATAATCAAAACTAAACAAACCTTAGTTTTGATTGTAAGATGACAAACAAAAGACCCAAAAATTTCTGAATGGTGGCAGTCAAATCACATTATAAAACACAGATTATAATGAACAAAGACTACTATCTAGCTATCCCAACCTATGTTGTCTCTATATCCGCCTTTTGACCATATTACATTCTTTCACGTCTCATTCTTCTTGCGTTCTTCATTAAGGGAGATTGAATTGAAGCTGATGATGATGTTTGTCTACTCTTATTGTTTAATCTTCCTCTATATGAACTCGTACTAATATAATAAAATATATTATTCTTCAGGATTTCAGGGCTTTTGTCACTAATCTTCTCAATTTCAGTTTTACGTGTTTGAGGATCAACAACCTTAGTTTCCTCTGTGTTTTTCTTCTCTGTTGTATCTTTGATTTCATCTTCTGCCTCTTCATCTTCATTGTCTTTAGGTTTATCTTCTTCAGTATCCCCTTATTTCATCAGTTTCGTTGATTTCTTCATTATTTGATTCTACCTTACTTTCTTCCTCCACATCATTACTTTCTTCCTTCTCTGATTCTTCCTTGATTTATTCCTCTGAATTTTTTTTTTGCTGATTTTCTTTAACTTCTCCAATATGCTCTTTGATTCTTGATTTTTCTGTTTCATTTAGTAATGATTTTACTTCAAATAGAGAGAAATTATGTTTTAGTCCAAATACTATTTGATATAATGGTTTTAGGTTTAAGAATAGTCTAAATAAAATATATATATAATAATGCTTCATTTCAAAATTATGGATTGTCGTGTGAAGAGTTGTGGTTAATTTGAATATGTATATGAATCTAATGAATACTTAGATTGGATCATGGGTTAATCCGTTTATAAACTTGAAATGATTAAATTAAAAATAATTAAATAGAAATGTGATACACAAGTTCTCAAACCTAGCAA
Organism: Impatiens glandulifera; assembly: GCF_907164915.1. Classification (NCBI taxonomy): domain Eukaryota; kingdom Viridiplantae; phylum Streptophyta; class Magnoliopsida; order Ericales; family Balsaminaceae; genus Impatiens; species Impatiens glandulifera. The sequence continues at coordinate 21,417,338 of NC_061870.1, read as the reverse complement.
TATAAGTTCAACATTTAACCATGATATATAGTTCAACATTTAACCATGATATATAGTTCGATTATGACATTGGATATGTTGGTTACTCGAAGTGAGATATGGTAAAATATCAACAAGGATGAAATTTTGGGTGAATAAGATAAATGATAATTATGGTATTTTATACTCTAATTGTGCAAATGTACAAAGAAAAATCCTAAACTCAAATAAGAAAATAAGAAGATGGTATTCATATAAACTTGTGAGGGTTGAATCTCGTATTCAACAATTTAATTTGATAAAAATAATTCAAGTTTGAACCAAATAAAAATATAAATGATAGTTGTTGTAGGTCAGGCAAGTTTTCTAGCTTACAAACTAAAAATAAATAAATATCATTGTATATGCATATAAACTTTAATAATAATGGCATATTTTTATGATTGTCCCAATACCAACAAAGATTTGATTTTTCTTTTCATTTTATATATATATATATTATATATTATATATTATATGGTGAGCAAAACTCCCAATTTAAATATATTTTTTCTAAGAAGCAAAAGTCCCAAATTGAAGTTTTCCTCTTCTACTCTCTAAAGTCAAGTTTAGATAAATATCATTCATTTCGTGAATGTTAACTTCCTGTTATATATATATATATATATATATATATATATATATATATATATATATATATATATATATATATATATATATATATATATATATATATATATAAATTTATTTAAAAATATTTTATTTCTATACAAAAATAGACTTAACTAATCACATGTTCAGAAATTTATTGGGCATTTTTCATCTTAATCCAAATCTAAAAAGTGTTCTCAGTTAGGGTCTTTGAGCCGAATGTTCTCATTTGCAGGGTCTTAAGACCGGTTTTCCGTTTTATTTGAGACATGTATGCGTCTAATAATCAATATCGATAAATCTGATATGGTCATGGTCATAACAGGGTGATGTCCCGAACCAAATATGGTTTCATTTCCTTTCCTAACACAAATAGAAGCATACCATTTTTCATCTTGTCTTGTCTGATATGATTGAAACAAGCTCTTCTCTAGCTTTCTCGAGGGCACCCATCAAATTCTCTGGTTTTTTTCCGCCTGCCTGAGCAAAATTAGGCCTCCCGCCTCCGCCTCCTCCACACAACTTTGCTATAGGACCGATGAACTTTCCTGCTTGAATTCCCATGTCCACAACCGATGGAGAGAAAGCAGCCACTAAACTCACCTTTCCATCTCCTGGACAAGAGCCCAAAACAATAGCAGCAGGGTCTTCAATCGTCTCCACTAAATATTCAGCCGCACTCTTCAGTGAATCAGCATCAATGTCATCCATCGATTCAACAAGAACCCTATACAAAGAAAATTGTCATAAATTAATCTAAGAAAACTCTAAACTGACAAAACCAACATGTTATACGACAGACAGACACACATGCCTGACGTTTATTGATGTTCCAACAGAAAAGGTCTTGTTTGCCATATTCAGTGCCTTGTAAACTGCTGCCTTAGCACGAGCAGACGAGACTTCGTTTCTCGTCATTCGTAACTCCTCCAGAAGATTGTCTACTCTAGAGGTAACTTCTTCAGCTTTCACCTATTGTCACACAACAGCACATGAACAAACATAATACTAGCCTTCACTTTTTCAATCTCAACTACCAGTTTTTCTAAATGACTCGTTGCTAACGAAACATAGAGCTTTTTTTTTATTAAGGGTTATTTGAAAAAAAAGATTTGGTGAAAAAGTTATTATTTGAGATTATTTACATCAGCTGGGCATGCTATTGAAAATTGGATTATTTGAGAGTTATTTGTGTGAAAAGTCATAGTGGAGTTATTAAAATAACCTTGTTCACCAGGTTATGAAAAAGTGGGTTATTTGGATAAAAAAAATACTACAGAGATATTAGAATATATGAAAAACTAATTTATTTTTAAAAAGAAACAAAATGTATTTTAATTGATGATTTGAATGATATCATTATGGGTGACTAATAGTAGGATTAAATTTAAGTAACCCAGATCAAACTTATTTAAAATTTTAGAAAAATAAAATAAGATTAGTTTCTTATTTTGGTTGACGATTTGATTGAAGAAGACATGAAACAGGGCCATACTTTGAGTGTGGAACAAAGCTGCTTCATGTAGTTATCTCTCGCAAGAATATATTCAATAAAAGCTTCACCAGCAACAGCCTCAATACGCCTAACACCCGAGGCGACTCCCTGTTCAGAAATTATTCTGAATCCTCGAATCTCTGACGTGTTTTGAACGTGAGTGCCTCCACACAGTTCCATCGACACCCCTGGAACCTCCACAACTCTCACCTATGGCATGAAAATTGACTTAATAAACCGAAGATAAAAACAGAACGAAAATCGAATTTGTTTTACACAGTAAATTAACTTACCTCTTCTCCATATTTTTCACCAAACATGGCAATTGCTCCAGAATTTTTAGCCTCGGTTAGTGACATCACTTTGGTTTTTAAGATTGTGGCGTCCTCAATCCATGTATTGATTAATCCTTCGATTTCATTGAGCTCATTTTCCGTCAATGATCTATGGTAATTGAAATCAAACCTGAGACGATCGAAAGCGACCAATGATCCAGCTTGTGATGTCTCGTGGCCAATTACCTTCTTAAGTGCAGCTTGAAGTAAATGAGTTGCTGTATGATGAACCTACAGATAATAAGAAAAATGATTGTAAATGAAACTGAGAACCAAGGGCAAAAATACAAAATCATTGTGGATGTAACTATAAGTGTTTTAGAAACATTTATTGTGCCAATTTTAATAAAAAAAAATAATTTCATTTTCTCAAAAAGAAGTCATACTTTAGCGCGTTGCCTTAGCTTAGCATCAACAGCAGCTTCGATTTCTCTTCCGACCTCCAGAGTACCCTCCTTGATAGTGCCCTTATGAACAAAAATATTCCCCAACGATTTCTGCACATCTTTAATCTCAACAACAGCTTTCTTCTGGTTTCCACCCGAAATAACAAGAAAACCGTTATCGCCAATTTGACCGCCAGATTCTGCATAGAAGGGTGTCCTGTCCAACAAAACTTCCACCTCGCTTCCTTCCGAGACCTGCAGTACCGACTTTCCATTGACCAAAAGACCCTCGATTATAGCCCTGGAAGAAAGCGAGTCATAACCTATAAACTCAGTATCACCTATATTTTCAGTCAGATCAGAAACGTCTCCAACCACAAGCTTAACTGCAGTATGAGCAGCCTGAGATTGACGTCTTTGGCTTTCCATTTCGATATCAAAACCATTCATATCAATGCCAACACCTCGTTCATCGGCAACTTCTTGTGTAATCTCAACAGGAAAGCCATAAGTATCGTACAACAAAAACGCATCTTTACCAGACAAGCACGGAGTCTCCTCCTTAGAACTTAAAAGTGCCTCGTCTATCATTTGTGCAAGCAGTTTCTCCCCTCTCTCAAGTGTCTCTACAAACTGTAGCTCTTCTCTCTTCAACTTGTCAAGAACACTAGATGATCTTGTTTTCACATCTGAATCAATGTAAATGCTCATATCTATTACTTTTTCTGCAATTATTGGTAAAAAAGCTCCTTTTAGATCACCCTGACCATCTCCCTTAATACCAAGTAATCTCCCACAACGAACAGCCCTTCTGATGAGACGTCTAACCACATAACCTCTCCCAATGTTGGATGGGACAACTCCGTCAGACAGGAGATAAACTATTGCACGTAGATGGTCGCCAATAATCTAAAGTGAAAAAGGGAAAAACAATATCAGGTAGGAGAGAATCAACAATAGATATGAAGGGCATTACCAAATTTTACTAAACCTTAAGGTTCAATTTCACTGAATCATCTGAATGGAAATACGAGACATTTGCCAACTTGGAGGCCTTCTCGATGATTGGAAATATTAAGTCCGTCTCATAGTTATTAGGAACCTGAAACATGAATGTCGAATGGAATTAGTCACTTCCTCGCGTGTTATGTTTTAGCAAAAGAAATGACAAAAAGATGTTCGTTTTGCTTGCTGAACTTTTTAAAACGTCTCAAATTACTTCTTTTGTTAACTCTGTAAAATGCCTTGATATGCATTTAAGAAAGACAAAATATATTTTAACCAAATGATTGTAATGAGTTGCAGAAAATTATGTAAGAGAGGATTTAAGAACTTAACCAAAAATTGACTACAGGAAGTAATTTGAACCATTTTTAGAAGTACAAGAAACAAATCGGGCGCTACACAAGTTGAGGAAGCAAAATGATCCTTTCATTCAAGTTCAGGAAGCGAAATGAACTTTTATCCTTAAAACAAAATACCTTCTGAAGGATGCGAGCCATTCGTTCTAAGCCTAACCCAGTATCTATATTCTTCTGTTTTAATGGCTGAAGTAAACCATCTTCTGTTTTGTTGTATTGCATGAAAACAAGGTTGTAAAACTCAATAAACCTAGTATCATCTCCTAAATCCTGCAAAATAAATTGATCAATGGGGTAATTCAGGACTCTTATGATAAAATCTGGCCTCAGATAAAATAAATAAAAATAGTGAGAATGATACACACAATATTGGAATAGCCTCTCTCAGGCTGAAAATCATAATAAATTTCAGAGCATGGACCACAGGGACCGGTCACGCCACTATTCCAAAAGTTGTCCTCTTCACCCATCCTCTTTATACGCTCCACAGGGACACCCACCTGAGAAAAGACAAAGCATATTCATAAGATCAATGCAAGGTTTTGCTTCACTATTAACTTTTCTGATAAATAATTGTGAATCATATAATACAATGTCCAAAATGTTATTGATATATGCATGCGAATAGAGAGATCACATACATATGTGGAGGGGAAACAAAACTTAAATGTTATAAGATATTGAGCTACCTCATCGTGCCATATGGAAAATGTTTCATCATCATCTTCAAACACACTAATCCATAATCTATCGGCTGGTAAACCAAACCTGTCACAATGAATGTGTTATAAGAATGAAAAAGTGACTACTTGCAATACAACAATTATTCAAAAGGGAGGGGGGAAATGTCTCCACATCAAGCCAGATGTAGGTTATGATAAATTAAAAACATTAATACGACAAAACAACCAAAATAAGATCTACATAACGAATTCCTTCCACAAAAACAGAGAACCAAAACTTTAGCATTAAACATTTATTGCAACCAATGGATTTTACTTGAGCCATTATCTAGTTTATACTTTGTTTCTTATTAGTCTCGTTCACTGTTTTGTTAAACCATTTAGGACTTTGTTATGAGACTTTATAGGCATAATCTAACATCTAAAATGATTTAGAGCTAGCTTGTTTGATGTAGGGTTATCTGGAAATAATCTAGGCCTTGTTTGATGAAGGGTCATGTGGATTTAATCCAAATAACCCCTTATCCCATAATCAACCAAAATACTCTTTGGTTGCCAGCTCTTTATCCCATATCTTTTACTTGAAATGGTAAAAGATATAAACACATACTCTTTGATTGCCAGCTCCCATGCCCATTTAATCGCTTCCTTCTTGAAATAATCTCCAAAACTGAAATTCCCAAGCATCTCAAAGAATGTGTGATGACGAGATGTTCGACCAACATTCTCAATATCATTTGTCCTTATGCATCTTTGAGCTGTTGTAGCAGAAGGTACTTGCCTGGGGACCTAAACAGGATGTTAATGTTGTTCAGACCTGTTTCAAGAACAGAAGAAAGTTCCAAGACAGGTAACAATGTATGAGGATTAGTAACATATGAATATTGTCATCAAAAAGAAGGTAAAGGATATCAAGTATCACTTTCTTTCCAACAATCTATCCCAAAAGAGCGAAAAGGTCCTCAGATGATCATGTTCATGCTCCATTCTAGCAAATCCATTTACAATAATCTCTAGCTTGAATTTGTTGACAACTGCCAATATCTGATTTTTTTACCTTTCCAAGAAATATAGGTTTGAATTGAAGCATCCCAGCAATAGTGAGAAGCACGGTTGGATCATCTGGCACAAGGGACGAACTAGGGAGGACTTTATGGCCACGTGAAGCATAAAAATCGAGAAATCGTTGACGAATAGAATCCCCACTTGTGGAGACATCCTTGGGCTTTTCCTCGGTTATTTCTTCAGTCATTGATGCTGTAAAAAATAGATGCAGACCCAGATTATAACCTTGAAGAAAACACATCCTTGGGATTCCATAATCTTCTCATTATAAAAAGCTAACTAGGTATACATACCTCTTAAATTTTCTGCCCTCAAATGTAATTTTTGCCAACCCTTTGTAGTGCAATGTTTGGAATAAAAGCTACGAATTAGGTGTCTATTTCGAATGATAAGCCATGGATGTTTCCTGCAACCTGTGTCAGTTCGAGAAACCCAGATAAGAAAAATGAATTTGAAGAGGAAAACATATAAAACAACGATAAGAACTTTAGAAACAGCTGGATTAAGATATTAGATGGGTATATCAACAATATCGGATGGACAAACAAAGGAACTCGTTGCAAAGAAAAATTGAACATAAAAATGGTGATTTGGTAACGAAATGAAGCAAACGTGGGATAAGGAATGAATTTTCTGGAGAAATTACCGTTCGAAACAGAAAGACTGCATTTTGGTTGTGTTCTTGAAGTAATAGATCGAGTCAGAGGTTTCCCAGCATGGCTGCAGCCAAGAGAGATGGGGAACTTCACACCGGCCATTGAAACCGGCGATGGGTTCTCTTTCTCTTCAACTCCGGTGACTAATAGAGTTCAAGCTCGCGGAATCGCACACTTCAGATGGAGGCGGGAGAGGGGGATAAGCTTTGTGGGATGTCCACCCTCCACATATTCTAGTTTTGCGGTTTTAAATCCGTAAAGAAGACTGTTTGGGAAATTGGGTTAACTTCCTTATCTCGATTTGTATTTTTGAATTCACCACAAAGCTATTATTGAATAACAAGATTCATCTTTTTCAATTGATTCAGCAATGGTGTTTTATTTTTATAAATGGGTGATCTTATTTGAAAACCAGATCCTACTAAATTGCATGTTTGAAAGTGGATCAAATTGAATTGTCTTAGGTTATATATATTGCTAAAGAGATGCATTGATTGTCAAAGTGAATTTGTTAGACATTGTAGTTTTATCAGTCTACTAGCATATATCTCGTGCATTTTGTCACGGGCTTGGTCTTTTCACCAACGATCCGTGCGGCACTAGTTATGATCTTCGTAAGATTGAATAGCTAGTCAGCCTTTCTCAAAGTAACACTCGAATAAACACAAGAACTTTAGAGAGAGAAAGTAATGTATTGATAAAAATACTTCGTGATTTACAATGTAATACATCAAGGGTATTTATAGGGCTAATTCTAGCTGTTGCATTGATTGTGCACTAATTTAGGGATTCCTTATAAATATCAATCAAGGACATTCCTAATCAAGCCATTCCTTTTATATCTCAATTAGCACTAATCAAGGAACTTCCTTCCAGCTTCCTTCTAGTCTAGAATCTTCCTTGGGTTGGGCTTAAGAGGGCTTAAGCCTCCTCCTCTTCTTGGGCCAGGAAGATTGGGCCGTGACATTCTCCCCCACTCAATCTGGCGACGTCCTCGTCGCATCTTCCTTGTAGGCCTGGATGATGTCTTTGAAGTTCCATAACACTAATTCATTTTCCCAACTTGCCTCGCTTTCTGGTAACCCCTTCCACTTGAAGAAATATTCGACGTAACTTTGATGGGTACCCCTTCTTGGTATCGCCCGATGTGCCAGTATCTCTTCGGCTTCTCTTTCGGGTACGATTGTGATTGCTGTGGGAGCTCTCTTTGAATCGTGTCTACTAGGATCTTCTTTATCTTCATGATAAGTTTTAAGTAAACTTACGTGGAATACGGGATGCATCTCCAAATGTGAGGGTAGCTTTAGGCAGTAGGCCACTTTTCCTACTCGCTTCTCTACGAGGAAAGGGCCTTCGTATCGCCTTACAAGCCCCTTGTGGACCTTGGAAAATCGTCTCCCTTGATGGAGGAGGAGTTTTACCATCACTTGGTCTCCTTCTTCGAACTCCAAGTGTCTTCTCTTCGTGTCTGCCCATTTCTTCATTCGTTTGGCGGCTTTGGCAAGGTGAGCTCGTACTATGTCGGCCTCTTCATGCCACCCTTTTGCGAATTTAAAGGCCGTGGGGCTTGGGCCTTTGTAACCCATCGCCAAAGTGTGTGGTGTTAAAGGTTGTTGGCCTGTAGCGATCTCAAAGGGACTCCCTCCTGTTGACTCACTTTTCTGCAGGTTGTATGAAAATTGAGCTATGTCCAACAACTTTGTCCAGTCCTTCTGATTGGCGCTTACATAGTGCCTTAAGAACAACTAAAGCAATGCGTTCACCCTTTCTGTTTGTCCGTCGGTTTGTGGGTGAAAACTAGTTGAGAAGTTGAGTTCGGAACCCATAAGTTTGAACATCTCCATCCAAAATCTTCCAGTGAAGCGAGTATCTCGATCGCTCACAATGGATTTTGGAATGCCCCAATATTTCATCACATGTTTGAAGAACGAGTTGGCAGCATCTTCGGCTGAGAACTTTGTGATCATGGGAATGAATATTCCGTATTTGCTAAATCGATCCACTACGACCATGATGTTGCTACATCCATCCGACTTTGGTAGGCATGTGATGAAGTCCATGGAAATACTTTCCCAAGGTCTCTCTGGGATTGGCAAAGGCTCCAACAACCCCGGAGTCTTGTGTTGATCCACCTTATCTTGTTGACATACAAGACATGTCTTAACATAGACTTCAATGTTGTCTCTCATTTGGGGCCAATAGTACCCACGTTCCACAAGCGCCAATGTGCGATGAATACCTGGATGCCCAGCCCATCTTAAGTCGTGGCACTCCTTCAGGATGGATCTTCTCAATCCTTCCCATTTTGGTACATAGACTCTTTCTCCTTTTGTGACGAGCACTCCATCCCTTAGCCAAAATTGGCGAGTCTTCCCTTTCTTCGCTAATTCCTTTATATTCTTGGCTTGCGGATCGTGCTCAATTCCTTCTTTGATTTGATCTATCAAAGGAAAGTCAGGACTCGTGATGGCAGCTAACTCTGCTCTTCTACTCAAGGCATCAGCTACCAAGTTTGCTTTCCCTGGTTTGTACTCCATAACGAAGTCGAACTCTGCAAGAAAAGCTTGCCACCTTGCTTGTTTTGGGGTCAGCTTCCTCTGTGTGAGGAAGTAACTTGTCGCTACGTTGTCGGTCTTCACGACGAACTTAGACCCGAGCAAGTAGTGTCTCCATGTGCGCAAACAATGGACAACCGCAGTCATCTCCTTTTCTTGAACCGTGTACCGACGTTCAGCGTCATTGAGCTTGCGACTCTCATAGGCGACCGGGTGGCCCTCTTGCATCAACACTCCACCAAGGGAAAAATCTGAGGCATCCGTGTGGATCTCGTAAGCCTTGGTGTGATTCGGTAGTACTAATACGGGTTCTTCCATCGCTGCCTCTTTTAACTTCTCAAACGCTTCATTGCATCTTGTATCCCAACTCCACGACTTATTCTTTTTTAATAGGTCCGTTAACGAAGCTGTGATGGACGAGTACCCTTTTATGAATTTCCGATAGTAGTTGACAAGGCCAAGGAAAGATCTTAACTCGGTAACTTTCCTTGGTGGCTCCCAATCTTCTATGGCTTTTACTTTGGCCTTATCCATTCGGAGTTGGCCCCTGCCTACGATGTGCCCCAAGAACATCACTTCTGGACTTGCGAATTCACACTTCTCTTTCTTGACAAATAGTTCATTTTCCCTTAGTACCTGGAAAACTTGTTGCAGGTGTTGCAGATGATCCTCTAGTGTTCTGCTATATATCACAATATCGTCTAGGTACACGACAACGAACTTGTCCAAGAAGGGTTGGAATACTCGATTCATCAAGGTACAGAATGTGGTATAAGCATTTGTTAAACCAAAAGGCATAACTAGAAACTCAAAAGAGCCATACCTCGTAACACATGCGGTTTTGGGCTCGTCTCCTTCCGCTATTCTCACCTGGTAGTATCCCGACCGCAGATCCAACTTTGTGAACCACTTCGCATCACCAAGTTGGTCGAACAAGTCAGCAATCAGTGGAATAGGGTACTTGTTCTTTATTGTCAACTTGTTGAGTGCCCGGTAATCGATGCACATTCGTAGCGACCCGTCATGCTTCTTTTGAAAAAGTACTGGTGCTCCATAGGGTGCTTTAGACGGCTTGATATAGCCCGCGTCTAACAACTCTTTCAATTGTCTCCTCAGCTCCTCCAATTCGGGAGGTGCCATGCGGTAGGGGACTGCCGCTGGTGGTTTAGTACCTTCGAGTAACTCTATTTTGTGGTCCACCTCTCTCTTGGGCGGTAGTTTCTTCGGCAACTCAGCGGGCATCACATCTTGAAATTTCTCTAGAACATTCGCGACTTCTAGAGATGTCTTCTCTTGGGACACGGTTTTCCCATCTTCCTTCAGGCTAACAAGGAATGTTGGGCAGGCCTTCTTCATACCTTTTGAGAGTTGCATGGCAGAGAGTTGCATTGCTTCTATCTTGCCTTCCCTTGTTAAAGGTATCATGCAAGTATTGCCGGGTTCCAGAATACACATAGTATTTGCAAAAGGTAGTGGGAAAGCATTTACCTTGTCTAGAAACTCTATGCCGATGACCATTTTGTGGTCGTCCATGTCGACAATGGAAAAATCGAGGACTCCAGTCCACTCCCCCAAGTTGACCCTTACGTTACGAGCAACGCCGTATGTTGCACTTGGTGCTGAGTTGACCGCTTTAAGCCACCCCTGTTCTTTAGTGTAATCGATCACCAACCTTCCCGCATCTTTTGCCTCTAGGAAGTTGTTATTTGCTCCCGTGTCTAGCAAAGCTTTAACAATGTGGTTCCCGACTTTAGTTTCTACGAACAATCGTCCTTTCTTCACGGACTTTGGTTCTTCGAACTTGGCTTTAATGGAATTGAGGAGATGTAGTGACCCCAATCGCGCGTCTTCCTGACGGCGTTCTTGCTCCTCCAGTAATGCGGATAATTTGTCTTTCGTAGGGCAATCCCTTTCCTTATGGGGTCCTTCACAAAAGAAGCATTTTATTCGGGGTCTCTCCCCACTTTTCTCGTCCTGATCCCTTCCCCCACTGGGTTTGTTGGACTTCGACGAGCCTTCCTTGTTGTAGAAACGATCTCTACTATTCTTCCCCTTGTCACTCTTGTCGTGGGTCGACTTTGTATTGTCTTGCCTTCTCATTTCGACAAGTGATTCGGCCACTGCAATAGCGGAGCTCAGGTCTTGGACGCCACGCCGTTCTAACTCCAGCTTCGCCCACATTTGTAGACCATCAGTGAAGGCGAACAGGGCTTCATCGTATGAGTAGTTAGGGATCTCAAGGAGAGTAGCGATGAACTCCTTGACATACTCCTTGATACCCCCTCTTTGTGAGAGTCGTCGCAACTTGGCCCTTGCTTCTCGAATAGCGTTTTCAGGATAGAACTGTCTCTTGAGTTCCTCCTTGAATTCACCCCAGGTATTGATAGAACACGTACCTTTTTCAATGTCGCTACTCCTTCGCCTCCACCACAGCATCGCGGTGTCTTCCAGGTACGTCGTGGCAGTATCTATCTTTCTCGCCTCTTCTACTAGGCCGAGTGCTTTGAAATACTGGTCCAGACTCCATAGGAAGTTGTCGATCTCTTTCGCATTCCTCTCGCCTAAATACGCTTTAGGCCTTGGAACGTCTATCCTTATCGGATTGGGGACTCCTACAGGCGCGCGCCCGCACTCTTGCGCCACCGCCTTCTTGAGTAACGCCACATCCTGTTCGGTAGCTTGTAACTTAGAAGTCATTACCTCGAGTTTCTCCGTCAAGGTACTGATTTCGCCAAGGAGGGTCTACTCCACGATCTGAGCTTGCTCTTGACATTTGGAGAAGCCTTCATTTAGGGCACCTTGCATTCCTCCTCGGAGCTCGTCTCTCTCCTTCTCAAGCTCGGCAATGCGTTCCTCTAGGTCCCCGGCATTATCTTGTCCGTACGCCACGGTGAGTTCTACCTTCTCCAACCTGGCGATAATGTCAACGATAGCGTCTCTTGATCTTTCTCTTTCCTTGGTAGGTTTGGTTCCTCCTGCCTGAACTTTGCGAGAGTTCCTACCCTCTTCTCCGGTCCCGTGGGGAAGATTCTCTACTTCGTCCACGACCTTTGAAGTTTCTTCCGATCTCCTCGTCATTTCAGCTCTGATACCAATTGTCACGGGCTTGGACTTTTCACCAACGATCCGTGCGGCACTAGTTATGATCTTCGTAAGATTGAATAACTAGTCAGCCTTTCTCAAAGTAACACTCGAATAAACACAAAAACTTTAGAGAGAGAAAGTAATGTATTGATAAAAATACTTCGTGATTTACAATGTAATACATCAAGGGTATTTATAGGGCTAATTCTAGCTGTTACATTGATTGTGCACTAATTTAGGGATTCCTTATAAATATCAATCAAGGACATTCCTAATCAAGTCATTCCTTTTATATCTCAATTAGCACTAATCAAGGAACTTCCTTCCAGCTTCCTTCTAGTCTAGAATCTTCCTTGGATTGGGCTTAAGAGGGCTTAAGCCGCCCCCTCTTCTTGGGCCAGGAAGATTGGGCCGTGACAATTTGCACGAGTAATAATAATATAAAAAACCGTGAAAAAAATATTATTGTAAAATTTTTATGGGCGGGTCAACCCACAATCCGACCCAAGTATCCATTTACTCTCACATATATCCAAATTAAGCACAGCTCTCGACCCGGCAATCTGGACACTTTAAAAATTAAGCATCATTATATATATATATAGATTAGTTAGTTAAAAAATTGAACTTATATTGTTAAAATGTCACGCGTTTATAAAATTTTGGGTTGAATTTAAAATATAAAGTGTTATTAGCCTAGTTGGTTAAAAGGTTGTACTTGTTTTGTTAGGTTGCATGTTCGAACCATACTTATAGCATTTTTAATTTTATTTTTAACCGTTTTAAGTTTATGGGCGGGTCAACCCACAATCTGACCCAAGTATCCATTTCCTCTCACATATATCCAAATTAACCACAGCTCTCGACCCGACAATCCGGACACTTTAAAAATTAAGCATCATTATATATATATATATATAGATAGATTTGGGTAAGTTTTCTCATTTATTTATTTAATTATTATTATTTTAATAGTAGAGTAGGTTAAGCATTAATAATTGATGTCAATTTCTACTTGTAACATTTAAGTTTTAGTTTAAGTGAAAGCAACGTAGGATTGCTAATAAGATTATGATTTTGTTATAGTCTGAGAAGTATAGCATTTTTAATTTTATTTTTAACCGTTTTAAGTTTATGGGCGGGTCAACCCACAATCTTGTTGGGTTTTTTTGTTTTCCTTGGTCAATGAGGAAAAACCCAGCAAATAGGTCCATTTGGGCCCCCACTTGATTCACTTATTTGGGAGTAATATAAAAGGGGAGAAATCTTCTTTTGCAAGAAATAAGAGCAAAAAGAAAGAGAGAGAAAATCAAGAAAGAAAAGAGGGGAAAAACTTCAATTTCAGCAGCCTTAGTATTTTGATGATTTCCGGATTTTGCACCGTTGGATCGTTCTAATTTTTGGACAGCAGCTTCACAACTTCTGGGCCAACATTCTGGACGGTGGAGATCGGATTCTGAGGTCTGGAGGTCGGGGTTTCGTTGCCGGAACAGTAGCAGTTGTTTTTGGTAATATTCTTCTTTTCTTGTTCTTTGATTGTTTCTATATCCTTGATGTGCATGTTTCCAAGGGTATTACGAATTTGTATGCCTCTAGTATTGTCTAGAGAAGACTTTTGTATTGCTCTCTTACTGGTGATAGTGGATTTTAAGCGGCACTAGGTGTCCCGTGGTTTTTACCCATTGAGGGGTTTTCCACGCTAAAATTCTGTGTTGTTTGTGTGTGCTTGCTTGGTGTGTTACTCACTGTTTTAGGGCTGTGTTGATTGCATTTTGCATACCTATTTGTTAGCTTCCTCACAGGTTTAAACGGTTTGGGAAAGTGTTGCCAAACGTAGAATAAATTCCGCATTTGTTGTTTACTGTTGTGGTGCATTTCCATCAAAGTGGTATCAGAGCCTTGGTTGCTTATTTGTGAATTGAACTGTTTGAACGATGGAAACTAATACAAGTAGGATGATTAATTTGAATGGTTCTAATTATCATGTTTGGAAGGCAAAAATGGAAGATCTCCTATATGTGAAAGATTATTACTTACCTGTTTTTGCTACTGATAAACCTGAGAATAAAACAGATGCAGAATGGACTATTTTGCATAGACAGGTTTGTGGATATATTCGGCAATGGGTGGAAGATAATGTGCTGAATCATATTATTGGGGAGACACATGCTCGTACTTTGTGGAACAAGCTTGAACAGTTGTATGCTCGGAAGACTGGGAACAATAAATTGTTTTTGATTAAGCAATTGATTAAGTTACAGTACAAAGATGGCACTCCTGTTACAGATCACTTAAATGCGTTTCGGGGTATTGTGAATCAGCTTTCAGGAATGGGTATCAAGTTTGATGATGAGATTCAAGGTCTATGGCTACTTGGTACATTACCGGATTCTTGGGAGACTTTTAGGGCATCCTTGTCCAACTCTGCACCGGATGGTATTATCACCAAGGAATTGGCTAAGGGCAGTGTTATGAATGAAGAGATGAGAAGAAAGTCACAGGGTTCCTCTTCACAATCAGATGTCTTGGTGTTTGAAAAGCGGGGGAGAAGTCAGAGTAGAAGTCCGGGTAACAAAGGAAATCAGCGTGGTACTAGCAGCTCTGGTAAAGGGAAGTATGCTAATGTTGAGTGTTATTATTGTGGTAAAAGGGGGCACACAGTAAAGTTCTGCAGACAGGCAAAGAAAGAGAACAAGAAGAAAAACTACAACAACCAGAACAACAATCAAAGGAAAGATGATGATGGCAGTGACAAGGTTGAAGTGAATACTATCACTAATGATTTCTTTGTTTGTTGTGATGATAATTTGGTGAACTTTGCACATGATGAGGCGAGTTGGGTTATTGACAGTGGAGCTTCGTGTCATGTTACATCACGAAGAGATTTTTATTCATCTTACACTCTAGGTGATTTTGGGGATGTCAAGATGGGTAATAGTGGGCTATCAAAGGTTGTTGGCATTGGAGAAGTCTGCTTGAAATTTGATACTGGAATGGAGTTGGTTTTACAAAATGTAAAACATGTCCCGGATATGAGATTAAATTTGATTTCTACAGGTTTACTTGATGATGATGGGTACAACAACTACTTTGGTAATGGTTTGTGGAAACTCACTCGTGGTTCTTTGATTGTGGCAAGAGGTAAAAGGTGCTCAAAGTTGTATGTGGTACAGCCGAAGATCTCCAAGAGCATTGTTAATGCTATGGAGAATGCTGACATGACTGAGATATGGCATAAGAGACTTGGTCATATGAGTGAAAAGGGCATGGCTTTGTTGTCAAAGAAGGAAGTGTTATCAGGTGTAAATGATGTCCATTTGAAGAGGTGTTCTCATTGTCTTGCAGGTAAACAAAACAGAGTTTCTTTCAAGAGCCATCCTCCCTACAGAAGAGAGAGCATACTTGATCTTGTTCATTCTGATGTTTGTGGTCCTATGAAGACAAAAACACTTGGTGGTTGCTCATATTTTGTCACATTTATTGATGATCACTCCCGGAAGGTATGGCTTTATACTTTAAAGTCTAAAGATCAAGTTTTAGATGTGTTTAAGCAGTTTCATGCCTCAGTTGAGAGAGAGACTGGAAAAAAGCTCAAGTGTATTCGGACAGACAATGGAGGTGAATACATTGGGCCATTTGATGCTTACTGTAGAGAGCATGGTATTCAGCATCAAAAGACTCCTCCAAAGACACCACAGTTGAATGACTTAGCAGAGCGGATGAACAGAACATTGGTTGAGAGAGTCAGATGTTTGCTTTCACATTCAGGGTTGCCGCGTTCCTTTTGGGGTGAAGCGTTGAACACGACAGTACATGTTATTAATCTAACCCCTTGTGTTCCTTTGCAGTTTGATGTTCCTAACAGGGTTTGGAGCGGCAAAGATGTTTCTTACAGTCACTTGCGAGTCTTTGGATGCAAGGCATTTGTGCATATTCCAAAAGATGAAAGGTCAAAGCTTGATGTGAAGTCTAAGCTTTGTGCGTTCCTCGGCTATGGCGACGATGAGTTTGGATACAGGCTTTATGATCCAGTTCAGAAGAAGCTTGTTCGAAGCCGGGATGTTGTGTTTATTGAAGATCAGATTTTGAAGGATGTTGAGAAGACAGAGACAATTCCTCGACATAGTGATGATCTTATTGATTTGGGTCCAGTTCCTCTACAACATGTTGACACACAGGTTGGAGATGATGTTCCTATTGATGACCATGGTGCTGATGATGTTGATGCTCAAGAGCAAGATGTAGATGAAGTTATTCATCCAGAGTTACCAGTTCCAGACATGCCACCATGTGTTCCACTCAGACGGTCTACGAGAGATCGTCATCCTTCTGTACGTTATTCTGCAAATGAGTATGTTCTTCTCACTGATGAGGGGGAGCCTGAGTGTTATGCAGAAGCTATAGAAGATGAGCATAAGAAAGAATGGGCTGAAGCTATGCAAGATGAGATGAATTCCTTGTATAAGAATAATACTTATGAGTTGGTGAAGTTGCCTAAAGGCAAGAGAGCATTGAAGAACAATTGGGTTTATAAGGTGAAGACTGATGAGTTCACCTCACAACCCAGATACAAAGCTAGATTGGTGGTCAAAGGATTCAGCCAGAAAAAGGGTATTGATTTCGATGAGATTTTCTCTCTGGTTGTGAAGATGGGTTCTATTCGGGTGGTTCTCGGTTTAGCGGTCAGTCTTGATCTTGAGGTTGAGCAGATGGATGTCAAGACTGCTTTCCTTCACGGTGAATTGGATAAAGAAATCTATATGGAGCAACCTGAAGGGTTTCAGGTAGAAGGTAAAGAAGACTATGTGTGTAGACTTCAGAAAAGTCTATATGGGCTGAAGCAGGCACCGAGACAGTGGTATAAGAAGTTTGAGTCTGTTATGGGGGAGCAAGGCTACCGAAAGACTACTTCAGATCATTGTGTTTTCTTTTAGAGGTTTGGTGATGATGATTTCATCATTTTATTGCTTTATGTTGATGACATGCTTATCGTTGGCAAGAATGCAGGAAGAATTGCTAAGTTGAAACAGCAGTTGAGCAAGTCTTTTGCAATGAAAGACTTGGGGCCTGTGAAACAAATTCTTGGGGTACGGATCACTCGAGATAGAGCTGCCAAGAAGTTGCATATGTCACAAGAGCGATACATTGAGAAGGTGCTTTGTAGGTTTAACATGGACAAAGCTAAAGTGGTTAGTTCTCCTCTTACTACCAACTTTAAGCTAACAGGTAAAGATTACCTACTTCAAAGGAGGATATTGAAGATATGGATAAGGTTCCATATGCCTCAGCGGTTGGTAGCTTGATGTATGCTATGGTATGTACAAGGCCGGATATAGCTCATGCAGTTGGTGTTGTTAGTCGGTTTCTGTCAAATCCTGGAAGGAAGCATTGGGAAGCAGTTAAATGGATTCTCAGATATCTGCGCGGTACTTCTAAACTGGGTATCACATTTGGAAATGAAAAGCCGGTGCTTATGAGATACACAGATTCTGATATGGCTGGAAATAAGGATAACATGAAATCCACTTCTGGATATTTGATGACATTTGCAGGGGAGCTGTTTCATGGCAATCAAGATTGCAAAAGTGTGTGGCCTTATCGACAACAGAGGCTGAGTATATGGCAGCAACAGAAGCTTGCAAAGAACTATTGTGGTTGAAAAGATTTCTGCAGGAGTTTGGCTTCAAGCAACAGCGCTACGTGGTTCTTTGTGATAATCAAAGTGCAATACACCTTGCTAAGAATTCCATGTTTCATAAGCGAACGAAACATATTGATGTGCGGTATCATTGGATTAGAGAATCTCTTGAAGATGGGTTATTTGAACTTGATAAAGTTCACACTGATGATAATGGTTCCGATATGTTGACAAAGGCATTGGCAAGGGAAAAGTTGAAGGTGTGTTGTTCGATCGCCGGGATAGCGAAATCTTCCTCATAGTCAGGAAAAGGGGGAGATTTGTTGGGTTTTTTTGTTTTCCTTGGTCAATGAGGAAAAGCCCAGCAAATAGGTCCATTTGGGCCCCCACTTGATTCACTTATTTGAGAGTAATATAAAAGGGGAGAAATCTTCTTTTGCAAGAAATAAGAGCAAAAAGAAAGAGAGAGAAAATCAAGAAAGAAAAGAGGGGAAAAACTTCAATTTCAGCAGCCTTAGTATTTTGATGATTGCCGGAGTTTGCACCGTTGGATCGTTCTAATTTTTGGACAGCAGCTTCACAACTTCTGGGACAACATTCTGGACGGTGGAGATCGGATTCTGAGGTCTGGAGGTCGGGGTTTCGTTGCCGGAACAGTAGCAGTTGTTTTTGGTGATATTCTTCTTTTCTTGTTCTTTGATTGTTTCTATATCCTTGATGTGCATGTTTCCAAGGGTATTATGAATTTGTATGCCTCTAGTATTGTCTAGAGAAGACTTTTGTATTGCTCTCTTACTGGTGATAGTGGATTTTAAGCGGCACTAGGTGTCCCGTGGTTTTTACCCATTGAGGGGTTTTCCACGCTAAAATTCTGTGTTGTTTGTGTGTGCTTGCTTGGTGTGTTACTCACTGTTTTAGGGCTGTGTTGATTGCATTTTGCATACCTATTTGTTAGCTTCTTCACAGGTTTAAACGGTTTGGGAAAGTGTTGTCAAATGTAGGATAAATTCCGCATTTGTTGTTTACTGTTGTGGTGCATTTCCATCAAATCTGACCCAATTATCCATTTCCTCTCACATATATCCAAATTAACCACAGCTCTCGACCCGACAATCCGGACACTTTAAAAATTAAGCATCATTATATATATATATAGATTTGGGTAAGTTTTCTCATTTATTTATTTAATTATTATTATTTTAATAGTAGAGTAGGTTAAGCTTTAATAATTGATGTCAATTTCTACCTGTAACATTTAAGTTTTAGTTTAAGTGAAAGCAACGTAAGAACGTAGGATTGCTAATAAGATTATGATTTTGTTATAGTCTGAGAAGTATATTTTATAAGAGGAGTGATAAAGAGAAGGAATTTGGTGAGGGAATTTGGTGAGAGAATGATTTGACACCACCTTCATTGGTTAAAAAATGTAAAAGTGGGAAGAAAGAGAGAAAAGAGAGAAATTATTTGATTTTTTCAGCGAATAAAATTATGCCAAGTCATTCCCTCACCAAATTCCTTCACTTAATCATTTCTCATTTTATAATAATAAAAAACTATTAGGTTAAAGTCTTCAAATTAATACTATCATTTTTTCTTTATATAGTTAAGTGTTTAAATTTAAAGTGTTTTAAGTGAGAATTAAACTTGTGATTTTTAATTTTTTAGATACTGATTTTTCCTTAAATACCGATTATTTTTGTTACTTGAACTATCCTCCTCACGTGTTCACTGAATGTAAGTTTGGCTCATTTTGTTATTAAAACAATTGCCTAATGAAATTAACCACCCATAAGGTAATGGTTGCAGTGATATGACTTTATGAGTACCACAAATTAAGAGGGGATTCCTAAAACATTTTTAATAATTTTTTTTTGATAATTGTCCAGAATTTGGTAGATGGAGTTCATTTCATGGATTTTTTTAGATAAGTTCTCTTATCTTTTACAAAATTAACTTAAAATTAAATATATTAGCATAACTCCCAACATTTATGACACTCACTTCAACTTAAAAGTGTTCTAATATAAATCGAACACGTGACCTTTGGTCTCTTAGAAATCACTATTGTCACTTGAACTACTTTAGTAAGTTTAACTTTTATCATTAGAACAATTAAGAAAGTAAATTATTTTATGATTGTAAACTGACATTTTCAACAATTGAATGTTATAGTTAAAATGAAAAGAATTAAAACTTGAAATTGAGGTATAAAGTTTGATTATTGTTGTAAATTAGATCATGCCAGGTGACATTGGAATAACATCTTTATGGTCTTAATAAAAAAAATATATTTAACTGCCTCATTTTGTTGTTTAAGGCAGACAAGAATGAGATTTCAATCCAATAGTTGTACTGCCATGAGTACTCCAAATTATGATTGGATTTAAGCAAGGATATTTTTAAGGTGGGCTTCAAAGATAAATTTAAGTTGGCTTACAAAATTTTAAAGAATTTTTTCTACTGAAAATTTTATTATTTTTTTTAATAATTAAATAAATAAATAGTGAATTATATTAAATTTTTTTAAAAAATTAGAAAATAATTTCACATTTTTACCATAAAAAAATATTATTTATTTATTTTTATATTTTTCGGAGCCCACCCGAACCCCTACATAGATCCGTCATTGATTTCAAGGATAGATTTAGAGAATGTTCTCCAATATATTAACAAGTAGGGATGGCGATAGGGCGGAGAATGTATTTACCATTTTCGCCCCGTTTTTACTTCAGTGATTTTTTTTATTACTATTCCCATCCCATTTGGTTGTGAGGAATTCCCGCGGGGCACAGTTTATACCATATTCTCAAAAATAAATAATTTTTTATATAATTAAATTATATAAACATATTTTTTAATATAATATATATTATAATATATTAAAAACTTATATTATTATAAATAAATAAATTTAAAACTCTTATAAAATATAATGAATAAATAATTATATTAGTGATTTTATATATTTAATTATGTTTTTAGTGCTCGGGTGAAATTGAGACGATTCGGAGCGGGGTACACAAATACCATCCATGTCCCATCCCCAGTCAACTACCGATTAAACCGGAGAAAAATCATCACAAACGAGACAATTCAGTTCATTACCACGTGACACGGTTACAAATTCAACTTGTTTAGTTGACTTTTGTTTCATTGATTTATTTAATATATGTTGAGAATTATATAATTCCGGAGCAAAATGTATAAATGAGATTAATGAAATTGTCTATTATGCTAAGCAATGTGTTCCCTAAAAACTATTATTATTTATTCTTCTTTTTACCTACAGTTTTTCACATTATTTTTTAAAATGTAATGATATGTTTCAAAAAGATATATATTATTTTGATAATAAATTAATTTTTATTAGCTCTAATAAGGAGTTATATCTCGAAAATTAAATTTCAAAATATTGTCAACAAAATCACAACTAAATAAAATTTATGTGTTAAATAATATGTCATATTTGTAATAATTAAAATTTTAATGAAAAAGACTAACAATCTTGTCATTTCTTCAAGGTAACTCAAAAAATATAAGTGATGAAATATAACAAACCGAACAAACTAATCAAACGGTGTTGAAAGAATCTCTACCAAATATTATGAGCGGTAGTGAAAATTATTCTTGACTGAAGGGTGGTAAACAACGCCAAAAAATGTTATAATTGACCATCTACCTATATTATCAAAAAAGTGAGAAATTCATATAAATAATGAGAGGTTACTTGAAGTTACCTGTAAGAAGGTATACAACTGAAAGATTTGTTTAAATGACTCTTTGTTGAAAAAATAAAAATTAATTATAGATTTGGTAACTTCATCTCCATTGTTGTTAAGAAGAGGACGGACACAGACTCGAGAAATGATTACCAAGACAATCGGAGGGTATGAGCAGCAAACGACCCACCAACCGTTAAAATATTATTCGTATTATAAAAATTCGGGATGAAAAATCTGATCCGACTAAACAAAATTTCGAATTAAACAAAACACAATACCAATTCAAATATAAAAAATCACTTTCTTATATGGTTTTTTTAAGAATGGAACTTATACGTGTTTTTTTTTTACTTAGGTTTCCAAAACAATTAAAACTTAGTTTTTTTTATTAATCGGAAGGCATATATAAATGAAAAAAATATAAAAGTGATGTATTTAAAATCTGATAATATATTTACCCAAAGTCATGATTTTCACTTCTTCAATATTTCTCCACATCTTTGATGCTCTTCATTATATTTTCAATTTATATGGGTTTTGGTGATAAAATTGATTGGGAAACCAAGGAAATTTTGTCCGGCTAAAGTTCTCACTTTTTTTCTATTGTTATAAAAATTATTTACTTGCATACAAATATTTTATTGTGAGCCATAATTATATAACGTTTTGATTGAAGTTGGGTAATGAAAATAGGTTTATATTAACTTCATTCTGATTTTAAGAGTAAAAGACAATCAACCTAGGATTTTAGAGGATATTAATGTTTCTTGTATCCACTTTTAATATATTTATCATTTTATGCTAATGTCCAAACAAACCAAAATAAAATTCCATGTGATTTAGTACCTAGTTTGGCAAATAAATGGACTGGAGATTGTACTTATCCAATTTATAAAAATAAAACAATGATCAAACCCATCAAAATAGTTCAAATAAAAAATAAAAATTTACTTAAAAAACAAGATCTTAAGTTCAATTTCCATTTTAAAAACGTTTTAAATAAAATGAGATCAGGATGGTTGTACTCTTGTTAATATTTTGTAATGAATAAACACAATTTATAAAAATACAAATAAAATATATAGTTAGGTTAAAACCAAAATCTATTTGGTCGGTAAAACCAAGCTGAAATGTCCCAAACATAACATGTGGTGGCCAATTTGATCATATCTTGTGATGAGAAATGTACTATCTTTTGCAGCCACAAACTGATCACATGGTCAATTTGGCATCAACAGTCCCACAATATTTTAAATTGAAAGCTACAAAAAGTATTTCCTATTCCTTATAAATTACAACTCATCAGCTTATTATGTTTAATAAAACTTCCAACTCATGATCTATCTATCTATTGCTATTTGCTACTACTCCCTCATTAAAATATGATGATCAGCCCAAAGAAGCTACTCAGAATGGCAAAAAAATGGCAGAGAATGGCTTTAAATGGAAGCAAAAGAATTTCTTTTCCAGCAAAAATCGACGATGAACGAAGAGAAGTTGTTATTGCTGACAAGGGGAATTTCGTTGTCTACAGCATCGACAAAAGGCGGTTTCAAATACCCTTGAAGTATCTTGAGTGTAACATTCTCAAGGAGATGCTCAAGATTTCAGAAGATGAGTTTGGATTGCCCGGAGATGGCCCCATCGTGTTGCCGTGGGATGCAGCTTCGGTCAATCTCACAATCAACCTCATAAGTAGAAATAATGCGATTAATAAAGAAATAGTACTTGACCGATCGATACTCTTGTTGTGTTGCTCTTCGTCTCGTGCAAATGAACCTAGACTTGTAAGACAATTAGAACAAGGAGTGCTTGTTGTTTGTGCTTAGATTTCCAATTTCAGGAAGTTAAATTAGTTGTTGTAAATAATTCAAGAGTTTTCTATCTTCTACTTGATCTCATTGATTTGAGAACATATATATTTGAATATGTAGCATTTTGTTTCTATTTTGATGTTTTAAGGGGATTTGATTTTCTATAGTCAATTGATGATACAACTTGTTTTATAATTAATGATATAACACATTGATAATATTAGTATAGACATAAGAAGTTTAGTTAAATAGTGATATATAAGAGCTTTTTTGTTTTTTCTATAAAAAAATCATCTTGTTTAATAATAAAAAAAAAGTATGTTATTTGATTTTTAATTGGGTAAATTATTATAATACTTTTTAATAAAATTATTTTTAATAATCTGATTAATGAATTTTTTTAAATAATTAAAAAAATGTGATTAGAGAATTATTGTAAAAACTCAAAATTAAAATAGCTCTAAATTTTGGTTGAGATATTGATTTACAACAAATAGATTACATATTTAAAATATTGTTTAATAATAAAATAATAAGTAAATTGGTAAACACCCATATTTTACCCCTAAGTTTTGTGATTTTAATTTTTAAAATAATTAAAATTCAGAATATTTTCTAATACTACCTTAATTTTATCTAGATTGGAATAATATCTAAATTTTATCTTAATTTTTATGGTTAATTTAAAAAATATTATAAAAAAAACAATTAAAGTAAAAATGATTTGGTAAATAATTAAAACATAAAAAAAAAGAAAAAAAGTTAAATATAAATAAAAAGTCCTTGATCGAAGAGAAAAAAAAAACTTTATAAAACCAAAATGGCATAATATTCATTTTCATAATATTAGAGGCTCTAAAATAATTGTTTATTCATTTTCATAATATTCTTAAAAATCAATTTAGATTTAGGCAAACTAAATTTTGATTAATAATTTACTTAGTTTTGGTTTTAGGATAACTTTAGGTGTGAATTATTTGTTTTTATTTTTAAATTTAGTCTTTGTTATTATTGTTTTATCTAATGCCAACATTTAAATGTTAAATGGAATAATCTAAAATGTAAAGCGTAAGAATTTTTAAAAGAAATGTCAAAATTAACTGGTAGAGATCTTGGGGGTGTTGTGGGACATAGCGTCTAAAAAACATTTCTCACACATAACCAAACGCCGAACTCACTTCTCTTAATTTCTTAATTTTTGAAATTATGTGGCGACTCTCTAGTCGTGAGGATTAATTAAAATTGAAAAAAAATTAAAGTAGGTCTATGACATACTTTCCATTAAAAAACTCTCATTTAGTGGTAGGAGAGATTGAGAGTTTTTTAATGGGAAGTATTTCATAGGCCTACTTTAACTTTTTTTTTAAATTTTAATTAATCTCCACGACTAGAGAGTCGCCACCTAATTTCAAAAATTAGAAAATTAAGAGAAGTGAGTTCGGCGTTTGGTTACGTGCAGGAAAGAGTTTTTTAGACACTATGTCCCACAACGCCCATAAGGTCTCTATTAGTTAATTTTGACATTTCTTTTAAAAATTCTTACGCTTTACATTTTAGATTATTCCATTTAACATTTAAATGTTGACAATAGACGAAAGCAATAATAAACAAAGACTAAATTTGAAAACAAGAACAAATAATTCATACATAAAGTTATCCTAAAATCAAAACTAGGCAAATTATTAATCAAAATTTAGTTGGCCTAAGTCTAGATTGATTTTTAAGAATATTATGAAAGTGAATTAATAATTATTTTAGTTATTTTAGTGGCTCTATTATTTTTATTTTGGTTTTTTATAGTCTTTTTATATGGCCAATTCAAAGGCCGGTTTTGATTTTATAAAGAGTTTTTTTTTTCTATTCGGTAAAGACCTTTTATTTACATTTAACTCTTTCTGTTTTTTAGTTATGTTTTAATTATTTATAAAATCATTTTTATTTTACATATTTACATATGGCAGAATAAATATAAATTTAATCAAAACATTATTTTTTTTTGTCTTTTGAAAATTTTATACTTACTGTTTTTTTGTTTTAATTTTAAATATGTTATCTATGTACAATCATGACAAAAATTAACTTAAACAAACTAAAAATAAATTATGAATCATGCAAATAGTAAACTTTATTGCTATAGACAAAAAAAAGATAAAAGAACTTACAAAGAGGGTTGCTCCTTAGATCTTTACAAAGAAAGGATGAAAAATTGGTGCTCTTGCTTAGATTTTGAAAAGTGGACAGTTTATTTAGAGAAAGAAAAAGGTAATTTGGTAGCCTAAGAGAAGAGAGATCTCTTTTGGTGTTAAGCGGGATATTTATAGGCAAATCTATGAAACTCTACACTACAACAAAACATACTTTCAGCGACCCTTATATACCAACCCATATTAAGCGTGAGTAAAAATTAAAAGAAAAAAAACTTTTGCCAACCTGTATATCTATACCACCACCTTTATTTTTTTTATATAGCAACTTTGTAACTTTGTTAAAACCTTATAATTTAAATATTCTAAATTTTAATAATTTTTATGTTTTATTTTTAAACTTTGTAAATATTTTATTTTAATTTTTTAATTTTTTTAAAATTAAATTTGACTTAAAATTTTGTTAACATTAAAATTTAATTAATATTTTTTATATAACATAATTTTTAAATTTTTTATAGTATTATTAATATATGTCTTTTATTTAATTATTATTTAAATTTAATTAAAAGTAAAATATGAGAGAGTTCAGTAGTTTCTGAAGTGTTAATATGACATTTATCCCACATTGGAGAAAAAGAAGAAGTTTTTGGTATATAAAATATGAGAGAGTTCATTAGTTTCTGATGTGTTTTTAAGGTTATAATGTGCTGGATATTGGTTCACCCTAAAGGTTTAGGGTTATGTTCATCAGGTACTTGAGAGATGAAGGGCAAATGTGATAATAGTAGAGATAAAAAAATAACATCTAAAATGAAAATAGAAAAAAACAAATTTTAAAAAAATAGTTTAAAAATAAAATAGACTTTTAGCGACGTTTTTTAATTTTGCCAACGCTTAAATAAGCGTTGTTACAACTTTCGCCTTTCGGCAACGCTTGTACCGACGCTTAAATAAGCGTGGTAAAAACTTGCGCCCACCCTGCTTTTGGCGACGCAAGAATAAGTGTCGGTAATGTTTTTAGCGACGCTTTTAAAGGTAGGCAGAAGTCTTTTTAAGCGTCGCCGAAAGTCATTTTTGTTGTAGTGCTAGGGCTCAAAGCCCATTTAACACACTTGACATATAAAGAGAAAACTATTTTAAATATTTACAAATGTTTAAAAACAATTAAGCAATCTGAAATTTTCTTGGCCTTTGCAACTTCCTCCCCTTTTTAGCAACATCTTTTTTCTTCTTTAACCGCACTTGATCCTTCACTTTTTTTAACTCACGGTGGAGATACCGTTATCTTTTTTTTTGTACCGTTATTCCTTTACACACCACTTCATCCTAAAAAAATATAGAAATTTTATTTTTAATTATTCATATTTTTAAGTGAAAATTCTAATTAATAAAAAATGCTAACTAACTAATAAAAAAAATAAAATTGCAAAACCTAATATAATCGACAACTAATATAAAATTTTAAAACAACTAATCTAATTAAAGGGAAAAAAATAAAAATATATACTTAACGATTTTCTTAAAAAAACTTTTATAAAAACGTCAATACATATTTTAATTTTATAAATACCCAAGGTAATTAATTAAATAAAACCTTGAATATTCTAACATCGACAGATTACTACATTAACTTATTAGGAATCCAAAGACAATTATTTTTAGAACAAAATCAATTATTTTCAAAATCTCAATTGTTCTAAAAATAATTGTCTTTAAAATAAATCATGCAATGAGTTCGTGAATGAATTTGAAAAATTCGTAAGCTCAGAATTATTAAAAGCATAAACTATAAAATTGGGGGGTAAAAAATGAGTGTCTACATAATGCCCCTCTTGGACAAAATTTGTAGAAAACACTCGGTTTAGAAAAATGCATGTCTAAGCTTAAAAATAGGCACTGCGTTTTGGAAACACCCAATTTATAGTTTATTTTTGACTTCCTTGAATGAAAAGAGAACAAACCCGACGAGTCTCTCGGGAGACCCATGTAATTTACTCTTCATTTTTCAAAAGTTGGTTTATCATCCGCTCGTTGACGATTCACCTCTATTTAGAATATACATCGCTCCTGGTTTTCGATCGTGTAGATCGAGCCTAGTTGTTTCAACTATATTTCTACACACCTCGCCTAGCCTTTTGATTGTACGTGAGTACACATCTTGAATTTGTTTGTTGATTGTGTTTATATTGTTTTGGGATATACATCGTTCCGGTCCATCAATCGCATAGATTGACATCTGATTATTTCCACTATATCACTACACATCTCGACTAGCCTTTTGATTGTACGTGAGTACACATCTTGACTTAATTTTCTATTTATGTTTATCAATCATATGGATTGACATCTAATTAGTTCGACTATATCACTACACACCTCGACTAACCTTTTGATTGTACGTGAGTACACATCTTGACTTAGTTTGTTGTTTATGTTTATCAATTGCATGGATTGACATTTGATTAGTTTGATTATATCACTACACACCTCGACTAGCCTTTTTATTGTACGTGAGTACACATCTTGACTTAGTTTACTGTTTATGTTTATCAATCGCATGAATTGACATTTTATTAGTTCGACTATATCACTACACACCTCGACTAGCCTTTTGATTATATGTGAGTACACATCTTGACTTAGTTTGTTGTTTATGTTTATCAATCGCATGGATTGACATCTGATTAGTTCGACTATATCACTACACACCTCGACTAACCTTTTGATTGTACGTGAGTACACATCTTGACTTAGTTTGTTGTTTATGTTTTTATTAATCTTCTCATCGAGCAATTTAATAATCATTTTAATCACAATTCTGTTTAGTGATTATGTTTGTCTCGTTTCTCTCATGGAGCGAAAAAATCTTAATGATTATTCTAATCACAATTCTGCTTATTGATTATTATAGATTTAAAGTATCGCTGGTCTGTTTAGCGAAATACTATTTAATCACAACTCTAATTAGTGATTTTTAAGTTCAAAGTTAGACCTCCTTAATTTTCAAGGCACTGGCGTATTATTTAGCGGTCTTGAAATACTTTCAAGAATCGGTTTTGTACTTTCTTTCTTAGATTGTGTTGAGAGGAAACCACATGTAATCGATGTTCTTCGAGATTTATGTTTTCACTTTTAGGGACTTGTCTTTTGCTGAGACGTTTTGCCCTAAGTTTCTTCGAGGGATTTGTACACTCGAATGCTTAATCTTTCAACCATGCACCATGAGGTTGAATCTCGCTCTCAAATTTGGAGGTCAATGTGCTTCAGATTCTAAGGCCTTGGGCTCTTTCTATACTCAAGGTATATTTAATAGAATCGATATATTCTTGTTCTTGCATTGGCAATTTAGACAAGGGTCTAGATGAACAACAAATGGTGATTTCAATATCTCAACCTATACGAGTATTGTTCTATTTTCTTCAGCCTCTTTTCTTAATGATTGGGGTGTATCTGACAGATTCAAACACTTTATTCTTGCTTGGCAATTAGATAAAATTTAAATGAACAACATTATTATATTTCATATCTCAACCAACACAGTCTTTGTTTGATTGATTTTAATTTACTTAAGGTCTTAAATCTTTTGCACTTGACCTTTAGTTGAGACGAGACATCGCCTTTGTTGATGACATGGTTCCGAGTTTGGGTATTCATCTTTTTATGACCCCCCTCTTAAACATGAACAGTTTAAGATTTTATTTAGGCTCGAGGTAGATCCGTTTGAAAAGAACTTTACTCGGATCTCACTAGTTACATTGGTTTGTCAAGAGACATTCGTTGGGGAGAAATGTATTTTCCCGCATCCCTACTTATTTCTTGTACTTGCTCACCAGTTTGTTTGGCACTAAAAAGGTTCAAGGGTCTAACTTGTTTTTATCTTCCACAAAATGCCTCTAGTTTCGATATAGGGATTTGATTGTCTTGGATAGATTTGTGATCCCAAGTTCCTTTTGGCTTGAACTCTATGGGGATGTGTTTTGTCCTAGCTTAAAAGTTAGCTTGCTAGAGATTTTATTATGATTGGGACTGAAGTTGTGAAAAGTTGCCTACGTATTCTCATAAGAGGAGAAATCATGTCTGAATGTAGTTCCGAAATTGTGTCACGGATAGATCGTGATTCCTCATTTCGTTGAAATTGGTTTCTCATGTTTCTGCTGGAGTTGCAATTGACTTAAGTTGAGCAGGTTGTTTAAGTATCTACTGGAGTTGCAATTGACTTAAGTTGTGAGGGTTTCTTTAAGTTTTTATTGGAATTACAATTGACTTAAGCTGTGGGAATTTCCTTAAGTTTCTGCTGGAGTTGCAATTGATTTAAGATGGGGAGGTTGTTTAAGCATCTGCTAGAGTTGCAATTGACTTAAGTTGGGGGGGGGGGGGGGGGGGGGGTTCTTAAGTTTCTGCTGGAGTTACAATTGATTTAAACTGTGGGGTTTTTCTTAAATTTTTGTTGTAGTTGCAAATGACTTAATATGTGGAAATTTCCTTAAATTTCTGTTGGAGTTGCAATTGACTTAAGTTGTGGCAATTTTCTTAAGTGTTTGCTGGAGTTGCAATTGACTTAAGATAAAGAGAATTCTTTAAGTTTCTGTTGGAGTTGTAATTGACTTAAGCTAAGGAGGTTTCTTTAAGTTTCTACTGGAGTTGCAATTAACTTAAGTTGAGGAGGTTTCCTTAAATTTCGGCTGGAATTACAATTGACTTAAGCTATGGGGATTTCCTTAAATTTTTATTGGAGTTGCAATTGACTTAAGCTGGGGAATGACCTTAAGTATCTGTTGGAATTGTAATTGACTTAAGCTAGAAATTTCTTAAGTATCTGCTGGAGTGGCAATTGACTTAAGATGAAAATCTTTTATGATCGTTATCTGTTGGAGAATAAAGTGTTTTAGCCATGTGTTAGGCGTTATATTTACTCATTTAAGATAACTCTATGAAGATCTTTTAATCATTTCATTTTCATAAAATGCCCCTAGTGTCGATATAGAGGTTTGATTTTGAAAATATTTAGGACTACGTATCCCATAGCTAAGGGAATTCAGGTCCAACGTAGTTCTATGCACTTTGTTTATGAAAAACGTTTGTGTGTTTGTGTATAAATGTTTTGAAAATATTTTGAGATCCTAAGTCGAAGAGCAAAATACTTTGGCTTTGAGCGCTATATTTTCTCAAGTGGGAATCTATGGGGATCTTGTGCTCATTTTTATAAAAATGTCCCTAGTGTTGATATAAGGGTTTGGTTTTTAAAAATGCTTTGGACCGGGCTCATACAAACTAACTACGTATCCCAAAGCTAGGGGAATTTAGGTCCAACATAGTTCCAATGAAATTGTTTGTGAAACATGTTTGTTTGAATTCCTGTGAAAACGTTGAGATCCTAAGTCGAAGAGAAAAATAATTTAGCTTTGGGCGTTATATTTTCTCAAGTGGAACTCTGTGAGGATATTGTGGTCATTTTTATTTTAATAAAAATGCCTCTAGTGTTGACTAGGAGTTTTTGGTTTAGGAGTCAACTTAGAGTGTGATTAACTCCCATTTTGATGTATATGTAATGAATGTATGCGATGTGATGTGAAATGTTTATCAACTTCTTTCGATAATCGATAATGGTGATCGCACCCTAGATGGGCTGCCTACGTACTCTCAAGAGAGATCAAGTTTGACGTAGTTCACAACTTGTGAGTTATGAACCTTGGTTGTATGAACAAAGAATGCATGTGGTGTGAAATGTCTATCAATTTCTGTCATTAATTGATAGTGGTGACCGCACCCTAGATGGGCTTCCTACGTACTCTCGAGAGAGATCAGGCCTGACGTAGTTCACAACTTGTGAATTATGAACTTTGATTATATGGAATTCAACATGCATGCTTTAGACAAAGTATCTTTTGAGCATGTCGACATTGAAGGGTGCTGAGAGTTCTTCTCCGTCCAAAGTGGTTAATCTTGTGGCGCCGCCTGAAAAGACCTTTTTGACGTGGTAGGGTTCTTCCCATGGTGTTTGGAATTTCCATATAGGGTCTACTATCCGTATGTTCTTCTTTAGGACTAGATCGCCTTCTTGAATGTTCCTAGGTTTCACATTCTTGTTGAAAGCTCTGGTCATTCTTCTTTGGTATGTTTGTGTGTGACATAACGCATCTAACCTCTTGTCTTCCATAAGAGCTAGCTGATTATACCGTGACTTACACCAATCTTCTTCCACTACTTGCGTCTCGAGTAGAACTCTTAGAGTGGGGACTTCAATTTCGATAGGTTGTATTGCATCCATTCTGTAGATCAATGCAAATGGTGTTTCTCCTATTGACGTTTGAATGGTCGTTATGTATCCCCATAGGGTGTATGGAAGCTTCTCATGCCAATCCTTGTACGTCTGAGTCATCTTCTTAATGATGGTGATGATGTTCTTGTTGGCTGCTTTTACTACGTTGTTCGTCTAAGGACGATAAGGTGAGGACTTGTGGTGTTCAATCCTGTATTCATCTAGTACTTTGAGTACTTCTCCTCAGAAGTGTCCACCATTGTCTGAGATCAAGGCTTGAGGAACTCTATAGCGTGCAATGATGTTGTTGCGTATGAACTTGGCAACATGTGATGACTTGAGCACCTTGTATGACTGAGCTTCAACCCACTTTGTGAAATAGTCAATAGCTACAAGGATGAACCCGTGTCCGTTCAAAGCGTGAAGGTAGATTTTGTCGATGATATCTATTCCCCATGTCGAGAATGGCCATGTGAGGTCATATTGTACAGTAGAGATGCTGGGGTGTGCTTCAAGTTTGCATAAACTTGACATCGATGACACTTTTTAACATACTCTACACATTCTTGTTCTATGTTCTTCCAGTAGTAGCCAAAGCGAAGGATCTTCTTAGCGAGTGCTGATCTGTTCATATGTGGGCTATATGTTCCTACGTGTACTTCCTCCATGATTTGTGATACTTGAGGCTGGTCGATGCATAGCATGTTCTTACCATCAAAGAAGCGTCGATATAATTTTCCTCCTCTTCCGCTATTGCCCCAGATAAAGTTCCTCATCAGTGTATCGAGCTCCTTCATTACCTTCTTCGGAATGACAATTTGTTGCGCCCAATAGCCAATTATGCCCATGATCACTGTTTTGATAAGTTCGATCCTCCCTGCATAAGAAAGTTTTTTCGCTGCCCAGTCAGATATCATGTTTTTTACCTTTTCAAATCGATAAAATTTTAAATATGTTATTATTTTGCGTTTATCATTTTATTTTTTCGTCTTACCCGAGACTTTAAAGAAAGGTAAGTTATGAGACACGACTATCGAGTTAAAAAAAACGAAAATATTTAATTTTTGGCATTACAAAATTAGATTTAAAATAAATTATATAAAAAATGTAATTTGATAAAAAAAAAAAATCAAAATAATTAAAGAGCAAACAAGCTGGAAGTCATTCCTTTTGACATTTTGGACTTGTACGGTTGTACACCACTAAAAATCCAGCCGACTCATACAACTAATTCATTTATTATATTATTTTAATCCTAAAAAAACATTTTACATACTCAGAAATTCCTAATATATTAATTCAATTTTGGTAAATTGAACGAATTTAATGAATAATTTTTTTTTTTTGAATATTATATAAATATTAATCAGTAGTAAATAGTTATTATTTATATTACCAGATTTTTATTTAAAATAAATTAGTTGTCCATTTCACTCTGGGTCTTGGTTCTAAAATAGGTTCCTTATTGCATTTATTTATTAAGGAGAAACACTAAAAATAAAAGAATCGAGACAAATTAGTCCAAGTTATTATAATGATTTTATATCTTTAATATTTAATTTGGTCTTCAATGGACTGCTACCAATCTTTTATTTTATTATACCTGTCTTCCTTCATTAATTATAATTTTCATCCAATTTTAATTATTTATCACTTTAAATTTTATGTATAATTACCAACCTAATGACTTTCCACAATATTATTATCTATAACTTCAACTTAACTCTTGGCAGTTATGATCTCAACATCATTTTAGTACATTTTTAGTCTTGATCTACTCAAGTTAATTATTAATTCTACTTAATTTTGTAAGAATCTCGCATTACTTCATAAAAATTATCTAATTTCACTTATTAAATAAATATAAAATAAAATTTTCTCCAACATTAAAATAGTTAGTTAATATATTTTATTATTTTTTAAATTTTTTTTATTGAATATATTTTTTATTTCATCTTTTTTGTTTAATAATAAATATTTATTATTTTAGATGTAAATTTTTTTATATATAAAATATTATGTTATTATTGTTAAACAATAATAATAATTAATTTTATTATTTATAAAAAAAAGTAATTATATTATTTTTGAAATGTTTTATTAAATTAAAAAGTGAAATCAATTTTTTTGAATAAAAATAAATTAAAAATAAATTTAAAAAGTTGAAACAAAATAATAAAAATATTTAAATTTAAAAAAATAAAAAAAATATTTAATTTAATTTTATATTTATTTAATAGTATAAAAAACAAAATCAAACACTATATAACAATTTTAAAATTTGTGCAAATAATTAGTCACCAATAAAAATAATTCATAAGAGAATAAAGATCACGAGTTTAATTCACTTTAAACATCTTAAATAGAAGTAAAAGTTATGGCGGAATGTTGTCATGTAAATTAATTAAAAATAATAATTATGTCATTATTATTATTATTATTATTATTATTATTATTATTATTATAATATGTATACCAACCTTTTTTTTTTAAATCATAGTTTATCTTATATAGGAAAATCTTATAAATTCAATGAATTTAATAAGTTGAACAAAATGAAATCATTGAAAAAAATATGTAACTCATAAAAAAGAGCAAAAAGAAAATAGACAAGCATCAAGAAATCTCTTAGGGCTGAAATCAATCTTAACAATTTTTATGATATGTATTAGAAGTTTATGAGTTTATCTTGACTTTCAATTTTATTTTATTTTGCAATAGATCATCTTGTTCTTAGTATCTAATATGACATTTTAATCATAAAACAATTTTTTTTAGATTAATCAATTTATAACAATAAATTGAAAAATCTTTAACTCTTTTGAGGTGAGGTTTATATGGTGGCGGAATGTTGTAATAAGAATAATAAAAAAATATTTAACTTCACTATTGAAGTCTAAGCCCTTTCAAACTCACTAAGCCACCCTCCTCCCTTCCATTCACTTTCCTTACCAAAAAAAGTCATAATTTAACAGCTAGAATTAGCTAATTCAGTCAGCATCCACATTAAATAAATGACAATTAATTACAATGTAACGCCTCTATATATATAATTAAGGCTCGACACATTTAATTGTTGATTTAAGGTGAAAGCTCTTGGCAATTGGAAATTAACCTATAAAGAAAATAAGTACCAAGAATCAAATGGCTGATGAAGTGAGTTCGGCCCCAATAACGCCAAGAGTGAGTTCGGCCCCAATAACACCAAGGCCAAGGCTGCCTCCGTCCCATAACCCGACGCCACCGGTTTCTTGTCCGCCGTCCCAATTCCATTCCCCGTCCCTATCCCGATCACCTCTCCTATCGGTTGATACAAATATCACACCGGCCAAGACCCCAAATAGGTTGCGTACCCCACGGTTCTTAACACCCTTGATCACTCCATTAGGAAGCCCACTTAGGAAAGCCTTAAGGCTTACCAAGCTTGATCCACAAGATGCATGGCTTCCCATCACCGAGTCGAGAAATGGAAACGCTTATTATGCCGCCTTTCATACCTTGTGCTCCGGTATTGGTATCCAAGCTCTCGTCCTTCCCGTTGCCTTCACCATTCTTGGTTGGTAAGTTAGGTCAATTCTTTTTCATGTTATGAAACTATGGTTTGTTTTATGATATCACGGCATCTCACTGTTATGACTTTCGCTTTAATAGGACTTGGGGGATCATATGTACATCCATTGCATTCATATGGCAACTTTACACTCTTTATTTGTTGGTCCAACTCCACGAATCACCCGAAACCGGAATACGTTATAGCCGGTACCTACAACTCAGCAATGCAACCTTTGGTGGGTGAGCTTATATTTTTCTTTCTTTCAAGAATACAAAACGTGCCAATTGTCGAAACTTATAACCCGACACGGATCTAGAAATTAAAGTTAGGAGCTTAACCTAATATAAGAAAAAGATTGAAGGTGTTTAAATTAATATAAGAATTATTTTTCAAAACAAATGCATTTGGGGAGAATCAAATTTATCTTAAAAACTACTAATTAATGGTATATTGTAAGTTTTACAAGATTTGAATAAATAAATGTTTAGTAGATAATAAATTTTTTTTTTTGTACATTGATCCGCCTATGCTTAATTATAACACGACTTTGGATTTTATATTTCAGGTGAGAAGTTCTCCATGGTTCTAACGATGTTCCCGATCATGTATCTCTCCGGAGGCACTTGTGTTGCCCTAATCATCATCGGGGGATCGACGTCGAAGATGATATTTGACTTGGCTGCATGCGGAGCTGGATCGGTTTGCACGATGCACAAACTGACAACGGTTGAATGGTACTTGGTATTCACGTGTGCGGCTGTGTTATTGTCTCAACTCCCAAACTTGAACTCGATCGCGGGGGTTTCCTTACTTGGTGCCATCACAGCCGTCGGGTATTGTACTATTATATGGGTGTTGTCGGTTTCGGAAGGGAGGGTTGATAACGTGTCCTACAATCCGGTCAGAGAAGGAAGTGAGATCAACCGGTTCTTTAACATTATGAATGCACTTGGGATCATTGCATTTGCTTTCCGAGGCCATAACCTAACCCTAGAGATACAAGTAAATATAAACTTTTATTTGTTTATTTATGTATAGTCTACATGTTAATTGTGACTTGTTAATGCAATTGAGTAACTAATTGATGAACATGGTATAGGGTACCATGCCATCAAGCGAGAAGCACCCTTCCAGCGTGCCGATGTGGAAGGGTGTTCGTGTTGCTTATGTTATTGTCGCTCTTTGTTTGTTCCCACTTTCAATTGGCGGTTATTGGGTATATGGTTCCAAGGTACATTTAGAAAATAAATTACTTAATGTATCATGTTTTATTTCGAGTAACTTTGGTCACACATAAAAAGTAACCTAACCGTGTTTTTTCTAAATAGATTCCTACTAACGGGGGCATGCTAACAGCTTTGTACACATTCCACGGACAAGACGCTCCAAAATCTCTATTAGGTTTTACGAGCATATGCGTGATTATTAACTCATTAAGTTCATTCCAAATTTACGGAATGCCTATGTTCGACGACATGGAATCAAAGTTCACAACCAGGATGAAGAAGCCGTGTCCATGGTGGTTGCGTGCCATCCTACGTGCATTTTTTGGGTTTGGGTGCTTCTTTTCAGCGGTTGCCACACCTTTCTTGGGAAGCATGGCAGGGCTCATTGGAGGGACAGCTTTGCCAGTGACTTTGGCATACCCTTGCTTCATGTGGCTCAAGTTAAAGAAGCCTAAAGCTTATGGTTCGGTGTGGTGGCTCAATTGGACTTTGGGAGTGGTTGGAATGGGACTAAGTGTTTTACTTATTGCAGCTGGATTATATGTTGTGATTGAGACCGGCATTGAATTTAGTTTCTTTAATCCCTAACTTAATTCTAGACTTCCTTATTTTCCCATATATATATATGTAATTGTAGAAAGCAAGAGCAGAAAGTTGAATTTAAAATTATAAAGGAATCATTATTAGAGACTTAGAGTAACATTCTTTGTTGTTGCCATGTTCTATTGTAATATGTAGCATGAAAAAAAACTCACATTTATTGCTCAGCCATTTATCCTTGATATTGTGCTAAAAATTGTAATAAATATTAGTAGTTTTCAAATAGATACCTATGGAGATTTGTACTAATTAAATCAACATTTTGTTAGGTTCAAATGGATTGATTTTGACTAAACTCTGTAATTAAAATTTGTTCATTAGTAGGTTGTTTTTTCTGACTTATATTTGTTTTATTTTATTTGTTTGAATTTTAAATCATGAAAAGTTTAACATATATATATAATTGTTTCATAAAACAATTTAAGGGTATTTTACATTTTCAACTTTTATCTATAATTATAATGTCAATATCAATTTGTAATAAATTATGTTTAGAAAAAAAATACTTATAATAAAATGAGACTAGTCAATACTCAATATCATAGAAAAGGAACATGCGTGCTGATTGGAGTTTGACTTTAAAATTTAAATACTATTCTTTTAATCAATTAATTATACTGGCAGTGTTTCAGTCAAAATAATTATTATATCTTCACGGAAACAAAATATTTGTTTTGACAAACATTAATTATTTAGAGATGTCATGCACTTTTTTTTATAGAAATTTGTATGATCACATGAATTTGGGTATCTTAATCGAATATTTATTTATATTTTATTAAGTAAAATTAGAATATAATATTTTTATGTTAAACTTAATAAAAATTGTCCTGTGATGATTTCTTAAATGGGATGATTTCTTAGTTCAAATGTAGTTTCATAAAAGGCTTGAAGATAATTTTTTTTTTTTTAATTTTAAAAATTATTTATATAAATTGAGAGTTAGAATATTTATGAGAGAAAAAAATATACAATAAAATTATTTAATATTTAAAAGATTATTTATATAATACTTAAATTATATATATATATATATATAACTATTTTATGTATTATATAAATAACCTTTTACATATTAAATAATTTTAGGGTTTAGAGTTTAGGATTATATATATATATTATTTTTTTTAAGTATATATACACGAGAAATGATACGGACAACGAAAGCAATGCCACGAATTCGACATGGCCTGTTAAATGTATAGGAGAGAAAAAAATGAAAAAGATCTCTAAATTTATTTTCAAAAACCCTAAATCTTCATTGCGTGAAATCAAATACTATAATTTTTCTAGTCGTAATAGTA
Organism: Impatiens glandulifera; assembly: GCF_907164915.1. Lineage (NCBI taxonomy): Eukaryota > Viridiplantae > Streptophyta > Magnoliopsida > Ericales > Balsaminaceae > Impatiens > Impatiens glandulifera. Next base: position 21,378,825 of record NC_061870.1, on the reverse strand, counting down.
AGTTTTTCAACTTTAGTATACAATTTTTTTTTTTGTTTTGTATAGATAACCCATAACTTTTTTGGCTTTAATTTCTTGGAATGCAATAGAGACAACGTCGAAAGAGTTGAAGATAAATCGTCCGTTGAACTCGAAATGTACCGAATAAGGCCATATTTAGTTGAAAAACATACAAGAACATTGACTTGTAAAAACAAGAACAAGGCCATGTTCTAACATTGACTTGTTCATATTTACATTGACTTGTAAAAACATACAAGTGATGTTGCTGATGTTGGTGATCGTTAAATTAATATGTATTTGAAGAACATTGTCATGTTTTTACAAGGCCATGTTTTTTTAACTTTTCAGTTTAAAAAAAAAACTTGATTTTTTTTTCAAAAGAATTTCATGTTCAGCGCCTTACAACTCAATGTTTAACGCATTTCTCTGTTAAAAACACTTAATTTTTTTTTAACCAATTTCATGTTCAACGTATTTTTCAATTATAAAAAACTTAGTTTTTTCAAACCAATTTCCTGTTAGTGCCTATGAACTTCATGTTTAGAAGAAAATTCAAAATTTTGAAACTGAATTGAAAAATGTGTTGAACATGACGTTAATAGACCTTGAACATATTGGATTACTCCTGATTGTTATAACTTTTACAAATAAATGGAAGATCTGCTTTAATGAGGAAAACGACGTATTTGCAATAACGAGGAAAATAAAATATTTGCAATAAATTTCATTAAATTAGAAAATTAAGAGTTTTTTATTTAGTATAAATAAAATGTATGATAAGAATAAAATAAGAGAGATATATTACTCTTGTAATTGTTTTTAAGATAATAAATATTTTATAGAAAATTTCTCCAAGTCTTGATTAGTGATTCTATTTTTAGGCCAACATTTAGTATCAGAGCATCATGTGAATGCCAAAAATCATCCGTTGGGATCAAATGTCAAAGGGTGCAGGATCATCAAGGGCGCACAAAACAATGACATATTCCACTATTCGCAGCTAACATGCACGAACTACATCAGTTGGGTGATTCGTGTACATGTTATAATGGAGGACCAAGGAGTGTGAGAGACAGTCTAGTTAGTAGAAGACACAGAGATTAATGTCCGGCTCGATAAGAAAGCGATGTTGTATCTTCTACAAGCACTTCCAAAGGATCTTTCATGTATGTGGCAAATAAGAAGACGACGAAGGAAGTGTGAGACTGTCTTAAAACGAGGTTCGTCGGCGCAGACCGTGTGAAGAATGCACGATTGTAGACATTGAAGAGTGAGTTTGAAAGGATGCATATGAACGATAGTGAGCCGCTCGATCAATATGCTGGTCGACTCATATCCATATCGATCAGGTACTCGAGCCTTGGAGAAACACTAAATGATGTTGTGATAGTAAAGAAGTTCTTCGACACTATGCCAGAAAGGTTTATCAGTGTAGTAGCCGACATCGAACAATTTTACAACCTCGAGATGTTAACATTCGAGGAAGCTGTTGGAAGGCTAAAGGCCTTCGAGGAGCACACGCTCAAGAAAAGCACAAGCTCTAGAGGAAATGAAGAACAAGTGTTACTCACTCAGGAGGAGTGGAAGACACAATTAAAAAAAGACGAGGAAGACTCGTTGAACCAGGGAAAAAAGATTCCACAGATAGTGGTACCCGTGGCCAAGGAGGTAGAACCCGAGGTAGAGACCGATGAGCACCATCTCGGAAGACAAAGAATGTGGTTCGGGTGGTCAAGAAGCTCCTCGAGACAAGAGTCACATTCAATGTTTTAATTGCAACGAGATGAGACATTACATAACACAATGCCGAGCAAAGAAGAACGAGGTAGCACACATTACCCACGCAGACAACGTCGAACCAGCATTGCTTATGGCAATCTCAAAGGAGATTCCGCCAATCAATATTGTTATGTTGAATAAAATGAAGTTGACTCTAGAAATTCTAGAAGCTAAGAACGAAGAGACATTAAGAGATGCTTGGTTCTTGAACAACGGTGCTAGCAATCACATGACTGGCGATAAAAAGAAGTTCTTTGAACTAGATAGGGAAGTCACCGGAAAGGTGAAGTTCGGAGATGATTTCACGGTACAAATTTGTGGAAAAGGTTCTATCACGTTCGAATACAAACATGACGATCAATGGCTTCTCGAGGGACTTTTTTTCATTCATTTTTTAAAAAGTAATCTATTGAGTCTCGGTAAACTTATCGAGATAGGTCATATGGTGGTGATGGACGGAGAAGAGCTTGAAGTCTTCACTAAGAACCCTTCATGCCTTATCATGAAAGTGAGACGAACTCATAATCAACTATATCAAATTTGCTTGAAATTAGAAAAATCGGTTTGCCTTTTAGCTAATCTTGAAGATCCAAAGGGTGTTGAACCTTTCAAAAAACAAATTATAGGGGAGTTCAAGATGAATGATCTCAGATTGCTTTCATACTACCTTGGAATCGAGAGGTGTTTGGATCAAGTAGACAACATATGCTAAAAAGGTGCTGAACCAATTTGGAATGCTTGATTGTAACTGAATAAATGCACCAATGGAGCATAAGGCTCAACTCTATAAGGATCCCGAAGGACAACCGGTTGATGCAACTAAATATCGAAGAGTCATTGGTTGTCTGCGCTATTTCCTTCATACAAGGCCAAATATTTCTTATGATGTTGGTGTTGTCAGTAGATTAATGTAGAGGCCAACTGAGATACATCACAAAGCAGTGAAGTAAGTGTTTCGATACCTTCAAGGCACTATACACTTGGGTCTAGTATTTCGAAATGGTATGGTAGAGAGGTGTAATCGAACAGTGATGGCCATGGCTAGGTCGTTGCTCAAAAGTATGGCACTCCTGAGCAAATATTAAGGGGAGACAGTTCGTCATGCAGTTTATCTTCTCAACTGGGTTCCAACCAAAGTTGTTCAAGACAAAACCCAATTTGAGATGTGGACTGAAATGGAGCCGCACCTAGCGCACTTTCGTGTGTTTGGGTGTACAGCGCACACCAAGGTGACCACTCCCCATCTGAAAAAGTTAGACAACAATTTTGGTGTCGAAAGAAGGAAGTAAGACACACATGTTGCTCGAACCAAAAAATGGCAAGATCCATGTGAGTCGTGATGTTGTGTTCGAAGAAAGTTGATCGGTGTTCTTGTTCTCGAACCACGTCAGGACTAAGGAGGAGAATGTTGATTACTTTTGGCTATTACAACTTTTACAAATAAATGGAAGATCTACATTAATGAGGAAAACGACAGATTTACAATAATGAGGAAAACAAAATATTTAAAATAGTGAGGAAAATATAATATTTGCAATAAATTTCATTCAATTAGAAAATTAAGAGTTTTTTTATTTAGTATAAATAACATTTATGTTGCTCTCATTTGATAAGAAGAAAATAAGAGAGAAATATTACTCTTGTAATTGATTTTAAGATATTAAAAGATTTTATAGAAAATTTCTCCAAGTCTTATGAGTAATTCTCTTCTTGGGCCAACCGAACATGACGTTCATAGACGCTGAACATTAAATTCTTTTTAAAAATAAATAAGTTTTTTTAACTAAAAAACGTTTAACATGACGTTTATAGGGGCTGAAAATGGAGTTCATAGTATAACAATGTCCCTCAATAATTTTTTCAAAATGAATTATAATAAAAGAAAAATCCTGAAATTTAATGAGACGAATATGGTAAACACAGTCTCACAACGATCTGTCTAGTTACTATTCCTAGTTGTGGAGAACTTCTTTATCTTTATTAATTTATATAGAAAGTAGGTAATTAGATCATCATAATAAAATAATTATAAATTTTATTATCATAAAGTATTATAAAAATGAAATGAAAACTATGTTAATAAATTGAATAAAGATTATTTGAATTATTCTAAAATCATAATCCCTCACAATCCCAATTAAAATAAAAATAATTATATATAACAGAGTTATAGGTATAGCATATTATTATGAGAATAATGACGAGTGTTGATCATTCATGGGGATCAAAACAGGTAAGAAATCATAACGTTACAAAGTTTGACTACAATGGGACTATCCACATTCTCCATATTTCCAACAAAACCATCAGCACTGTCCATTCATACCCCCCATACAATCCCACCGTTCATCTCCATCGGGATCAGTCCCACATCACGGAAGTACGTTTCTGCGCACACAGTACAGTGCAGCTCCTCCTTTCCTCATATTATTGACCAAAGAAGAAAATGACTTTGCCTTTGTCGGAAGTCCATTGAAAGGCCACTTCCCGTCGTCGTCGTCGGCGTTAACTTTATCTCTCTTCTCCACTCCCATTCCTCCACTCATAATCACTCACTATCACGCCTTTGGAACGAGTTTTCATTTTCACTACAGTAAGGGAAGAAATGCTCATCTGATCTTCAATTATCACTACACGCAAGGTATTTCTTTATCAATTTTGTAATGTGCTTTCTAGATCTAACACATTTTGTCTCTAAATTCTTGATTTATTACATTTACAGTTGTGATTGCTCTCCATGGGGAGCATTTCGTCGGAAGACGGTTCCGATCAACAGAGTGGTATCTGTGGAAGTTACTGTTTAAGTGCCGATGTAAGTGAATCGGAAAGTTCGAGTAGTTTCTCTTGTCGACGGTATGCTGCTGAAGGTGGATCAAGTTCAATCGCATCCTCTCCTCTTGCTTGTCGTCAGATGAATGTGAATTTCTCTTTTCCGGAACCGCCTTCATTTATGTTGCCGGTTGTAGGTGGTAAAGATGTGGTGATTTGGAATGAGAAGCCGGAGAAAAGTGACGCCGATTTGTCTGGTATCTCGTTAATCTATCAGTAAGTTGTTAAGTTGTACGATTTTATAGATTCGTTTTGTGTTTGTTTGTTTACTCCAGGGATTGAACTAATGAAGGAGCGATTTGCTAAGCTTCTACTTGGCGAAGATATGTCTGGTGGTGGTAAAGGTGTATGTACAGCCCTAGCAATTTCTAATGCTATCACGAATCTATCTGGTTAGTTAAAACAATCGTGACCTAATTGACCTAATTACGAATCTGTCTGATTTTGGAATCAAACTTTCTAATTACAGCCACAGTGTTTGGAGAATTGTGGAGGTTAGAACCTCTTGCATCGCGTAAGAAATCGATGTGGTTGAGGGAGATGGAGTGGCTTCTTTCAGTAAGTGATTCAATTGTTGAAATGATACCATCAATACAACAATTTCCTGGTGGAGGTACTTATGAAGTAATGGCTACACGGCCAAGGTCTGATTTATATATGAATCTCCCTGCTCTTAAGAAGCTGGATGCTATGTTAATTGGGATACTTGAAGGGTTTCAAGATACAGAGTTTAAGTATGTTGATCAAGGTGTTGTTGACAATGAGTCAAATGATGCTAATGGATATCCATTAGCTACGTTTGGTGGTGGTAGGCCTTCCGTTAGGCAACAAGAGAAATGGTGGCTTCCTTATCCTAAGGTCCCTCCTAAAGGACTATCGGATGTTTCGAGGAGGAAGCTTCAGCAGTGTCGTGACTGCACAAACCAAATACTTAAGGCGGCATTGGCGATCAACAGTAATGTGCTCGCGGAGATGGAGGTTCCAATTGCATATCTGGAATCTTTGCCCAAAGTATGTTTCATCTTGTCCATTTAGTTAGCCTTTTGTCTATTTCTCCATAAATGTACCATGTTTCTTTGGTTGTCTTGATCTATTTTAGATTTTGCCAAACACCTGGATACTAATTCTGCATCCAAAACCCATGTGGTTATGTTTCGAAACTAAACTTAGTTAGAGACACATACAGAAATTTATTTGTTATTTCTCATCTGGATCTGGATTCATAAACAACAATTATTAAAAAAAAGGTTTTATTAGGATAAAAGTGTAGCTATTTAGAGTATGTTGGTTTGGTATTAGTATTATGTGATTCAGTGGGATGTGACTTATTTGCAGTATTTGTTTTATCTATGAAGTATTTTGCAGCCTGTTACATATTCAAATGTTTCTCTGCAACAGACAAACCTGGATTATGAAAACTTAATTTTCTTTGATCCATCATCATCCCCATCCTAATTTGATTGTCATTTGCGAAAAAACAAAATCATTGTAGAGTGGAAAGGCTTGCCTTGGAGATATCATATATCGTTACATGACAGCGGATCAATTTTCAGCGGATTGTCTTCTTGATTGCTTGGATTTATCTTCAGAGCATCAAACACTAGAAGTTGCGAATATGATTGAGGCAGCTATGTATGTATGGCAACAGAAAGATCTGCGAAATCTGAAGTCCAAACGTACATTATGGGGGGGAAAAGTAAAGGGTCTAGTTGAAGGTGACAAAAAATTACTTCTTGCACAAAGAGCAGACACTCTTTTGCAAAGTTTAAGGCTTCGTTTCCCTGGCCTCCCACAAACAGCCCTAGATATGAGCAAAATCCAGTATAACAAGGTATGTTTATTGGGATGTTTTTGTATCAAATTTTTTCATGTTGATCTGAGGAAAATATCTACATTTGTTTTAAAAAATCACTATAATCTGATCATAATCTAAAAATTGATGATGTACTTTAACAACAAATAATCTTGATAAACTTTTTTTCTTTTGAAAAAGTGAACGCTTTTTCTTAAGTCCCATTATGTCGCTGAAACACACATTTGGGGAGGAAAATCAAACCAATTAAGCACAATTCTGACAAAAATTGCCAAAAGTTCCAAATTTAAATCACAAACCAAATAAAAAAAAATACAACATCATGAAAAAGACCCAGTCATGAAGAGGAACTAAATTAATATTATAACTTTTGTTAGTTAATCAAACCTATTTCATGCAGAAAGAGCAGACACTCTATTGCAAAGTTTAAGAAAATCAGGAAAAAACAAGATAAATATAATGAACAAAGAGATGAGAGTCATGAAGAGGAACTAAATTGATATTATAAGTTTAGTGAGTTAATCTAACCTAGCTAAGTTTAAGACTTCGATTCCCTGACCTCCCACAAGCAGCCCTAGATGTGAGTAAAATCCTGTATAACATGGTAAGTTTTATTTGGCTGTTTTTTTATCAATTTTTTTCATGTTGATTATGGAAATAACTACATTTGTTACATTTCTCAAAAATCACAATGAATCTAAAAGATAACTTGATCATGATCTCAAACATTGATAATGTACTTTAACAACAAATAATCTTGATAATTCTTTTTTTGTTGGTGAAAAAACAGGATTATTCGTTTGCAATAACTTGCTTACGCCTTATAAATATAGGCATCTATCAACTTCCCTTGAAACCCATAAACTTCCAACATCCTAAAAACTGTCCAAAATACAAATACAATGTTCCAAAACTGTCCAGATATATTATAAGTTTTGTTAGTTAATCAAACTTTTTCTGCAGGATGTTGGGCAGTCAATCCTGGAAAGTTACTCCAGGGTAATGGAGAGTTTGGCCTTTAACATAATAGCTAGAATGGATGATGTAATTTTCGTGGACGATGCCACAAAGCAAAGTGCTAAAGCGGAATCAATCCCTTCTTTTGGACGTGGTGGTTTGGGATGTATGCCCATTCAAAAGCGAATGTCTCCTAGTCCATTCTCCATCCAACATACACCATATGCCTCTCCATTCGCGACTCCAATCTTCAGTTCTTCCCCTCCCCAGCTACAAAGCCCGAGTAAAGCTCCTCTCCATCAAACCAAGAATACTTATAATAAAGTCGGAGAAGACATAACTATTCCAGGTGACCCAGAAAAACTTTTGTCATTTGCTGATAGTCTCAGTTCGAAAAGATTTTCTAGAGATGCTCCTGAACGCGATTGAGAATCTATATTCCGTATTTCTACTATATTTTCCTTAAGCATTTGTAGACATGTGGTTATTGGTACTTGTGTTAGAGACTAACTCCAATCTTTGTAAAAATTCTCTAGGTAGATATTTTGGTTGTCTATGAGGTTTGTTATTCTGAATCCTCGTCTATATAGAAAGTTGTAGTGGTGAATTGTAATGCCTATATAACATGCATTTCCACTTTTCTCAATCAAGCATTTATATGATATGTTGTAAATTTCTCTAGGTATATTCTCGTAGTAAGAATCTCTGTTACGCGTGAAGTTCTTACACCTCCTTTTCTAGGTGCTCCAATTTATTCGATGACACGAATAACTGTTAACATTTCATGTTTATACTTTGATAAGCTTCTAGGTCGAACCTTTGGTTATAAAGGCAATTAGATGTCCCCTTGCATGTCTTTCTTGATTCCATCATTCTCGGACATTTAAGGTGTCATTGAAATCAGGTAATAATATCCCATAAACTAAACTAATGCAATTTTAAACATATCTTCTCCCTTTTATCCGTATTTGATGATAACCTAACTTACAACAACGAAGAAATAAAAATAATCGAATTGTAGTGTGAATTATTGTTAGAGCACTTTTAAATAATCACTATATTGTAAAAACCCAATAAAATTGATATTAAACCTGTGTTTAATATTAGGAAGAATAAAAAGTCATTATCTTTCTATTGATGCCACAAAATCAGTGCACACATTGTTAATGCTCATTATTATCTTTTGGATTGAATATTTTTTATCATTTTTATTTTATTAAGGCAAGAACCTAAACATCGAATCGATTTCAACTAAAAACATTTTAAGTTGAATTGGGAGAGTCGTTTTCCAAAAACAATATATATATATATATATATAACAACTAAAAATTAAGTTGAGTTGAATTGGGAGAGTTGTTTTTCAAAGTTAATATTATATATATATATATATATATATATATATATATATATATATATATATATATATATATATATATATATATATATATATATATATAATATAATAATTAATTTTTTATTAAGTCACACTCACTTCAAATTTTATTCTAAATTTTTCATCCCAATCTTGAATGAAAGTGATATAATTCAATAATTATAACAGTTATTTTTTTAATGTTTTTTTCATAATTCAACCAAAATGAAATTATATCATTAATCACATTAATTAAAATATTTTTATTTTTATCATTATATATTAAAACAATTTAAAATTATTTTTATCTAAAAAATTTAAAACTGTAAAATTAACCACTAATCAATATTATTTAAATAAATTAAAATTTATTTAAATTATCAATAACCAAACAAACTCTGATGTTAATAGACTAAATGATGACTCATAACAGTTATTTTAATATCAACATGCAGAATGATTATTCATCTTTTGGTATATATAAAATTTGGGAATTTTAATATTGAAATCATAGATATTTGTTGTAGTTGAAATAATTGAGATTGTTGCAAATAAAATCTAGCTAGAAATAATTAATGTAACATTTCATAGTTGAGATAGAAAGTAACATGACCCTTGACCCTTCTCTTGATTTCATGAGTCTCGTTCAGACTTCTGACACTGTCCACATGGTTGGAAATATTAAATTGGAAATTAATTTAATTATTTATTCTATACTATATTTTTTTTTTTCAATTAATCTCTCATTTTATCTTTTTGAAAAAAAGTCTCAAAAAATGGTTACATTTTTTATCGTTCAATCAAATATGACACAATTCAAAGTTCAAGCCTCATTTAATAAAATCATTATTCTGAAAATCGTCCCGCTCATCAACCCAATTTTTGGGTAAACTTCGGTCCCGAATTTTAATTTTAGTTTTTAGATCTGATTGCCAGGCGGAATACATCACTGTTTCGCTTCGTCTTCTCACTAATCTAATCATTTGTGTTGTCATCTACTTTGTTTTCCTTATATCCGTAAAATGACATCATCTCAAGTCAAAATCGCCTCTTTCGTCTATTTCGGCCGCGTCCTGAGGAGAGACAGAAGTCGTAGAGGCCTGGATCGACTCAACAATCTTAGTATTAACACCACTGCTCGCGATACAACTAAGACTATCTCTAACCCACAAACTCATTCTCAAACCAAAATTCAGTAAACGTCACATCAAACATGAATTCATCTCCAACCCAGAAACTCATTTTCAAACTCAAAAGAATATTATTAGAATATTCATTTCTTATACTAATTTTTTAACCTGATTAATATTATCTTTATATTTATCAACTTTACATATTTAATCCCAATCTTTTCTCATTCATTTAATAAAATTAAGATAAAATTAATTATATATCAATAATTCATACACAACAAATAATTCAATAATAAAATTATAATTTATAAAATTTAAGTTATAAAATATAACCTAAAAATATAAAATAAATTAGATAAAATTTCAATTATAATACAATTTAATGATTTAATTATACATTTATAAAATATTTTAACTTAGGAGAGATAATATAAACACATTATGCGTTTCATTTTTCCGGACGGCTAGAGGATAAAAGGACACGCAAAACACATTATGCGTGTCCATTGGAGAGGAAGAGATCTCCTGTTATCAAATTGTCAAAAGTTTTTTTATTTACCATATTATCCCTCCCATTGTGAGAGGCAATGGAACATGGGAACAGAGTAATTTGACAATAGGAGATCTCATGAGCCATTGGAGATGCCCTAAAGATTTCTCATGCTTTAATAATAGTCACTAAATTCCGCGAGAAGAGGGAAAGTTCTCCCACTCATTCATAGAGTTTCACTGAAATCCCTAACCACGACCATATATTTTCCCTACTTAAGAAATAGAAGGCTTTGTCAGGTGAGCATCATAATGTCCTGTCGTCAAAATCTCTTGACAGCGACAACGCCGTCTGCGACTAATTATATTGTTGGAAAAGTAAAAGAGTCATCAAGGGCGGAGTCAAAATTTGAAATCTACTCGGGCTAATTTTTTATTAAAAAATATATCCGGATTAGTTTGATAATAATATCAAATAAATAAACAAAATAAACTAAGTTTACTGTTACTAAGACCTTTTAACGACGGAAAATTATCGTCGTTATTGTCAAAAACATACCAAATATTTTGGGCTACCCGGATTACAGTCCGGGCAACCGTACTTGGATCTGCCCCTGATCAGAGTCGTCGATGTTATACGGAAATTGAAAATCTATGGCGATGATAGTGAAGTAGATTATCATCGTCTTCAAATGTCAGTAGATCTGAGCCGAGGTCCTCAAATAGATTGAGGAGAAGAAATAGATAGAATAAGTATATATAATAGATTCTTGATCTCCTATCCGAGAATAGTCTTTTATAATGGTAACCTTTTGAATCGAAAATTTTCGGTTCAAATTTTCGGTCGGACCGAACTTTGACCGGTTCAAAAGATAACCGTATTAAAGTCAAAATTCGAACCGTCCATTCAACTGTTTCGCGGTCGGACCGCGTATTTTAAACTATGATAAAAACAACACAAGTTTATACTTTAAAGAGCAATCGGGTATTAAAAAAATGTATATTATTTGAGTTTTAATGAGTTTAATTATTTTAATATATTTTTAATTTAAAATTCAAATATTTTAAAACTAAAATAAAAGTATTTTAGAATTCTATTTGATAATTAAAATAAGATGATTGAGTTTTTTAAAAAAATTCTATAAACAAAACAAATCAAACAACAATATCTCTATCTGCTTAGCACCAAAATCAGGAGGATCTGTACAAAATATATTTGCATGTTTTTCTGTATTGTTTTAGCTGTCAATATATTGTAAAATACTCCATCACATTCAAACAAATAAATATATATATATTCGATGGTGATGGGTATTTAAATAACATAATTAAAATATATTTTATTAAATTTTCTTACTTTAATTATAATTATTTAATTTATTAATTAAAATATTAAAATAAACATTATTTTAAATCATTATTTATTTATTATTATATATTAATATTTTTTTTAAATACTTTTATAAAAAAAATACTCACTTCAAAATTATCACTAATCATTCAAATTATTAATATCAAAGTTACTATCTTTTATCGAAAAATGTTTTTTTAACAATTTTCAACACTAAAATATTATATTTTCAATTCTTTTTAAAAATTACAAAATATTTTTAAAATAAATTTAAAATAATCATTTAAATAAAAAACATTTTGTAATTGTCGGGGACTCAGGATAGGGTATCTCTCCAAGAAATTGATGGATTGCTAAAATTTGGGTGTATAATATTTTAAGTTTTAGGTATCCATGATTTTGTTTATTATAATTTATTTATAATAAATTATAACTGTCATTATTCAACAACCTTATTAGAATAAAAAATATTGAAATGATCAAATGAATTAGAAGTTTTAATTTTTTTGCCCCTTGACTTCTTCTTATTTCCATTTTGACCCCTAAACTTACATCTCATAATAACTTTTCCATTCAAAATTTGGAAATCATTTCATTTATTCCCTCAGATATATATACCTAATGTACCCATATGAAAATTATATATATATAAATTGAAGGTTGCAAGATCATCTTCATTAGTGAGACGAAACCAAATTAAAAGAATTAAAAAAAGTTATGTTTGAGCAACAAAATTAAAAGTTATTTAAAACTAATCCACTATAAATATACTTACCACTCATGAGAAAGCACAAGTTCATATATAGAAAGAAAGATGGACAAGAGAAATGTGGAAGAAGCTCAAGCCCGAGTTAACATATGGAATTATGTATTCGGCTTCACCGACATGGCCGTAGTTCGATGCGCTATTGATCTTGACATACCCGACATCCTCGAAAACCATGTGGCCGATAGTCCCATGACTCTCTCCGAACTATCCTCAGCCATAGGCTGTCCCCCTTCCACCCTTCACCGCATCATGCGATATTTAGTCAACCGTGGCATCTTTCGCGAAGAGCCTATAGAAATCGACTCTTCCAAATCAAGGGGCTATCTCCCAACTCCTATTTCTCGTCTCCTCACAAGAAACCATAACAAAAGCATGGTCTCATTCATCCGGATGGAGAGCAGCCCGTTCATGTTGGCACCCTGGTTGGGACTAAGCAAACGCGTCCTAACGGATTGCAAATCCCACGCGTTTGAAGTAGCCAATGGCAAGGATGTATGGAGCTACGCTGAGGCAAATGCCGACGAAAGCAAGATAATCAACGACGCGATGGCGTGTGATGCAAGGATCACAGTGCCAGCTGTCATTCGAGGATGTGCCGAGGTTTTCCAAGGATTGGAGTTAGTTGTGGATGTTGGTGGAGGGGATGGCACGACGTTGAGTTTGTTGGTGGAGGCTTTTCCGTGGATTCGTGGCATTAATTTTGATCTCCCACACGTTGTTTCCGTCGCAAAAGAATGCGCTGGTGTTGAACATGTTGCCGGGGACATGTTCGAAGCCATTCCAAAAGCAGATGCAATTTTTATAAAGGTGAGAAAAATATTCACTATGACTTATATAATAATCACTTTTACAATAAAATTCGAAAAAATGTGAAAGCTATCTTGTTTTCTATTTGATATAAAAGTATGATTAAATTAAATGAAACTTAAAAACAAATAGTTGAAAAAAAGTGTTTTTTAGCAAAATAAAAAGTTGCTACTAAAATGGGCCAATAATGTCATGCCATGATCAATAGCGACACTTTTTTCCCGTCGTTAAAAGATTCAAGTTTTGACTTAGGTTAAAAATTTCAAGTCATGAATTTGCATTGCCTATCCTATAGTGGGTTCTGCATGACTGGGAAGATGAAAAGTGCATCAAGATCCTAAAGAATTGTAAAGATGCTATTCCGAAAGACAAAGGCAAAGTTATAATAGTAGAAGCGTTGGTTAAAGAAGATGAAGTCGAGAATGAGAAGGAGAAAGAAGGAGATGATCTTGAGTATGTGAGACTAATGTTGGATATGGTGATGCTGGCTCATACTGAAAGAGGTAAAGAAAGAACTCTAAAAGAATGGGAAAACATTCTCAACAAGGCTGGCTTTACGAGGCACACTATACATTGCATTCAATCTGTTCAATCTGTGATCGTGGCTTATGCTTGATCGATCCTAGCTAACTAGTTGTCTTTGTATTTATATTTAATAAAAGATGTTTCTCGCCAAATTTGATGATAGATAATTAATCAATTTTGCGAGACAAATAAATTTGTTAATCCCTATATTTCTATTTTCTAAAGAGTGTGCTTAATATAAAATATATCATATTATTTGATTAAACGAGAATGTGACTGTGGGGTTATGTCACCTTAAAAAAAAGTTTTTGTCTTATTAATAGTGATTTCATGTAATTTTTATTTTCAAATTATTTTGTTTTAAATTATATTCATCTTATCTATGTAAAAAACAAATTTACTATAATATTAAAGAGAGTTGATATAAAAATTCATAAAAACTAACCCACCAAATTGTTAGCTAAATTTAAATATCAAAATTAAGAATTCAATTGATTGTGAGATAATTTTAAATTTCGTAATTTTATTTATTATTTTAGTGTTTCAAACCGAATTATAATATATATATATATAATAATAATAATAATAATAAGAGAAATGACACATACAACACCTTTATACATCATCTACCTGATTTGGTAAGAAAGAGAAAATATATTTTGAAAAAAATACAAGAGAGAGAAAAATATTTTCTTTTTCTTACCAAATCAGGTAGATGTTGTATGAAGGTGCTGTATAAGGGTGCTGTATATATTATTTCTCTAATAATAATAATTAATTTTCAAATTGTCCGGATTATCGGGTTTAGAGATGTAGTTAATTTGGATATATATGTGAGAGTAATGAATACTTGAATCGGATTGTGAGTTGACATGTTCATAAACTTAAAACGGTTAAAAATAAAAAAAAAATTCTATATGTATGTTTCGAACTTACAACCTAACAAAACAAGTACAAAATTCTTTTAACCAACTAGGCTAATAAAATTTTATATTTTAAATTCAACACCAAATTTGATGAACGCGAGACATTCTTAACAACATAAGTTCAACTTTTTTACTAACTAATATATATATATATATATATATATATATATATATATATATATATATATATATATATAATGATGCTTAATTTTCAAAGTATCCGGATTGCCGGGTCGAGAGTGGTGATTAATTTTGATATATATGTGAGAGTAAATAGATACTTGGGTCGGATTGTGGGTTGATCCGTCCATAAACTTAAAACGGTTATGTATGTTTCGAATTTGCAACCTAAAAAAAATACAACCTTTGATGTGGTTTGTCAAAAGATAATAGACCGATGACAATTGAAATTGGTTAAAAAATATAAACCAAAATATTTGATTAACCAAAGTGTGAGGTCACAATGTTAAATATTAAAATATATGAATCAACAATGGTAAAAAAACGATCTTTACCGACAGACATTACCGAAGGTTTTCATAAACTCTCGGAAATGATCCCAAGAGAAACAAATCTTTCGTTATTAAAAATAGATTCCGAGAGTCATGTAAAACTTTTGGTCTTACAAATTTTTACCGAAACTTCTTTGCAAAACTTTCGGTTTTCCCTTCCCAAAAAAACCAAAATAATTCTAAATGTTGGAAATGGGGTAATTGCGAAGGTTATTCTAATAACTCTCGGTTTTACCTTTCCTGAAATTGTTAATTGCGAAAGTTTTCCAATAAACCTTCGGTTTTGACTCATCCCCAAAAAAATGAAAAATAATTATAGGTTTGAGAATGATTAATTGCGAAGGTTTTCTAATAAACTTTCGGTTTTGATTCATCCCAAAACTTTTAAAAAATAATTCTAAGTTTGAGAATGATTAATTGCGAAGGTTTTCTTATAAACCTTCGGTTTTGACTCAGGTTCAAAACCAAAAGTTTTCAAATAACTTTCGGGAATGACCTATTTAAATTAAAAAAACCCTACTTCTTCTCTTCTTCTTTCCACCATTTCTCTTTTCCCTTTCTCTCTCTCTGATTTCTCTTCCGCCCGCGCTGCCTCCACCTTCTTCTCTTCTTCTTCTTCTCTTCTCCTTCCGCCCGCGCCGACGCCCTCAACGAAACCACATTCGTCTCACCTTCAAATCAAGGTTAGATTTTATTTTATTTGGTTATATATGTTATAAGGTTATATAACATAAGGTTATATTTAGATTTGTTATTGGTTAGTTTTAGTTTAGTTTTAGGTTAGTTTAGATTATATTTTGTTTGATATATGTTATATATTAGGTTAAATTTTGTTAAATATATGTATGATTTTGTTTGGTTATGTTAGATTATTTGTTTGGTAATTATATGGTTAGATTTAGATTTGTTAATGTTTAGTTTTATATTTATATTACATTTGAATTAAGGTTATTTCGTTTGATTTATATTTGATTAGTATGATTATTTATGTTAAATGTGGTTTGATATATATTATATTTTGATTCATGTTAGATTAGGTTTATTAATGTTATATATTGTGGTTAGATTCATAAATTTATTAATGAAATGCATTCAGGATGAGTAATTGGAAGCGTATTTGGAAAACACCAGAGAAACTGTCCTGACCATTCCAGAACTTGCTAGCAAAATCAAGTTCTGACCGAGGGTCTGTCGAGGCTAACCCAATGACTACTGCGAATGTTAAACGTGAGGAGGATGCGAGACACCTAGCGTCGGCATTGGAGCAAATACAATTGAGGGATGCGGAAAGAGCTCAATTGCTTACTAAAATTAAAGCGGACAGGGAGCAAATGACTCAAAAATTGGAGAATCTTGAACAACAAATTGAATTCTTCAGGAGGCGGAATTAACCACCCGCTCCTCCTCCCCCACCTACTAACTAGATTAAAGTATTTGAATAATTATTGTAATTATTTTCGTTCGACTGATAACATGTTTTGGATAATTTGGTACGTTTTGACCTTTGGTTAGATCGACTTATGAATTATAATTATCTTTTGGTTTATTAATGTGGTTTAGGAATGTTTTTTCTATATGTATTGGTTTGCCTTTATTTGATAAATTTATTGAACATTTTCGATTACATTGTTGTAGAAAAAATAGGAAAATAGGGTAATTGCGAAGGTTATTAAAAGAACCATCGATTTTAACTATCCAGAATTGGTAATTGCGAAAGTTTTATAATAAACTTTCGTTTTTGACCATTCTTTGGAGGGGGCTATTTGCGAAAGTTTATTAGAAAACTTTCGCTTTTGACCCTTCCTTAAAAAATCTGAAAAAATTCTAAGTGTTCGGAAGGAGTAATTGCGAAAGTTTATTAGAAAACTTTCTCTTTTGACCCTTCTTAAAAAAATTGGAAAAATTTCTAAGTGCTGGGTAGGGGATATTTGCGAAAGTTTATTAGAAACTTTCGCTTTTGATCCTTCTTTAAAATAATCTGAAAAATTCTAAGTATTGGGAAGGGGTATTTGCAAAAGTGTATTAGAAAACTTTCGCTTTTGACCCTCCTTAAAAAAATCTGAAAAAATTCTAAATGTTGGGAAGGGGTAATTACAAAAGTTTATTAGAAAACTTTCGCTTTTGACCCTTTCTTAAAAAAAGCTGAAAAAATTCTAAGTGTTGGGAATGGGTAATTGCGAAAGTTTTCTAATAAACTTTCTCTTTTGACCATTCCTTAAAAAAATGAAAAAATTCGAAAAAATTCTAAGTGTTGGGAATGGGTAATTGTGAAAGTTTATTAGAAAACTTTCGCTTTTGACCATTCCTTAAAAAATTCTGAAAAAATTCTAAGTGTTGGGAAAGAGGGTAATTGTAAAAGTTTATTAGAAAACTTTCTTTTTTGACCCTTCCTTAAAAATCTCTATTTAAGGTCAGGACCGAGAGATTTTTAAAATTCTCTCGGTTTTGATAGTTATTTTCAAAATAAACTTTCGGTATTCATTCCATATTTTATTTGATTTTTTACAATTTTTTGGTCTAAACTATTTAATCACATCAATTGTGTTATTTTTTAAGAAACAAGATTGAGGGTAATGTTATAAATGTATATGAATGTGTTTGATAATATAAAGAAGTATATATGTATGTTTGTGTTTGATGATATTAATGTTGTGTGTAAAATTTGATTTTAATGATGTATTAGGATTGTGTAGTGTTTTCAGGATATCAAATGTGTTAAATTAATGCTGCTCAAGGTCATTAAAATGTGAAAAACTAATTAATTTAACAATTTAAGAAGTGGTAATACCGAAAGTTTTATGTATATCTTTCAGAAATAACTACCAAAACCGAAAGTTATACCTTTAACTTTCGGTATTAACACTTCATAAATTGTTGGGTTAATTGGTTTTTTAATTTCTAATGTAGACTCCTAACTAATCTAATCAAGTGTGTGTTGTATTTTAAAAATTAAGATTGTCTTTAATGTTAAAATGTTTATGATTGTGTTTGATTATATAAAAAAGTGTATATGAATGTTTATGTTTGATTATCCTATGAATGTGTGTAATGTTCGATCATATGAATTGTGTAATATTTTAAGGATATCAAATGTGTTAAATTAATGTTGTTCAAGATTATTAGAAAGTGAGAAACCAATTAATTTAAAAAATAATGAAGTCGTAATACCGAAAATTATACCATTAACTTTCAGAAATAACCATCAAAACCGAGAGATATACACAAATCTCTCAGTTTTATCTATTTAAAATTCATCTAAAACCGAGAGATTTAGACAAATCTCTCGGAATATAAATGATCAAAACCGAGAGATATGTATAAATCTCTCGGAATTAAGCAAATGATCAAAATCCGAGAGTTATATGAAAACTTTCGGTTTTGATCAAAGGATCAAAACCGAAAGTTTTCATATAACTTTCGGTAAAGATCTATTGAAATAAAAAAATGCATTTTCTTCTTTCCCCTTCCACTCGTGCTGCCTCCCACCCATTCTTCTTTTCTTCTTTTCCTCTTTCACCGCCCGAAGACGACGCCATCCATCTGAAGATGACGCCACCCATCCGAAGACGCCACCGCCAAGAATGGATTGAAAACGCCGCTCCCCTGCAGACGTTTGAAGATCTGTCGCCGCCGCCGCTTGGAGACTTGTCTTGCCGCCGCGCCTTCGCCCACAACCAGCTTCATTTAAGGTCAGATTTTGTATTTATTTAAATTTTGGATAATGTTATATTAGGTTTTATTATTGTTTGTTTATGTTGAATTTTGGTTAGATAATGTTATATTAGGTTTTCATTATTGTTTGTTTAGGTTGAATTTTGGTTGGATAATGTTAGATTAGGTTTTATTATTATTTGTTTAGGTTGAATTTTGGTTGGATAATGTTAGATTGTGTTTTATTATTGTTTGTTTAGGTTGAATTTTGGTTGGATAATGTTAGATTAGGTTGAATTTTGGTTGGATAATGTTAGATTATGTTGAATTTTGGTTGGATAATGATAGATTAGGTTTATTATTGTTTGTTTAGGTTGAATATTGGTTGGATAATGTTAGATTATGTTGAATTTTGGTTGGATAATGTTAGATTAGGTTGAATTTTGGTGGGATAATGTTAGATTGTGTTGATTTTTGGTTGAATAATGTTAGATTAAGTTTATTATTGTTTTGATTAGGTATATGTTTATGTTGATTTTTGGTTGAATAATGTTAGATTAAGTTTATTATTGTTTTGATTAGGTATATGTTTATGTTGATTTTTGGTGTGATTGATGTTTGATTAGGTTTATTATTGTTTGATTATGTATATGTTTAGGTTGATATTTGGTTGAATAATGTTAGATTAAGTTTATTATTGTTTTGATTATGTATATGTTTATGTTGATTTTTGGTGTGATTGATGTTTGATTAGGTTTATTATGGTTTGATTATGTATATGTTTAGGTTGATTTTTGGTTGAATAATGTTAGATTATGTTTATTATTGTTTTGATTAGGTATATATGTTTAGGTTGATTTTTGGTGTGATTTATGTTTGATTAGGTTTATTATTGTTTGATTATGTATATGTTTAGGTTGATTTTTGGTTGTATAATGTTAGATTAGGTTTATTATTGTTTTGATTAGGTATATATGTTTAGGTTGATTTTTGGTGTGATTGATGTTTGATTATGTTTTATTAATGTTAAAAAATGGTTTATATTGACTTTGATTTAGGTTATATTTTGATTAAATTTATGGATATTAGGTGTTGAATATGTTATATTAGGTAGAGATTATGTTAGAATTATGTAAGTCTAATTAATTTAGATAAAGTTAAGTATATAATAATGCGGGTTGTTTTCCATTTTATTAGAAATATGGAAGTACCCGATAAAACGTGGATGACCTTACGTCGAGATCATCCAGATTACGAGAAAGGTGTTGACAAATTCCTTGAGTTTGCAGTTAGGAGTACATCCCGACAAACAGTGAAATGTCCTTGCGTGAAATGCTTGAACACACCATTTATAGAAATAGACGATGTGAAGACTCACCTCATCATTTATGGAATAAATGTTCATTATGAGTTCTGATATTGTCATGGAGAAAAGAGACTCACTACTTACGTGGTTAATGATGACGTCGATGATGATGATGATGACTTGGATGATGATGATGATGATGGTCAATCGGAGGATGCCGTGCCGGAATTCAACGATCCTTGAACGGAGAAGAAGAATACAGTCAATGAAGAGGTCAATGAAGAACGTTATATGCACGATTATATAAACGATATGTTCTCCAACGTTAATGATGGCCCAAACAACAAGGAACCAGGCGCGGATGCGCAATTTTTTTTATAAATTGCTTGATGATTCCAAACGACCATTGTATGAAGGTGCTCGAATAACGAAATCATCAGCACTACTGAAACTACTTCACATAAAGAATGTTTGTCAATGGACAAATTCTTCGTTCGATATGTTGCTGCATCTGCTTAAAGACTACATATTATCGATTGACGCTTAATTGCCAAACTCCTACTACGAAAGTTAAAAATTCATTACTGATATCGGGCTTAAGTATGAGAAGATAGACGCATGTAAGAACAACTGTATGCTATTTTGGAAGGACGACAAAATGTAGAGTCTTGCAGAGTTTGCGGCCTTTTAAGATGGAAAGTCGACCAAACAAATTGGGCAGTTCGAAAGAAGCAAAATGGGAAAATCATTCCAACTAAGGTGTTAAGATATTTCCCTCTAATACCAAGACTATAAAGACTATACATGTCCTCAAAAACGTCTCCAATGATGAGATTGCATAAGGAATGAAGAGTTGATAGTGATACGTTGAGACATCCTGCTGATTCTTTAACTCGAAAAACGTTTGATGAAATTATAAAGATTTCGCGTCGGAATCTCGAAACGTAAGACTGGGTTAATAAGCGATGGGTTTTAACCATTTGCAAATGGGAAAAAGTCATACAGTGTTTGGCCGGTTATTCTCGTTCCTTATAATGTGTCACCCACTACTTGCATGGATTCTAGCAATTTCATTCTATCTATGTTAATTCCAGGTCCAAAGAGTCTGGGAGATGCAATTGACATATTTCTCCAGCCATTGATCGACGAGTTGACTGAACTGTGGCAAACTGGTGTGAGAAGTTTTGATGCACACACCTCGCAATACTTTAATATGCGAGCGACGTTGATGTGGACCAATAACGACTTTTCCGCGTACGCGAATTTGTTAGGCTAGAGTGCAAAAGGGAAATTCACTTGTCCTTATTGTAATAACGACACGGTATCTCTTTGATTGGTTAATAGTTCCAAACAATGTTACATGGGTCACAAACGCTTCCTTCCACCAAAGTACAAATACATAAGGGATAAAGAGTCGTTTGTTAACGGGGAAAGAAATTTACGAGCAAGCACGTGACCTAGAAGACACAATTCTTACTACGGATTTGAGCAAGAAAACCAAGATATATCATGAAACGCGGGGAGACAATTGAAACAAACTTAACATTTTCTTCCGCTTGCCTTATTGGAAATCACTATTATTGAAACATAATTTGGATGTGATGCATATTGAAAAAAATATTTGTGATAGCGTGTTGGGAACAATAATGAATGTGAAAGAGAAGACTAAGGATGATCCTAAAGCCCGTAAAGATTTACAACTTTTAGGCATAAAACAATGGTTACATCCTATAAATGATGAAGGAGTGGTTCATTATCTAGAAGCGCCTTTCACTTTGACATCCGATCATAAAAAACGTCTTTGTAAATTCTTGAAAGATCTTAAGTTTCCTGATGCTTTTTGCTCAAATATCTGCGGTTGTGTAAATTTGGAAGAGAAAAAGATTACGGGATTAAAGAGTTATGATTGTCACATTTTATTGGAATGTCTTATTCCTTTAGCAACCCTTGGATTACTTTCAGATAATGTGTATGATGCGTTAGTAAATTTGTCTTGGTTCTTTCGGTTGTTGTGTTTCAAAGAGTTGATTCAAGCGGACCTTGAACAATTGTACATGGATATTATATTGACACTTTGCAAATTTGAAATGATTTTTTCACAATCAATCTTCGACATCATGATGCATCTCCCGGTTCACTTGTCATTTGAGGCTTTGCTTGGAGGACCTGTCCAGTATCGATGGATGTATCAGTTTGAACATTACATGGGTACAATGAAAAAATATTTACGGAATAATAACCACCCCGAAGTCTCAATAAGCGAAAGTTATCTTGTAAATGAGAGTATTAGTTTATATGCCAAATATATGGAGGAAGAAGACCAAAAAAATGCACAAACTGAAATCTCGGACATTTCAATATTTTCATCGTTGGAAGACCTATTTAAAGGAAAAATATACAACTTGGATT
This sequence comes from Impatiens glandulifera, assembly GCF_907164915.1. Lineage (NCBI taxonomy): Eukaryota > Viridiplantae > Streptophyta > Magnoliopsida > Ericales > Balsaminaceae > Impatiens > Impatiens glandulifera. The sequence goes on along the minus strand of NC_061870.1, from coordinate 21,356,194 downwards.
ATAGCGATCGAGTGATAGCTCATTCATACATTTTGAAAAATTGCCCCGAAGTAGAACCTTTTTATATGTAAGATTCAATATGTTGTTGTTATGGTACGTCTTATTAATTAGCATTAAAGAGTATGCTATTTAATATTCGATCTATATGTAGAAATTATATGCAATATTGCAATAACAATGAGTCCCGTGGAGAAACGTTGCCACCTATTTCAAACATAGAGTGAGTAAATTTTAAAGCATATCTAATAACTTTAAATTTATTTTAACGACTAAATTTTGGGAATGTATATATATAGGTCGCTCAATTAGCAGAAAATAACGACATATCAAGAGACCTCAAGATCCTAGGCAAAGGTCCAAGTATGTACTCGTGTATATATGTTTGGTGTAAAGTAAACGAATACGAATTCTGTACAGAAAAACACGACGAAGGTTTGACCACTCAAAATAGTGGGATGGTTGTTGAAGGGTACAACGGATCAGATACTATGTCTTACTACGGAGTTTTAACGGATATAATCGAAGTACAATACTTTTCTCACAAACAAGTTGTCTTATTCAAGTGTAAGTGGTTTGATACACACTCGGGGGAACTAGGAGTGAAAGTGAATAAATATGGCTTCGTAAGTATAAATATAAACCGAATTTTAAAAACCCAAAGTCAGGACCCGTATATATTGGCGAGTCAAGCAAAACAAATATTCTACGCCCCTGATATGTCAACCCGACCCGGTTGGAAGATTGTGACAAAAATAAATCCATAGTTTACAAATATATAGTTCATATTAATTAATTAGGTAAATTTATGTTTTTTACTTTATATTCATTCTTATTACTGCTTTATTTTAATTATTCGCTCATTTATTAATGGTATGCATTAAGAATGTTTGAAGGTCGTAAAGAAACTTGGAAGAGTATGAGGAAACACCCAACAAACTATCTAGGCCATACAAAAACCTACTCGCACAATCAGAAAACTTAAGGCTCTGAGAAGAGTCTTCTAGAGATCAACCAACATTAGTTGTGGACCCGTTAGCTACTGCTTCCCCAACAGGTACACATGACGAGAATATTGATGCTGATGTTGAAAAGTTTATTGAGAGTACATTTGCTGATATGGGGATGACGATGAGGCTGACGACGAGGCTCACGAGGAGGATGACGAGGAGGATCATTCCACTCCCGACCCATCATCGACAGGTAACTTGTTTACACTTAGTTATTGTTTGAATTGATTTACATCTAAATATGAATTTGATAATTTTGAAGAATCTTCCTCCTACAAGAGACGGGGGAAGAACAAGAATATTGCGCTATCTAGGAGGCCACCGGGGACAAAAATTTCTCTGACTTTTAGAGCGTTAGATGGGAGGCCCAACGGTGTCGGAGATGGAAGAACAATATGGTCTCGACATTTGGGGTCGGTTGTGCGGGACTCCTCAACCGTCTCACACCGTCTACTGAAGTGGAAGGCATTAAGTGCTGACCAATTGGATTCACTTTAGATTGTTATGATGATAATCATTACTTAATTATACATTAACCATTCAATACTTTTTTTTATAACATTTGAATGATTTATTTTTCAGGATCTGTTCGAGTGTACTAATGGTTCTATTGATCAATATCGAAGGTCCGAATTGGCACACGCCAAACAGATATGGGATAGATGGCGCTCAGATTTGAACAAAGATTATATTCGCATTCATCAAGGAGGCGAGGCGGCGATACTTGCCAATACTTCACGAGACTATAACCGAGATGATTGGGAGTTCGTGTGTCGAAACCATTACTTCACGGAAAAATTTAAGGTACGGTTTCATAATTCAAATAAAATCTGATAGTAATTATTCTAACTTCACTTTTTATTTAAAATACAACAAAACAGTCGAACCAATGTTGTCAACAAAAATAAGCTCAAATTCCCACATCATACTGGAAATAGACCGTTTGCTCAAGTGGAGGAAGAGTTGGTATGTACATTATTTCTAATAACTTAATATAAAGATTGTTATTAATTTTATAAATCATTTATTTCAACATGCGCTTGAAATGGGACGGGCTCCCTTTGTCGTTGAAGTATTCAAGAGGACCCGTACCCCAAAACCTACGAAAGAAAACCCAACCCCCGTCCCGGACGAACGAGCGCAAGAGAAAATTGTAAATTAATTGAATATAACTAGTTTTTTATTATATAAATGAAATTTTATTTCAAATGTGCAAGTTTAGATGGAAGAAGTAAGAAGTAACGAAACAGAAATATCTGACTTTAAGTTGACGGAGAGGGTGTTCGGACAACAAAAACATGGGGGAGTGTTCGGTATGAGATCAGGCGTCCGGCTCACACACTTTCGTGAGGATCGTCGAAGTGGCAACAGTTCACAACGATCCACTAATCGATTGTTTGAAGAGAATCAAAGATTGGCGATGAAACTGGAGAAATTGGAAAAAAGGAATGAAGAAAGAACTCAAACAATTAATAAAATACAAGCGAAAAAGCTAGAAATTGTGACAAGAATGGAGAGAGAAGTTAGAAATGACTGCAAGAATAGAGAGGGAAATGTTAGAAATGAATGCAAGAATGGAGAGCTTTGAAATGTTTATGAGGCAACATCAACAACCACCCCCTCCTCCCCCCACCAGCTAATTCTAGTACGTTTTGATTGGTTGTTTCGACTGAAAACAGGTTTATGAATTGATTGAGTACGTTTTAATTTGAATTTAAAATAGATTGTTTGAATGATTAGTTTGGTTGAGAATTTTGGAATGTTAATGGTCATTTGCTTTATGAATGTCATTTGTTTTATTATTGATATATTGGTTGGCTGAACAGGTTTTGGTTGCGCACAAAACAATCGGCCTATTTTGTACATTTTGTAGAGAAAAAACGAAAGTTAAATGAAAATCTTTCGGTTTTTCTTCAAAAGGAAAAACCGATAGTTATATGGAAATCGTTCGGTTTTTCCTTAAGTGAAAACCGAAAGTTCTTCATATACCTCTCGGTTTTTCTTCAATAGGAAAAACCGAGAGTTGTAGGTAATCTTTCGAAGAAAAATCGAAAGTTCTTCATACACCTCTCGGGTTTATTTCAAAAGGAAAAACCGAGAGTTGTAGGGAAATCTTTCGGTTTTTCCCTTTGAAGAAAACCCGAAAGTTCTTCATACACCTCTCGGGTTTATTTGAAAAGGAAAAACCGAGAGTTGTATGGAAAATCTTTCGATTTTTCTTGAAAGGGAAAAACCGAAAGTTTTTCATATACCCCTCGGTTTTTTTGAAAAGGGAAAACCGAGAGTTAATTGGAAAACTTTCGGGTTTTCCCTTTGAAGAAAAACCAAAAGTTTTCCAATTACCTTTCGTTTTTTCTCTCAGGTGTCTAAATTGAAAACTCTACGATATCTCTCGGTAAACGCCAAATTATATTTACCGAAAGAGTTAATACCGAGGAATGACGAGAGTCACCCAAACTTTCGGTATTAGGTATATACCGAAAGATATAGGGTCATTACCGAGAATTTTTACTCTCGGTTTTGACCCCTTTGTCACCAGTGCAAATATTTGATAGACCAAAGTGAAAGTGTAAGGTCACGAGATGAGAGGTTAATTAGAAAAAATATGTGATGAGATATGTGAGAATATTAGTTGTTTTACCGAAGTGAATAAAATGTGAAATAAGTGTGTTTTATTTTTTATTTTAATATATTATTCGTGACTTATTAAGAATTTTAAATATTAAATACAAATTATTATAATTTTTCTATTAAATTTATTTTGTTTATATTTTTATCCGTGTGAATCGCATTAGAATTTTCATAATTATTAATAAATCTTCGCCACAAATTAATATCAATACCAACTTAAAAATATGAGATTAATTGTTATTACCCAATTTCTTACATCTTTATATTATTTTTTCTCATTTTACTCTTTACAAAAAAATTAAATATCAATATTAACGTTTATATATTCTTAATTAGTGTGCTGATTTATTTAATTTATGTGTATATTTTATAATATACAATTGAACAATAGTCTTTCAATTCAATACCAACAAATATTAAATTGATGACTTCACTAAATTTAAAATAAAAAATTAAGAAATAAATATAATTTTAAATTAGTTAGGAGATTATCTCACTTTTTTAGCTCTTAAACTTAATGGTTAAGGAAGGTTGATAATAATGAGATTTAAAACAAAAAAATAAACAAATTAATTAAAGAAAATGTCACGTTAAGTAAAAGAACTACCATTTCATCTATTTGGAATGACAAAAATTGTTTGACCACAATTTCAAGCCCAATTCATAAAAAAAATCTAAAACATTTATATGATCAACCGGTGGTTATGTGATAACATTTAACCACACTTTTGGAAACTAAATCAAGTCACTAACACCAATAATTAAACTTAAGTCAAGTCACGTTGTGACTTTTGAAAACTAAATCAAGTCACTAACACAATAATTAGACATAAGTCAAGCCACAAACTAAAATTAAAATATATATATATATATATATATATATATATATATATATATATATATATATATATATATATATATATATATATATATATATATATATATATATATATATATATATATATATATATATATATATATATATAAAATAAACACGACGTAATAATGTTGTATATATATATATATTCTTTATAATCTTATATATATATATATATATATATATATATATATATATAATAAACACGACGTAATAATGTTGTATATATATATATATTCTTTATAATCTTATATGTTTAACAAACAATGAAACACTAATTATTGATCTACATTTTTTATAATATATTTTTTTAGTTATTATGTAATTTTTAAATTTAAATATAATAATTTCTAAGAAAACAATTATCCTACTACCTTACAACCACAGAGAAAAGGCTGTATCTGTCGCAGAATAGTAAATGACAATAATTGATATTGAATTATTATTTAAAAAATATCAAAATATCAAAATTTATTGTTTTTAAATGACAACAATTGGTATTGAATGTATGGCAGAATAATAAATGAAAATAATTGATATTGAACTGTTATTTAAAAAAAATCAAAGTTAAAAAATTAATTGTTTTTAAATGACAACAATTGGTATTGAATTAATGCTTAAAAATCAAAATTAAAATTTTTATTACTAGTTTTCCGACTTATTGGCAATGTTTTAAAATACGCGGTCGGACCGCCGGTCCAACCGGTCCGACCGTGAAACGGGTGATTAACCGTACCGATTCCTGGCTTTAATACGTGAACCTTACGAACCGGTCAAAATCCGGTTGAACCGGACGGTTTGGACGGAAAAGTGATACCGAAATTTCCGGTTGGAAAGGTTTTCTCTCTCCAAACACCAAAATTTTCTCTTATCAGATCTGTTCAAGATTGATCTCCTTCCTCCGTGTTCTCCTTCCCTTCATCGTTGATTAGATCTGTTCAGCTAAGAAGTAAAATAAAAAACATGAATATTGAGCCTTCCTTTTACCTTCGCTGGAAGAAGATCAGAAGAAGATAAGATGATACTTGAAGAAGATGATACTTGTTTCGAGGAGAGATAAGACAATACTTTTGGAGAAATGATAGTTGGAGAGAGAAAATAAATTTAAGGTTAAAAATTAATCATAGTTAGGTTAAATTTTTTTAACCATAGTTAGGTTAAAAATTAATCATAGTTAAATTAAAAATAAAGGTATATGATTTTGTTTATTTATTACTTTTAAATAATCTTTTTTATTTATTTATTTATTGGTTTCACTCTACAAAAATTAAACCGGTCCAACCAGTGGTTCAACCGGTTGAACCGGTCGGACCGAAGTTCGCCCAAAAAACCGGATTGATGAACGGAACGGCTTTTAAAACCTTTGGTCCTAATTGCGAATAACCGTTTAATTAGATTAATGCAAATAAATTTTTGTAAATAATTTACTTCAAACCGTCTCAACTATTTTGACTAATAAATGATCCAATTAACATTTGAAATTCAAACATGAATCATTTTTATTAGATGTGTTTCGAATTTTGAATTGTGTCGAACTATCTAAATAATCAAATAAGTTTGAGAAATATTCTAAATAAAATGAGCGCTTAAATATAAATAAGCTATACGCTATACAACAAAATACTAGAAATTAACAAAACAAGATGAACCAGAATAAACAATTTATAAAAGAATCAAAACTAACCCATAAAAATAAAAGAAAAGGAAATTAACAACACCATCCATCCAGCTCTAAAATAGGTCACTGTTTCGTCTTATTCGATCAATTAGTGTTGAATATTATATACAAATTTACAATGTATAGTACAATTTATACAAATTGATATAATTGTGTACCGAGATAAAAAAAAATTAAGAAATTGTTTCTTTGCAGATAGACTCAATATTTCTATTACAATTAAAACAATTTTGTTAGTTTCAATATAGATTATATTTTGAGCTATAGTAGGAATAACTCTTGAATATAAAGATGTGTGATGTTTTAATGCTAGCTATACAAACAATTTATTTTTATTAAATTTGAAAGTAGGAAGGGTCTCCCTTATCTATTGGCACTAGGGTCTATATAAGAAAAAGCCTTTAAAAGTCCTTCATATATATTTCTTAATTTATTAATGAAATAAGATTCAATTAAGTATAACCACATTAAGTAACGAAAAATAATTAAAATTGGGAAAATTTAACAATCAGGATATGTTAGAGAAATTAAGAGATTAAAAAACACTCAAGTGTGATGAATATCCATAAACTTGTCAACTAATCTCGAAAATATCGTAAAATCATATATGTTAATTTATGTTAATGGCTGAAAAGATTCTTGTAGATCACCAAAGTCAAATTCGTTTGTATGTATTTATAGAAGATCAACAAGTTTACTGAGAAACACCGATAACGGTTAGACGAACAAACATATATGAATTCAATTATTTGTGTATATGAAACTAATGCTATGATTTTATTCATTTATTTTGTATCATTCTTACTTTGTTGCCTCTGATAAAAATGAAATACTTTAAAACATAGACACAAAATAACTAAGTCCTGGGTTAAAAATGATAATAAATTAATAATAGTGGCCTCAACCCACTCACTATCTTATCCAAAATGTCAATAAGAACTGGTGCACATGAAATGAAACATGATAATTAGCGATTAATTTATTTCCTAATCATATTTTGTAATCTCTTAAAAGATTAATGAAAATATTTGAATCATTTCAAAATAAAATACATCCTACAACATATAATAGTATCTAAGTTTTTGTTTATTTATTACACTTTTGTTTACTACATCACTGATAGTATAACCACTACTAGCAGTCTAGCATATGCCATTTTCTTAATGTTATTTTCTTAATTTGTGTAAACAATTCTAGTTTAATATATATTTAACTATTAAAAAAGTTATATGCTTATCATGGTGGTGGGTTGTCCATTTTTGTCTTTTTTTTTACTAAGAAAATAAATTGGACCCTGATTGTTTTTCTGAAATTTGGGTCATTTGGTGTCATTATATTTATATTTTATGCTGTCACAATCATTATTAAGCATTTGTATACTTTTTATTATAATTAATTCTTAATCCGTCATTATCCAACAAATTTATTAGTTTAAAGTAAAATGAGATGGAGTACAACGTCACTAGAACTATGATAAATTATTTCGCTGCATTATATTATGTTTTTTTGTGTGTATTAGATGGAAAGAGAAAAAAATACATTAATATATATATATATATATTATTATTTTCATTCAATTTTTAAAATTAAGCCACAAATTTTTTTTTTTCAAATTATAACTCACAATTAACCTTAACTTTAATTTGTAGACTCTGGTATTAACAAAATTTGAACATTGATTCTTATTATAATCATGAAACTCTAACTAAGATCATCAAACGATCTCGTATCTAAATTCAAATTCAAAATGAGTTTTTCAACTCTAATCCTCCTATATACCCAAACCCAAAATGACAGTATTTATTGTTCAAATACTCAAAATGTTTTACAAATATAAATTAGTCCTCCAACTAATAATATAGATTAATTTTATATATTTAGTTTTTTTATATAATTTATTTATATTTTTAACTTTTAGTTTTTATTTTATATTTTAAATATAATACTTTTTTCTTTAAATATTATGAATTTATAATAATGAACAATATTAATAAAAAAGCTAAAAAAAATAATAATTATTAGAGTTTAATTTGTAAAGATAATATATATATATTATTAAAAAAAGTTGAAAGATAAATTACAATTTGATATGACGACACTTTAATATTTGCCTCTTGAGTTCAAGAATAATTCATTTGGTGGGAGATGATGTAATAAAACAATTAAGAATCTTAGTTTATATTTATAATTATGTATATAAATATATAAATTAAAATGATTCGTGTCTTAAATTGAAACACGGTCACACACTGGCTTAAAAAATGACAAAGAAGGAGTAGAGAAAAGAGAAAAAAAATTGGTCAATTTTTCAGCAAATCAGATTTTATTATAAAATAAGTATAAAAATATATAAGCATGAAGATTTTATAGTTAACAAGATTTTATTATAAATTATGAAAATTTTAATTATTAGATTAATTATTATTTTGGATTTTTTATAAATATGAATATATAAATTGAAATTAGTTGAGTTTTAACTTGCTTGTCTAACTTGTCTATTATTTTCGATAATTCACAAGATTACAAATGAGTCAAATCGCTCGTGAGCCGTTCACGAACCGTTCAACTAAAGTTTGACTTGAGCTTGACTTTGACCGAGTTCGAGTTGAGCTCGAGTCGACTCGTTTAACATTCGAGTCGAAATCGAGCTTATATATATAATACTTTCTCGATAACTTGTCGAGCTTTTTCAAACCTAATAATATATAATATATATATATATATTTTAATATTAAATTTAAAATAAATATTTTTTTACTCACTCTTGAAATTCCATATATTAGGCTTAGGTGTTCAATATTTGGTCTCAAACGAATATTCGGCCAAATTTGAGTAAAACGAATTCAAATTACATTTTCGGTTTTTGAATCGAATTCTAAATCGATTCGAATTCAAGTGATTTTCGATTTGGTTTTCGAGTTTAGTTTTAAAACAAAAAACCAAATCGAGAACCGAATTATTTTTTATTATTTATTTTTATTATATATTATATAATTTATTACATATTATATATTAAATTATAATGAGTCTCCTATTAGATTCCTAATATCTAGCCCAATAGTTCAGTAAATCCATAATTTCTCATTCATTTTCCCATTTCTCTAGCCGACCACATTTTGACCTTTGTGATCCATCCAGTTGCCCCTATTATCTCTAACTTTAAGAATATTTAAATTCTTTACATATCTAGCTATTTCACTAGTAATATCACCACCATAATCATCACCTCTCCATTGCCATATATTATCGTCATCAACACTGTTTAACTTTCGTTGTTCAATCGTCGAATATTGACAATGAGTCATTAAGCTTAGTTTGCGTGATTTATATATTTTTTATAATTTAAGTAGATAAGATATCTCTAACAACTTATTATTTTGTTAACTCTTTTAAGAAAATTTCTTTCATCTTAATGTTTAATATTTGGTTTGAACTGAATATTCGACCGAATTCAAATTCATCGAATTCGAATTTACTTAAATCGGTTCGATTTTCAAATTTGTTTAAAAAAAATAAAAATTAAAGAACCCGAACCGAAAACTTGAATAACTTAAAAACCGAACTAATATACACTCATAATCTACATTATTATATCTTATTACCTAAAAGTTAAAAAAGCAAAACTCTAATTCTCTAAAGCATTATTATATCTAGGGACAAATCTATATAGGGGCTCAAGTGAACTGAAACCGACCCCGAAAAAAAAAATAAAAAAATATATTTTTTTGTTATTTTTTTATTTTTACGGTAGAATTGTGAAATCACCCCCTAATTTCTTAAAAATTTCAATATAATTCACTGTTTGTTTATCTAATTATTAAAATAAAATTACTTTTATCTATATGTTTTATCCAAAATTTTCTCGTTATTTTTTTAAGACAACCTTAACTTTTTTTCAAGCCCACACAAACTCTAAATCTTAGGTCCATTCTTGATCTTAGGTCCATTCTTGATCTATGATTCTTCTCCACCATTTCTCTCACTCATTAATAAGAGTTTCTTTATTTTTTTTCATAATATCTCTCATTTACACAATTTTTCTCACTCATTCACAAAATTTATCCGTTTCTTCATATTATATCTTGCTTACATTTTTTCTCTCACTAGTTGACAAGAAATTACTTCATTTCTCCATATCATCTCTCATTTATTCACAAATATAGTATTTTCTTGGATCGCTATTATTTTCGTTTTTAAATAACTCTATTTTTTTAAAAAAAAGAAATTTGGCGACATAAAGGAAAAAAACTTATATATATTAATTTTGGAATATTGAATATTTATGACGGTTTCATACTCTTTTTTTTTTATTTAAAAATATTATGTTTAGAATGTTGAAAATGTATAAAAGTTTGATATTTTATTTTGAAAATAAATTTTGGTTTGAATTCGAGCTCAAGTTCGAGCATGAAATAATATTTTTTTCGCACTTTCGAGTCGAGCCTGTAGGTAAATAGTGTAGTCGAACTCGAGCTCAATTTTATAAATTCGTTCGAGCTTGATTACGAGTTTGAGCTCGACTCGACTCATTTGCAACCCTATTCACACCTACAATTTTAATGAAATTCCGATAAATATTATTATTATTATTATTAAATATATTTATTTACAGGATTCAACTCTAATTTAATATATATTATTTTATTAAAAAATTAAATGCTTGTCATGTGATTGTGATGCTGGTAGGTTGTCCATCTATTCTCTCTTTACTATTATGATAAATTGGGTCCTATTATTTTCTGAAAGTCGGGTCATTTGGTTGCTGTCCATTATATTTATATTTTCAACTGCCAAATGTATTTATATATTATTATTATAATTTACTTTTACTTAATTATATCCTTCATTATCCAACAAACTTATTAGTTTAAAGTAGAATGAGATGGAGTACAACATTACAATTATTATAAACTAGCTATTGCATTATATAAATATTTTGTTTATTAAAAAAAGAGTAAATCACAAAAAAAACACCTTAATATATATTTTCTTGTTTTCATTTGTTATATAAATTAAATTCTAATTGATTCTTCCATTACACAAATTGAGCCAAGCTTAGCTATTTTAATGCGAAAGACGAAACTTTTTTTATTTTTTTTAATTTTTTTTATAGAGGATTGATAGAGTAGGGAATGTTGTGACATCACCTCATTCATTGTAAAAAGGAAAAAGTGTGAGAAATGAGAACAATAACTTTATTTTTTCGGCCAATCAAATTATGATACGCCGTTCTCTCTCAAATTTCCTCCCTTAATGTCATTTCTCATTTCTATATCATAAGTATAATATACTCCCTAGCCATATTTCATCTCCAAACACTCGACCGTGGACTGAAAAGTTTTCGATCCTTGGATTTCTTTGGTTTGTTTTTGTTTTTATTAATGTGTTTACTTTTACTTTGCTTATCTTGTTGTTTGTTTTTTCAATTCAGTCTCCGTGGAACATTTCTTATTACTATAAATAAAGTGGTTGTGTTTCTAGAAAGCGATATAATAATAATAAATGAGACCTTATGAAAACTGTATATTTTTCATATATGAAAATTTGATGAAATGGTAAATGGATCAGTACAAATAAGTAATCATTAAATTTTTAGTTGTATATTTCATTTATTCCAGAAATATATATACTTATATTTAGTATAGAAAATAATTGAATAACAAACAAAATTTATGTTAACTCGTACCAATATATTTAGCAACTAAAATGACTAAAGGATAAAAAAAAATTCTTAATTTTGAAATTAAAGAAGAACTAGCATGACATCTCACCGCCATTCTTCCCACGTAAACTTAAAGCGCTTTCAGATAGAATTGAACCCGTGAAATTTTGTTCTTTTAAGCCGACTCTTACCACTGAGTTATCTTGGTTGGGTACAAATGAAAATTCTTAAATAAATCTAACTTTGGTACTCATAAACATGTTAAAAAAATTGAACTCTATAAAAACTTTTAAAATAAGTATAAGTAATTGAATTGTGGCTCTATTAATCTTCAAAATCAAATTAATAATTTAAATAAAAACTAGGACACTACTGATTATCCATATATATAAACATGCACTCTAATATATATGAAAGAATAAGTTTGATGTTGAAGAGAAATGAGGAAGACGCTTAAGACAAGTTAACACGTGGAATTAAGTATTGGGCTAGGCAGACAAGGCTGTAGTTCGTGCCATAAACCTCGACGTACTTAAAATCCCCGAAATCATCGATATTGCTGTTAATAGGCTTTGTGTAAGTGAAACTCACAGTTACACTGTTTAAGGATGTAATGTTGTAGTAAATGACCGATGAGAACTAAAATAACTTCATCCATGGTAGAACACGACACTACACTACACTGAACTTTTTGGTATACCTACCTACAATGGTTGTACCTTACCGTAATGTTTCAGTTTCATCTCAAAACCGTTTCTAATTGAAATTGAACCCGTGAACTTTAGTCTTTTAAGTTTTGGTTAGTTGATTAATATATATTTACATATACAGTATTATTTAGTATAACTTATACCTTATAAAGGTATAATATAATACATATCTACACCAGTTACAAGAATGCATGAATAATTATAAAATTTATTAAAATTTTAATATTTTTATTAAATTTTAAAATATTTTAATAATAATAAATTATATCTAAATATTAATTTAAATTTGTTTAATTTTTAATTTTTAAATTTAAATAAAGATACAAATAAATAAATAATTACTTATTTTTATTTGATTTTTTAATTTATATTTTTTAATCTCTGTAAAGAAAAATTATATTATTTTAAGTATAAAATTTTTAATGTGATCTTTTATACATAATTAAATATAATTATAATTTAAAAAAATAATGTTAATTAAAAAATAATAGTCATATGTAAAATTAACTTATAAAATAAAATTGCATTGCATTATTAACAAATGATATTTATAATTTATTATATAAATTGTTAATATTATTATTAATTAATACAACTTATATCTATATATTTTATCTGTATATTTTATTTTTGAAACTAATTTATAATTATATTCTGATTTCAAATATTATTTAATTAAAATTAAAACGGTTATTATTAATAGTTTATTTTATAAAAATAATTAATATTATTTCGATATACAAATATTTATAATAGTACATAAATTTTAAAAATAAATATTAAATATTAATTAATTTATAAATAAGTTTTATTATTATAATTATATAAGTTAAATTATAAAGAATTATATATAAAATAATATAAACCATAGTATTATTTATTTAAAAAATAATACATTTATACAATAATTATATATTATTTTGTATAAAGTTGAATCTAATTAATAAATACAAACTACTTATAATAAACCTATTAAAATAATAATTAAAAATAATTTAATTAAAAATATAAAATTAAAATAATTTTTTATAATTCTTATTACTTTCTTATATTACCAACCAAGCACAAAATAATAAAATATATAATTTATACATATTTTTCTATCGACCAAACTAATAACCTATATAATTTATACATCCTAATACCTCTTTAGAATTTATACCCATTACATCTTATACATATATAACTAGTATATCGTATTATTGAGTTATGGAGTCAACACTTATAATAAACTTTACGTTTGTTAATTAAAGTTTATTGGACTTGTATTTGGTTTAGGATTAGGCCTGACCAAAAGTTGTTTAAGCTTTATTATCTAAATATTTACCCTATAAATATGTTATTATTAAGGGTGTACATAGATATGACAGAATTTTAGAGATATAAAGTGTGAGGCAAAACATTTGTATTTCTTCTTTTCTTCATAGTGAAATTTGGTGACGGCCGAAGTGGACGTAGCTCATTTGAGTGAATGACTATAAATATGTGTCTTCTTGTGTTCTTCTTTTTTCTTACATTTTTATAGATCGTTTCAAGCAGGTCATATTTGGGGAATTCAAATCCTAACAACTGGTATCAAAGCTTCTAGGCTAGATCGGAGCATTAGAAGCGATGACAAGTGAAAATAGTATAGGACATGAAATTGGAAGATTTGATGGAACTAATTAAGCCTTCTAGAGGATGCAAATTGAGGATTATCTTTATGGAAAGAAGCTTCATGTTCCTTTGAGTGAGAAACTAGAGAAGTTGGATGAAGCTGAATGGAAATTCCTTGATAGACAGATTTTGAGAGTTGTCTGATTGACGCTAGCCAATACGGTTTCTCACAATGTAGCAAAGAAGAAGACCACCACGAGTTTGATGAAATGTCTTTCTAATATGTATGAGAAACCATATGCTAACAACAATGTACAATAAAAGACTCTTTTACTTATGAATGGTTGATGCTACTTCTATCATTACTCATTTGAACGAATTTAATACAATTATGAATCAACTGCTATGTGTTGAGATTAATTTTGGGGACGAAGTTAATGCCTTGATTTTATTAGCATCTCTACCAAATAGTTAGGAACCTATGAGGGCAATAATTAGTAACTCTGTTGAAACTTATAAATTAAAATTTATTGAAGTTAAAGATCAAATTCGTGCTGAAGAGGTTTGTAAAATTAATTATGGTGAAACATTCAAAGGTTCTACTATGAATGTTGAAAATAGGGGCAAAGGTAATGATATAAACTTCAACCGAGGTAAGAGCATATCTATGTCGAGTTATAGGAGAAGTCAGTTCAAGTCTGGACGGACATTTGATTGCTGGAATTGTGGTAAGCATGATCACTTGAAGAAGAACTATAAAGCACCGAAGAGAAACGATGATAATACAAATGATGCAGTCAACGCAGTTACATAAACTGTCACTGATGCATTGCTTTTGTCTGTTGATAGCCTGATAGATTCATGGGTTTTAGATTTATGAGCGTCTTTCCACACCACTACTCACAAAGAATTAATGGAGAATTATGTGACTGGAAACTATGAGAAATTTTATCTCATAGATGGTGATCCACTGGATATTGTTGGCATGAAGGACATCAAATTGAAGATGGCAAAATGTATGTTTGGATGATTAACAAGGTGAGACACATTTCAGGTTGCGCAATCTGATTTCTGTTACACAACTTGATGAAGAAGGTCACAATTTTAGTTGTGAAAATGGTGCGTGGAAGGTGACTAAATGAGCATTAGTCTTTGCTCGAGGTCACAAAAGTGGAACGTTATACACGATTTCAACTTCTAAAGAAACAGTTGCTGTAGTTGATGACTTGAAGAACAATGAGCTATGGCATTGCAGGTTGGGCCATATGAGCAAAAAATGGATGAATGTTTTTTGAAGAATGGTTAGATTCCAGAACTAAAGTCTATTGAACATCAGTTATACAAAAACTGCATTCATGGAAAACAGAAACGTGTGAGTTTCTTAAAGATTGAGAAGGAGCTCAAGAAAGAAAGGCTAGAGTTGGTACACACTGATGTGTGGGGACCTGCATCTGTTTCTTCTATTAGAGGATCATACTATTACGTGGCTTTTATAGATGATTCTATAAGAAAAGTATACGTTTATTTAATGGAGCACAAGTCTGAAGTATTTTTTATTTCCAAGAAGTGAAAGGCTTTGCTTGAAAATGAAACAAACCATAAAGTTAAGTGTTTGAGATCCGACAACGGAGGTGAATACATTAATTTAGATTTTAGAGAGTATTATGTTGTGAATGAGATCGGTATGGTGAAAACTATTCCCGAACACCTCAAGAGAATGGAGTAGCTGAACGGATGAATTGAACATTGAACGAGCGTGCTAGAAGCATGAGATTGAATGCATGGATGTCTAAAACTTTCTAGGCAAAAGCTATCAACACTACTGCATACTTGATAAACAGAGGACCCACTATTCCTCTTGAATTCAAAATTCTTGAAGAAGCCTGGAGCAATAAAAAGGTAAACCTTTCTTATTTGAAAGTATTTGGTTGATAAGAGCAAGCTTGATCCAAAGTCTAATAAATATTTTTCATTGGTTATGGTGATATCGAGTTTGATTATCGTTTCTGGGATGATCAAAATCGGAAGATCATTCGTAGTAGAAACGTTAACTTCAATGAATAGGTTTTCTACAAAGATTGTGTTGGGAAGACATCAGATGGTGATTCCAATCTGCAAGAGATAGGTATAGTCGATTTGAGAGATTTTTCAGCTGAATATATATTGACTGTCGAAGAAGACCAATATATTGTTTAAGATGAAATCGTTGAGAACGTGGCCTAGAGGCAAATCAGCAAACACCGGTTATACAGTTGAGAAGATCATTAAGAAATCGAAAACCAGTCGAGAGCTGGTCCCCATCTTTGACTATATATTGTTGACAGATAGAGGCGAACTTGAATGCTATGAGGAAATAATATAATCTGATAAATCGGTTAAGTGGGAGTCTAAAATGAAGGATTTGGGTGCTGCAAAAGAAATCATTGGGATGAGAATTTTCAAGGATAAAGAAGTTCTCAAGCTTTCACAAGAAGAATATATGAAGAAAGTTCTTAGCAGATTCAACTTGTATGATGCAAACCAGTTACTACCCCTTTAGTTAGTCACTTCAAACTATTTAAAGATCAATTTCCTTCAATAGAGGAGGAGAAAAATTACATGACCACCGTTCCGTATGCCTCTATCATTGGTTGCATTATGTATGTGATGATTTGCACAAGACCAAACATAACTGTAGTGGGAGTTATTAGCAGATTCATGAGAAACTCGGGTAGACAACATTGAGAAGTATTAAAGTGGATTCTACGATACTTAAGAGAATGTATGAGTCTCGCTTTATGTTTTCTAAAGTCTAATATGAGTTTAGAAAGATATGTTGATGCTGACAATGGTGGTGATGTTGATAGTAGGAATAGCACAACATGATACATTTATACTTTGGGAGGTACTACAATCAGTTGAGTTTCAAAATTACAGAAGATTGTTGCTCTTTCTAGTTGTGAGACAAAGTATTTTGATGTGATAGAGGCTGCTAAGGAGATGATGTGGTTGCAACCCTTTTTGAATTAATCCAGTAATATGTTTAATATTTGAATCTCTATGTTAAAATAATTAAGTTTTCGTTTTTGAATCTTCCCTTATGAAAGTATATAATTTTATAAGTTGATGGTAGACTAGATATATTTTTAACTATATATATATTTTCACTTAGAATTCTTTTTAACACTATTCAAATCTCATTGTTACGCTGATTTGGCTATGAAATGCACCGTTTGGTTCTATGAGATTATCTAAAGTTTACGTGCAATTTCTTCTAAATGGGCCGATTTCTCTCCCAAATATATGATCACTTAGCTCATAAATAATCATTAAAAAAGAATGTGTTTATTCTCGTCAAAATATATGATTTCATTATAAAATTATTCCCCAAAACAAATTTTCGAGTTATCTTATTAAACTTAATTCTTGAGATTTTTAGATTGAGTTTTCTTTCATACGAAATATAATAGACACATAATAGACTTTGGGTCTTAGAAGACTCTCAAATTAACGTTTATTGAATATTTTGACTAGCGAATCTTCAATATATCATGTTTGATATAGTTAACTCTAGTAGAAATATTATGTCTAAGATGAGTAATATTGACTCTAAGCTCTGTTTAATTTTATATTTACTATCACAATGATTAAAAATCTTCAGTGCATTCTTAAATCATTTTTGCATACTTATATTTAATTTCAATGTTTTTTTTTTGTGAGATTTTAAAAACATTTTTGTCTAACTACTATACAACACAAGAGTGTTCTTAAATTATTTTTCTTTATATAATATTTTTTTAAAATCTTTTGTAAAATTATTCCATACTTTCACATAAAAGCCCTTTTGAGACACATTAAAGATATGAATTTAGTCTCATGCATAGATAGCTCCAGAGATTTCCGATAGGAATTTTTCGGCGACGGATTCTTAAAAAATTTCTCCAAGAACGTGCACATCATTTTACTCAGCATTAATAACAAATCAGAAATTCAATCGCATCACCGGAAAAGAAAGAAACTTTGTTCGTCGATTGAAACACTATTGACACGGTCGACATAGAACAATCAACGGCACGATCGACACGAACGACATGATCGCCAAGATCCACACGAACGATACAATTTACGAAGTAAGTGCCGCTAGCCCTAAATCTCTTAGAATTGCATCGGTAACTTTTCTAGACTCTTATTTCCTGGTCACGAGCGTTGGTGTGTTCTCTAATCTTGGGTGTTCTCGAAAGGTTGTCTTTCAAAGCGATTTAGTCGCTAAATATACAGAGTTTCTGAATTGCCTTATTTATGCATTTTATCTACTTTATTATTGTGTTCTACTCTTCAACAATGAGGAAAAAGAAAAAGTAATAAAATCAAGGAAGTCAAAGAATTTATTATGGAAGGTCTCAAGGAGATTGCTGAAGAAGTCATTCAAGAAAAATAGGACAAAAGCAAAGGAAAATCAAATACTGTGACAAATTCTGAAAAAAATAATGTAAAAAGTAGGGGAAGAAGGTTTTTGAAGAAAATAATGCAAGAATGTAATGAAAGAAGGAAGAAGTCTGAAAGGTTGGTTACAATTAAAAAAACAATCTATTTGGACTTAAAAACTAAATCACCAAGCTCCTAATGCATTCTATAAAATGTGAGATTGTTATTAATAAAGAGAAAGTTTAGCATATAATAGTTCAACTCAATATTCATTATCTTTATGACTGAAATTTGTTGAAGAAAGAAGAATATGAAGAGATAGTAAATTAGTTAGTGGCTAGGGAGCTGATGAAGGCCTCTAAATCGAATACTTATACGTATTATCAAGACCAACTCTACTTGGAAAGTAAATGAGATATTAAACATAAATGCAGAAAATAAAGTTGAAGATCATGCCTACAAATAATTTTTTTTTTGAGGGATGTTAACACAAAAATGGAGGTTCTTAATTCTTCTTTTGAATTTAAATTGTCTAATGAAGTAGAAGAAAAATGCATTAAGGAATTGGAAATGTGGTGGTAGAGAATTATATTGGGAAAAGAGTGTCATTCTCAATCACTAAAGAAACTTTAATGAAACAGTGATTAGGGGTGAGCATATATAATATTTAATACAATATTTTTTCTCTATTTTAACATGGTATCATACATTTATTTTTGTCTTAATAAATTTATTATTATATTTTTTTAATAATATTTTTTTCTTTTAAATGTTTATATATGTTGATGTTCTTATTTTCTTCTGCTATCATATTCTTTAAGTTTATTTTTCGGTTGTTGTTTTATCTAAGCAGTCAATTCCCATATTTTTTTTGTTGTTCTTAATCTAATCATAAGATATTTTTTTCTAGGTATTTAGTCAACACAATTTCATTCTATCGTTGGATGGATCTCAACACTCACGAGTAACATCGAAGTTCATCCACTTTTTCTAGCCTAGCAGCAACAATATGTGTATATCCCCAACCTCTCTGAGGTCCTGGGTTAAAGCCCGTCAGGCGTCAAGTTTCGCTTGTCTAGTTAATTGGTTTAGTGTATTTGCGGGCTATGTGCTTAATCCGCAGAGATTAGTCGCACTCCGAAGGAGAAGCAGAACCCATCATTCCAAAAAAACATCAGAGTTTTTTTAGTTACCATTTCACCCCATCATTCAATGACCATGTGAGTCTACATTATCAATAGATTATTAGTTAACACATAGATATCCCATTGTTGGATGAATTTCAACACTCACGAGTATTTTTGGAGTTTTTCAGTTGTTGTTTCTCCCTAACAGTCAATGCCCATGGGATTCTACATTTTTCGCTAATTTATCAATTAACACACTTTCATATTATAATTGGATGAATTTCAACACTCACGAGTTTATCAAGTTTAAAGATTACTTTATAAACATTTCAACATCTCATTTTCAACCTTAAGTTGTCAAAACATTTTCTGTCTTAAAATTGAGAAGGAATATATAATATAAAATAATATACCTATAAAATATTATCATAGTATTGTATTATTATTATTATAATATTATAATATTAGTTTTTTTATAAGTCTAAATATAATGTCTATATACCTAACTTATATTATATTCAACACGGTCAAATTTCCTCTCAAGATCTTAATTTTTTAAGCCTAACAGGTACAACGCACTAAGTCATTACTTACGGATATCACTAGGTAACCATGCCAAATTACATGAAGACACAATTAAAACTATCAATAGAAGATTTTTTTTTCCGAAGAAAAAATTTAAATAGTTATTGTTTAAGACTCCTTATAGTCGTATTTTCTTGACCCTAACTTAAAGCGTTTTAGTGTAAATCAAACTCGGAATTTTTAAATTTTTTTAGAAACAACTTTTGTAACTTAAACCAACCTAATGATATAATTTTTAATAGTTTTTAAAAAATGAAGGTGATTTTTTTCATATAAGATGATAGCCAAAAAATGATGTTGATTCTTGATGATGATGTTTTTTTTTGAGAAATAGTTTACGTCATTAATTAAAAAGACCCAAAAATGGTAAAAGGAGTACAAGAGCTGAAATTGAGCTTGCAACAATTTGCTCAAAGTCAACACATGATGACCATGAGGAGTCCACAGTTGGCCTAAGAAACGCACACAAACATGAAATCAAACTACAAAAGTGAATAAGGATTGAAATTAGCAATCAATCAACTAAAACAAGATGATAGAGGTTGATTTCCTCGGACTCGTCTCTCTTGTCTTTGCCCTTGTTATTTCTTTCCTTCTTTCTTGTCACCTTAGGTCTTTTGGGGATATATTTCTGGATAGTTTTCCGACTCTTCGTCTACGCTAGCTTCTCTTGTCACTTGTTTCCTTTTGGTCTTGAGCTTGGAGTTGAGCGTATGAGTTGTTTCCCTTAAGGTGGGTTCTTTGACGACGTTGCAGCTTTCTTTGGTTTCATTGTTCATGGTTTTCGAGATGCTTTGGATTTTGCTATCATCCACGTCGACGCCGGGCTTTTAAAACCTAATTAGTGGGAAAAGGGCCTCGGTTTCAGGCTCGGTTGGATCGGAATCGTTTGGTTCTCGCACGTGTTCGTTATGGATTTTGTTGCGTTATGGAGTCTACACTTATAATAAACTCTACATTGTTAATTAGAGTTTATTGGGTTTGTATTTGGTTTTGGGCTTGGGCCTGACCAAGAGTTATTTAGGTTTATTACCTGAATGTTTACCCTATAAATATGTGATTATTAAGGGTTTACAAGATAGAAATATAATTCTAGAGAGATAAAGTGTGAGGCAAAAACTTTGTATTCCTTCTTCATCTTCATAGTGAAATCTGGTGGTGGCTGAAGTGGACGTAGCTCAATTTGAGTGAACCACTATAAATCTGTGTCTTCTTGTGTTTTTCTTTTTTGCATTCTTACAGATTGTTTCAAGCTGGTCGGATTTGGGAGATACAAATCCTAACAGATTTCATTTGTTTTAAGGATTTTAATATAGGATTTCTTGACCACCTTGTCATTCTCTTATTCGGGGGTGGCCACAGTCTTCTTTTGCTTTTCCCCGTCCTCTTTTTCCGGCTGCTCGTACATGACCTCAATGGTGTCCATGTTTCCATTCCGACATCTTAGCTCGAATTTTTCCGATTTTGTACTCGTTAAGTCAATCTCAATACAAATGCGAGCAAACGTGATCCGTTCAAATGAGTCAAAGTCGGGATCGAGCTTAAACTGGGGAGGGATTAAGAACTTATACAAAAAAATAAATTAATATATGATAATAATTAATTTTCTTAATATAAAATTAAATATTTAATAAAATTAACTTCAACTTAAAAATTATTTACTAACAGTACATTTGATTAATAAATTTCTTAATTTTATATTGATATTACTATTTTATTTAATTGACTCAATATTTAAAAAACAGGATATCAATTTATTTTATGTCAATTAAATGACTGCAAATAATAAGAATTGTTTGAATTTATGAAAACTAATAACAACAATAAAATTGATTTAAACTCTAAAGCTCTAATTTAAGAATTTGGATCCTAATAGATTTTTCAGGTGTCTCTCTAAATATTTATTCTTTAATTCTATAATCTTAAAATTTATGTCGATAAATTGAGATAATATTTAGTTACGGAAACATACGTGAATCTTCAAATGAAGAACATTTCATGGTTCATTAAATCGTTCTTCGTTGTTCTTCGAATCTTCTCTCGATCTTGGATCTCCCAGTTCTGGATCTGGACTTGGATCAGTAATGAATGATGTAGGTAGGGTTTAGGTCTTTCAATCCTCTATCGATAACCCTTTAATATTCTTGAGAGAGGAACAAACCTCTACCTTTTGTCTGATGAGAGAAACATAATAGGTAGGCTATCTATATATGGGTTGATGACCTAAACTTAATATACCCATTTACTATTCGGCTCATCAATGAAATAGTAAATGATATTTCAGCTTCTACACAAATATATCCTCATATTTATTATAAATGTCTAAATAAATTCATAATCTCTATACTTTAATAAACCACTTTAATTAAATTTTAATCTTTATTATGATAATAACTAATATATCATTATTAAATAATATATGTACCCAAATATTAAAATTAATTCCAATATTTCCCTCTCATTGTGATACACAGGTGAAAAAAGGGTCAAAACCGAGAGTTTTTACTCTTGGTTTTGACCCTATAACTTTCGGTATAGACACATTACCGAAGGTTTTGGTAACTCTCACCATCCCTCGGTATTGACTCTTTCGTTAAAAACAATTGGGCATTTACCGAGAGATATCGTAGAGTTTTCGGTTTAGATACCCTAAAGTAAAACCGAAAGGTAATTGAAAAACTTTCGGTTTTCTTCTTTGTGGAAAAACCGAAAGTTTTCATATAACTCTCGGTTTTCTCCATTTGAAGAAAACCGAGAGTTATTAGAAAACTTTCGGTTTTTCCACAAAGAGGAAAACCGAAAGTTTTCATATAACTCACGGTTTTTTCAATTTGAAGAAAACCGAAAGTTTTCTAATAACTCTCGGTTTTCTTCAAATGGAGAAAACCGAGAGTTATATGAAAACTTTCGGCTTTTCTCTTTGTGGAAAAACCGAGAGTTTTCTAATAACTCTCGGTTTTCTTCAAATGGATAAAACCGAGAGTTTTCTAATATCTCTCGGTTTTTCCATTTGAAGAAAAACCGAGAGATTTCAATATTACTTTTGGTTTTTTCCCGTAATTTTTTAAAAATGTGCGGATTATTTTGCTCGCAACCAAAACCTGTTCAGCCAAACCAATATATCAATAATAAAATAAATGCCACATACATTAAACGATCACATTAAATGATCATCATCATTACAAAATTCGCAACCAAACTAATAATCCGAACAATCTGTTATAAATTCAAATTGACACAACTACTAATGAAAACATGTTTTGAATCGAAACAACCTTAGCCTGTGGGGGGAGGAGGTGGTTATTGCCTCATATACAATTCGATTCTCTCCATTCTTACGTTCATCTCTAACTTCTCCCTCTCCATTTTTGTCACAATTTCTTCCTTTTCCGCTTGCATTTCTACTATTTTGCGCCTTCTTTCTTCATCCCTCTTCTCTAGTTCCTCCAGCTTGAGCTTCATTATTTGATTCTCTTCTAACAATCGCTCATTGTTTCGCTGTGAACTGTTTCCACTTTGACGATCCTCACGAAAGTGTGTGGGCCGGACGCCTGATCCCATTCTGAACACTACCCCGTGTTTTTGTTGTCCGAACACCCTCTCCGTCAATTCAAAATCCAATATTCCCGGTTCGTTACTAACAACCTCCTCCATCTCAACCAGCACAATTGAAATAAAGTATCATTTCTATAATAAAAAACTAGGCATATTCAATTCACTTACAATTTTCTCTTGCACGTGTTCGTCCGGGACGGGTGTTGGGTTTTCTTTTGTCGGTTTTGGGGTACGAGTCCTCTTGAATACTTCAATGACAGACGATGCCCGTCCCATTTCAATCGCCTGTTGAAATAAATGATTTATATAATTAATAACAATCTTTAGATTAAGTTATTACAAATAATGTACTTACCAACTCTTCTTCAATTTGTGGAAACGGTCTACTTCCCGTTCGATGTGGGAATTTCAGCTTCTTCCTGTTAATAATATTTGTACGACTGTTTTTCTGTATTTGAAATAAAAATGAAGTTAGATTAATTAATATCAACTTTTATTTGAATTATGAAACCGTACCTTAAATTTTTCTGTGAAGAAATGGTTGCGACACACAAACTCCCAATCATCTCGATCGTAGTCTGGTGGAGGATTAGCCAGTACCGCCGCCTCGTCTCCTTTGTGGACGCGGATATATGTCTTGCTCAAATTTGACCGCCATCTATCCCATATCTGATTGGCGTGTCCCAATCCGGTCTTTTGAAAAGACTCAATATCACCATTAGTAGCTTCGAACGGATCCTGAAAAAAATAACATCCAAATGTTAAAAATAATTATTTAATGACGTAATGTATAATCAAGTAATAAGTATTACCTTGATAGCAGTCCACAGTGAATCCAATTGGTCTGCACTTAATGCCTTCTACTTTAGAAGACGGTGTGAGACGGCTGTGGGGTCCCGGATAATCGACCCCACATGTCTAGACCAGCGGGTTCTTCCCACGCCTGTACCGCATGGCCTCCCATCCTTCTCTCTAAACGTAAGAGGAATCCTTGTCCCCGCTACCCTCTTAGACAGCACAATATTCTTGTTCTTCCCCCGTCTCTTGCGGGCAGAAGATTCTTCAAAATTATCAAAATCATAATTAGATATGTCAATCAATTGAAACACTAACTAATTTATAAACGAGTTACCTGTCGATGATGGGTCGGGAGTAGAACCGTGCTCCTCCTCGTCATCCTCCTCGATAGGCTCCTCGAGACCCTCGTCTTCAGCCTCATCGTCATCCACCATATCAGCAAACGTTCTCTCTATAAACTCTTGGAGCTCCGTAGCCTCAACATCCTCGTCTGTTGGGGGAGCAGTAGCTATCGGGACCATAGCAATAGGTGGTTGGTCTCTAGAAGACGATCCTCAGAGCTTTAAGGTCTCGGATTGGGCAAGTAGGTTTTGGTAGCTTTTATCCAATTTCTTGGGTGTTTTCCTCATACTCTTCCAAGTTGTTTTAGGACCTTCAGACATTCTTAATGCACACCATTAATAAAAAACCGTAAATAATTGAAATAAAGTAGTAATAAGAATGAATATAAAGTAAAAAACATAAATCTACCTAATTAATTAATCTGAACTATATGTTTGTAAACCGCAGTTTTATTTTTGTCACAATCTTCCAACCGGGTCGGGCTGACATATCAGGGGCTTGACTCGCCAATATATACGGGTCTTGACTTTGGGTTTTCAAAATTCGGTTTACATTTACACTTACGAAGCCATATTTATCCACATTCACTCCTAGTTCCCCCGAGTGTGTATCAAACCACTTACACTTGAATAAAATAACTCGTTTGTGAGAAAAGTATTGTACTTCGATTATATCCGTTAAAACTCCGTAGTATGACATAGTTTCACACTCGTTGTACCCCTCAACAACCACCCCACTATTTTGAGTGGTCAACCCTTCGTCGTGT
This sequence comes from Impatiens glandulifera, assembly GCF_907164915.1. Classification (NCBI taxonomy): domain Eukaryota; kingdom Viridiplantae; phylum Streptophyta; class Magnoliopsida; order Ericales; family Balsaminaceae; genus Impatiens; species Impatiens glandulifera. Next base: position 21,330,456 of record NC_061870.1, on the reverse strand, counting down.
TTTTCTGTACAGAATTTGTATCCGTTTACTTTACACCAAACATACATAGACGAGTACATACTTGGACCTTCTCCTAAGATCTCGAGGTCTCTTGATATGTCGTTAAATTCTGCTAAATGGGCGACCTATATATCCGAAATGAAGTTGTTTAAATGAATAAAAAGAGTTAGAATATATGGTTTATAATTTACTCACTCGATGCTTGAAATAGGCGGCAAACGTTTCTCCACTGGACTCGTTGTTATAATCTCTGCAAATAGATCAAATATTAAATAGCACACTCTTTAATGCTAATTAGTAACAGCAACATCGAATCTTACATGTAAAAAGGTTCTGCTTCGGGACAATTTTTCAAAATGTAAGAATGAGCTGTGACTCGATCGATATAATCCAAGTTGTATACTTTTTTGTTAGATAAGTCTTCCAACGATGCAAATATTGAAATGCCCGAGATTTCAGGTTGTGCATTTTCTTGCTCTTGTTCCTCCATATACCTGGCACATAAACTAATACTCTCGTTAACAAGATAGATCTCGCTTATAGAGGCTTCAGGGTGGTTATTATTCCTCAAATATCTTTTCATTGTACCCATGTAATGTTCAAACGGATACATCCATCGATACTGAACATGTCCTCCAAGCAAAGCCTCAAATGACAAGTGAACCGGGAGATGCATCATGATGTCGAAGATTGACGGCGGAAAAATCATTTCAAATTTGCAAAGTTTCAATGTAATATCCATGTACAATTGTTCGAGGTCCTCTTGAATCAACTCTTTGAAGCACAACAACCGAAAGAAACGAGACAAATTTACTAACGCATCATACACATTATCTGGAAGTAATCCACGAGTTGCTAAAGGAATAAGATATTCCAATAAAATGTGACAATCATGACTCTTTAATCCCGAAATCTTTTTCTCTTCCAAATTTACACAACCGCCGATATTTGAGCAAAAACCATCAGGCAACTTGAGATCTTTCAAGAAGTTACAAAGACGTTTTTTATTTTCGGATGTTAAAGTGAAAGGCGTTTCTGGATAATTAACAACTCTTTCATCATTTATATGATGTAACCATGATTTTATGCCTAAGAGTTCTAAGTCTTTACGGGCTTTAGGATCATCCTTAGTCTTCTCTTTCACATTCATTATTGTTCCCAACACGCTATCACAAATATTTTTCTCAATATGCATCACATCCAAATTATGTCTCAATAATAGTGATTTCCAATAAGGCAGACGGAAGAAAATGCTAAGTTTGTTCCAATTGTCTCCCCGCATTTCATGATATATCTTGGTTCTCTTGCTCAGATCCGTACTAAGAATTATGTCTTATAGGTCTCGTGCTTGCTCGTAACTTTCTTTCCCCGTTAAAATTCTAGGGGGATCTCTATAATCAATTCGACCATCAAACGACTCTCTATCCCTTCTGAATTTGTGCTTCGGTGGAAGGAAGCGTCTATGACCCAAGTAACATTGTTTGGAACCATGAACCAATCGAAGAGATACTGTGTCGTTGTTACAAGAAGGACAAACGAATTTACCTTTCGTACTCCAGCCTGATAAATTCGCGTAGGCGGGAAAGTCGTTAATGGTCCACAATAACGCCGCTCGCATGTTAAAGTATTGCGAGGTGTGTGCATCAAACGTTTTCACACCTGTTTGCCACAGTTCATGCAACTCTTCGATCAATGGCTGGAGAAATATGTCAATTGCATCTCCCGGACTCTTTGGACCCGGAATTAACATAGATAAAATGAAATTGCTAGAATCCATGCAAGTCGTGGGTGACACATTATAAGGAACGAGAATAACCGGCCAAACACTATATGATTTTTTCCCATTTGCAAATGGTTGAAACCCATCGCTTGATAAACCCAGTCTTACGTTTCGAGATTCTGAAGCAAAATATGTATAATTTTCATCAAACGTCTTCCAAGTTAAGGAATCAGCGGGATGTCTTAACGTATCACTATCAACTCTTCCTTCTTTATGTCATCTCATCATTGGAGCCGTTTTTGAGGACATGTATAGTCTTTGTAGTCTTGGTATTAAAGGGAAATATCTCAACACCTTTTTTGGAATGAATTTCCCATTTTGCTTCTCTCGAACTGTCCCACTTGTTTGGTCGACTTTCCATCTTGAAAGACCGAAAACTTTGCAAAAATCTTCATTTATGTCGTCCTTCCAAAATAACATACAGTTGTTCTTACATGCGTCTATCTTGTCATATTTAAGTCCGATATCAGTAATGAATTTTTTACTTTCGTAGTATGAGTTTGGCAATTGAGCGTCAATCGGTAATATGTAGTCTTTAAGCAGACGCAACAACATATCGAACGAAGAATTCGTCCATTGACATACATTTTTTATGTGAAGTAGTTTCAGTAGTGCCGATGATTTCGTTATTCGAGCACCTTCATACAATGGCCGTTTGCAATCATCAAGCAATTTATAAAATCTATGCGCATCTTCGACTGGCTTATCGTTGCTTGGGACGTCATTAACGTTGGGGAACATATCGTTTATAAATTCGTGCATATAACGTTATTCATTGACCTCTTCATTAACTGTATTATTCATCTCCTGTCTCGCATCGTTGAATTCCGGCACGACATCCTCCGACTGATCATCGTCATCATCATCATCATCATCTAAGTCATCGACATCTTCATCGACATCGTCATTAACCACTTGAGTAGTACGTCTCTTTTCTCCATGAAAATACCAATACTCATAATGAACATTTATTCCATAAACGATGAGGTGAGTCTTTACTTCGTCTATTTCCATAAACGGTGTGTTCAAGCATTTCACGCAAGGACATTTCACGGTTTGTCGGGATGTACTCCTAACAGCATACTCGAGGAATTTGTCAACACCTTCCTCGTAATCTGGATGATCTCGACGTAAGGTCATCAATCTTTTATCGGGTACTTCCATATTTCTAATAAAATGGAAAAGAACCGCATTATTATTTACTTAAATTTGTCTAAATTAATTAGGCTTACATAATTGTAACATAATCGCTACCTAATCTATCATTATTCAAACGAAATTCAACATACATATAATCTAACATTATTTCATTCATACACATTTCAAAGCAATCAATTATAATCCAACATCATTTTATTCATACACAATTCATTCCATATAACAATTCTAACCTAAAATCAAATCTAATTCAAACCCAATCTAATCCAACATAATCTAACATAAGCTAACAAACATAATACATAATCTAACATAAATCAAATCAAACATAAATCAAACATAAATCTAACATGAAAAGCTAACATAATCTAACATAAATCAAACATGATACCTAATCTAACATAAATCAAACTTAAATCTAACATGAAAAGCTAACATAAATCTAACATGAAACTAAACCTAACCATATAATAAATCAACAAGAACTAACCTTGCACAAAAAGAGCAACGAAGAAGAGCAGCGGATGTAGATTGACGGGCGGGCAGGGGGCGGCTGAAATTCGTAATCCAAACCTAATAACAATAAATTACACCCAAATCAAACCAATCACAATCAAACAAAAATCAAACCAAAACCTAAATTAAACAAAATCTAACCTAAATAAAACCTCAATTAAACCCAAATCAAACCAACCACAATCAAACCAAAATCAAACCAAAACATAAATTAAACAAAATCTAACCTAAATCAAACCTAAATTAAACCAAAATCAAACCAACCAAAATCAAACCAAAACCTAAATCAAACCTCAATTAAACCTAAATCAAACCTCAATTTAACCAAAATCAAACCAACCAAAATCAAACCAAAATCAAACCAAAACCTAAAACAAACCTCAATTAAACCTAAATCAAACTTCAATTTAACCCAAATCAAACCAACCAAAATCAAACCAATAACACAATCCAATCCAATTTTAAAATTTTTTAACAAAAATATAAACCTAATCTAACAATAATCCAACATAATCTAAGCAAAAACAAAATCCAACAACCAATTTCAAAAACCAAATCCAAATCCAAATCCAAATCCAAAACAAAATCTAAAATCAATTTTCCAAAATTTAATCCAATAACCTAATCATAAACTTATAACCTAATCTAACAATAATATATACATAATCTAACAATAATCTAACCTAATTGAAAAAATCTAACAAGAATCTAACAATAATCTAACCTAATTGCAAAAATCTAACAAGAATCTAACAATAATCTAACCTAATTGCAAAAATCTAACAATAATCTAACCTAATTGAAAAAAAAATTAAAAACTAACCTTGCAGGGCGGCGGCGGTGGCGGCAGAGGGGATTCTTCAAGTGTCGGCGGCGGCAGGGTAATTCTTCAAAAGAGTCTTCGGTCGTCTTCAATCCGGCGTCGCGGCGTCTTGGTCATCGGGGAGAGAGAAGCGGGGCGGCGCGGCGTCTTGATCGTCGGGGAGAGAGAAGCGGGGCGGCGGAGAGGAGAAGAGAGAAAGGAAATCGGGAAAGAAGAAGAAAAAAAGGTGTTTTTTTTTTATTTTTATTCAGTCATTTCCGAGAGTTTTATATAAAACTCTCTGTTTTGACCCTTATTAAACCCCGAGAGTTTTATATAAAACCTTCGGTTTTAATAAGTGTAAAAACCGAGAGTTTTATATAAAACTCTCGGTCTTCAGAAGTATAAAACCCGAAAGTTTTATATAAAACTTTCCGTTTAGATGGATATTTCCGAAAGTTAATTATATAACTTTCGTAATTATCACTTCACAAATTGTTAAATTCTTTGGTTTCTCACCTTCTAATGACCTTTAACAACATTAATTAAACACATTTCATATCCTTAAAATATTGCACAAACCATATGATCAAACATTAAACACATTCTGTTGATAATCAAACATAAACATTCAAATACACTTCTCTATATAATCAAACAAAATTATAAACATTTTAACATAAAACACAATATTAAATTTTAAAGTATAACCCACACTTGATTATATTAGTTAGGAGTCTATATTGGAAAGAAAAATACTTTAATTTAAAAAATTGAGAAATGTAAAAACCGAAAGTTATATAATTAACTTTCGGAAATATCCATCTAAACCGAGAGTTTTATATAAAACTCTCGGTCTTCAGAAGTATAAAACCCGAAAGTTTTATATAAAACTCTCGTTTTAGATGGATATTTCCGAAAGTTAATTACATAACTTTCGGAATTATCACTTGACAAATTGTTAAATTCTTTAATTTCTCACCTTCTAATGACCTTTAACAACATTAATTTAACACATTTGATATCCTTAAAATATTGCACAATCCATATGATCAAACATTACACACATTCATAAGATAATCAAACATAAACATTCAAATACACTTCTCTATAATAATCAAACACAATCATAAACATTTTAATATTAAACACAATATTAATTTTTAAAATACAACACACAATTGATTATATTAGTTAGGAGATAAGATTAGTGGGTTAAAAACAAAATAATTTAACAAATTAGGAAGTGTTAAAACCGAAAGTTATACCATTAACTTTTGGTTTTTATGTGTATTTGCGAAGGTTTTAAATAAACCTCTCGGTCTTGCTTAAACAGAATGTTTTTGGGAATTGTTAAAACCGAAGGGTTATTTGAAAACCTTTGGTTTTTACCTTTCCCATACTTAGAAAAATTTCAGATTTTTTTAACCGAGGGTCAAAACCGAAGGTTTATTTGAAAACCTTCGGTTTTTACCTTTCCCATACTTAGAAAATTTTCAGATTTTTTTAACCGAGGGTCAAAACCGAAGGTTTATTTGAAAACCTTCGGTTTTTATCCTTCCCATACTTAGAAAATTTTCAGATTTTTTTAACCGAGGGTCAAAACCGAATGTTTATTTGAAAACCTTCGGTTTTTACCCTTCCCATACTTAGAAAATTTTCAGATTTTTTTAACCGAGGTTCAAAACCGAAGGTTTATTTGAAAACCTTCGGTTTTTACCCTTCCCATACTTAGAAAATTTTCAGATTTTTTTAACCGAGGGTCAAAACCGAAGGTTTATTTGAAAACCTTCGGTTTTTACCCTTCCCATACTTAGAAAATTTTCAGATTTTTTTAACTGAGGGTCAAAACCGAATGTTTATTTGAAAACCTTCGGTTTTTACCCTTCCCATACTTAGAAAATTTTCAGATTTTTTTAACCGAGGTTCAAAACCGAAGGTTTATTTGAAAACCTTCGGTTTTTATCCTTCCCATACTTAGAAAATTTTCAGATTTTTTTAACCGAGGGTCAAAACCGAAGGTTTATTTGAAAACCTTCGGTTTTTACCCTTCCCATACTTAGAAAATTTTCAGATTTTTTTAACTGAGGGTCAAAACCGAATGTTTATTTGAAAACCTTCGGTTTTTACCCTTCCCATACTTAGAAAATTTTCAGATTTTTTTAACCGAGGTTCAAAACCGAAGGTTTATTTGAAAACCTTCGGTTTTTATCCTTCCCATACTTAGAAAATTTTCAGATTTTTTTAACCGAGGGTCAAAACCGAAGGTTTATTTGAAAACCTTCGGTTTTTACCCTTCCCATACTTAGAAAATTTTCAGATTTTTTTAACCAAGGGTCAAAACCGAAGGTTTTCAAATAAACCTTCGGTTTTGACCATGCTGTTTTTTTTAAAAAAAAGTGAAAAGCAAACAAAAATAAAATAATTCATGAACAAATATATTAAAACCAAACCAAAGATAATAATAATAATTCATGAATATTAACTCAAAACACATAAAAACCACATCGTTCAGACGAAAACCTAATAAACACATAATTAATCTAGAAATTATTAGAGAGGGTGGGAGGAGCAGGGGGTGGTTGATTCAGTCGACTCCTCAACAATACAAGTTCCTGTTCGAGATTCTCTAATCTCTGGGCCATTTTAGCCCTGTCCGCTTTAATTTCATTCAGCAATCAGCCTTTTTCCGCATCCCTCAATCTGATTTGCTCCATTTCCAGCGTCATCTGTCTCACCTCTTCCTCACGTGCCGCAATTTCTGTTTGTGCTAGCAAATTCTGGTAACACGGAGGCAGTTTCTCCGGTGTACGCCGAAGACTATTCCATGAATCACCCATCCTAAATGCATTTCAGATATATGTATATATATATTAATCAAACAAAATAACCGTAACCTAAATCTAATATATATAACTTCAATCAAACAAAATAACAAATCTAACAAAATCATATATATTTAACAAACTAACCTAAATCTAATCTAAACAATAACGTATAGACAAATCTAAATCAATGAAACAAACAAATAATTTAAACTAGCCTAAATCTAGATAATATATATAAACTTAAGAAATCTAAATCTAATAATAAACAACAAAAAAAAACAAATGAAACAAACCTGAATGCGAGAAGAGAAGGGGGGTGGAGGAGGCGGCTGCGGCGCGGGAGAGAGAGAAAGGAGAGGGTGGAATGAAAAAGAGAAGGGTTAGAGTTTGTATTTATAGAGGTAGATACCGAAGGTTTTCATATTAATTTCGGTTTTGATATTAGTCAAAACCGAAGGCTTATTAAAAACCCTTCGGAAATAACCATTACCAAACTTAGAATTATTTTTAATTAAGTCAAAACCGAAGGTTTTGGGAAAACCTTCGCAAAAGAGAATTTCAAAAAATATAAAACTGAAGGTTCTTTGAATAACCTTCGCAATTAAAAATCTCCGGGATTGCAAAACTGAAGGTTTCTATAAAAACCTTCGCAATTAACCCACATCCAATACTTAGAATTATTTTTGGTTTTTTGGGAAGGTAAAAACCGAAATTTCTACAAAGAACTTTCGGTAATAATTAATAAAACCGAAGGTTTTACACCCCTCTCGGAATCTATTTTTAATACCGAAAGATTTACTCCTCTCGGGAGTATTTAGGAGAGTTTTATAAAATCTTCGGGAATAACCGTCGGTAAAGGTCGATTTTTTACTAGTGATAAGATACATGATGAATTTATAGCATAGGATCCAATCAAATTTAAAGTAGTTCATTTTAATCAATTATGCTCCCACTTATCATAATATATATTTTATCAATAATGTATCAAACATATTATATTTGGTTATTTCACTAATGTGGAAGAAACTTACTATTTTAATTTTATTAGTGTGAACACGCATTCAAATTTTTCTTACATTTTCATTTATTTTAATATAATGAAAGTCATATACATAATACATTATTAAAATTGGAAAACAAACTAATATGAACAAAACAAAAATACCAACAAATCAACCACATTATTGCGTGCCAATCTAACTCATAAAACACCAAATCAAGCCCAAAAAACTAAACTCCAAGCCAAAATCAAGCATGCAAAATGACATTGCGGAAAATGAAATCATCAAACATAGAAAGTAAAGGAAACAACAACCAACAACAAACATTCATTTATTTCTACTTAATTATATAGTCCCTATCCAACAAACTTTAAAAAAAAGTTATTGCATTTATTTTTTTTGACTTTTTACCCCTTAAATTTTTTCTTATTTTCATTTTGTTACTAATATTAGATCTCACAAAAAATATATTTATATTTAGAAAATAGAAGTTGTATCTCAATGGAACGAGAAATCGACATATTGAAATCCATAAAAGTTAATTTTGAGCAACATAATTAAAATTCATGTAAAACTTAGTATGCAATACCAATAATGATCCACTATAAATATACATGTCTATCGAAAGAGAAAACACAAATTCATAGAAAGAAAGAGAGATGGCTAAGAGAAATGAGGAAGAAGCTAATGCCCAAGTTAACATATGGAATTATGTATTCGGCTTCGCAGACATGGCAGTAATTCGTTGCGCCATTGATCTTGACATACCCGACATCCTTGAAAAACATGTGGCCGATAGCCCCATGACTCTCTCCGATCTATCCTCGGCCGTCGGATGTCCCCCTTCTACCCTCCACCGCATCATGCGATATTTAGTCAATCGTCGCATCTTTCGCGAAGATCCCATAGAAATTGATGGCTCCAAATCAAAGGGCTATGTCCCAACTCCTATTTCTCGTCTCCTCATGAGAAACCATAACAAAAGCATGGCCTCATTTATTCGGTTGGAGAGCAGCCATTTTATGTTGGCACCATGGTTGGGACTAAGCAAAAGTGTCCTAACTGACTGCAAATCCCACGCGTTTGAAGTAGCCAACGGCAAGGATGTATGGAGCTATGCTGAGGCAAATGCAGACCGTATCAAGATGATCAACGATGCAATGGCGTGTGATGCCAGGCTGACGGTGCCAGCTATTATTCGAGGATGTCCGGAGGTTTTCCAAGGATTGGAGTCGGTTGTGGATGTCGGTGGAGGGAATGGCACGACGCTGAGTTTGCTGGTGGAGGCTTTTCCGTGGATTCGTGGCATTAATTTTGATCTTCCACATGTTGTTTCCGTCGCAAAAGAATGTGTTGGTGTTGAACATGTTGGCGGGGACATGTTCAAAATGATTCCAAAAGCTGATGCAATTTTCATGAAGGTGAACAAAATACTAATAATCATCATCACAATCAATCATAGTCAATTTTGAAAAAACAAATTTTATTTATGTTGGTATAAAAAGTATGAATAAATTAGATGTAACATCTTAAAGTAAATGTCAAGGAAAAAAGTAATTTTATTTTTTACAAACCCTTAGACAATGCTACAATTTTTTTTATCACACTTTTTTAACAAATAGAATTATTTTAATTATTTTGACAAAATGTAAAATCGCTACCGAAACGAGCCCATCTTCACTAATATGGTAGTTGGTATGCCATCAATTTCTACATACATTTTTTTCCATCATTAAAAGTTTCAATTATTACTTGTGTTAAATTTTAAGTCATCAATTTCCACTGCCTATCTTCTAGTGGACTCTGCATGACTGGGGAGATGAAGATTGCATCAAGATCTTGAAGAATTGTAAAGATGCTCTTCCGAAAGGCAAAGGAAAGGTGATAATAGTTGAGGCGTTACTTAAAGAAGACGGAGTCGGAGTCGAGGAAGCGGAAGAGAAGGTGAAGGAAGAAGACGATCTTGAGTATGTGAGGCTGATGTTGGATATGGTGATGATGGCTCATACTGAAACCGGAAAAGAAAGGACACAAAAACAATGGGAAGATGTTCTCAACAAAGCTGGCTTTTCTCGATACACTGTTCATTGCATTCCAGCCGTTCAATCTGTGATCGTTGCTTATGCTTGATCGATCCTAGATTTAATAAAAATAAATAAAGATATTTCTTTATTAATGAATGTTGGAATGCTAATAAAGTTGTAATCTCTATATTTTATATATTTCCTATTAATGTCAATAATGTTGGTTTCATTAACTTATATAACATATTTTGTAATTAAAATAAGGTAGAGATTAATTGTCATATCCTAAACCCAATAATCTAATTTTCTTAAATTATTATATTCTAATAAATTTAATTATATTATGAAAACAGTGATTATATTCGATATATAAATAATAATACTTAAACTCAATCAATACCACATCAATCCATGTCATCTGGTATATAATTCACATTAGATATTTTTTTTCCTCTTTCCTACTCACTTTCTTAATTAAATTTTGTTAATAATTTCGGTAGGTTTGTTCTTGCTTCCAAATTTAAAATTAAAATAACAGTATATAAGTTTAAATCATTTATTTTTTATTTAACATTATAAAAATATAACTAATTTGCACAAAGTTGCTCAAACATAGTTATTTAAAGTTTTTAAATGTCAAGAATTGATAACTCTTAATCTCCAATTACTACATTGTCTTCCCATTATCTTTAATTTGTCAAATTAAGGGAAATAACAAACATTCAAAGTTTGATAACAAGTTATAAATATATTTGGTATGATTTCGACAATAACGACGATATTTTCCCGTCGTTATTGATAGTTGTCAGTCACTAAAAGGTAATATCGACAGTAAACTTGATTTACTTTGTTGGTTTACTTTGTTTGTTTGTATTATTATAATGTTAGTCCGGATAGATTTTGTGAAAACATTTTAACCCGAGTAGATTTCAAATTATGACCACCCTTAGATGAAAATATTGAAAGAGAAACATTTATAATATATAGCGACATCAATGAACTCCTTTGTGGTTAAAGATGACAACAAGGTGGATTAGGTCGTGGTGTATTTACTATGATTAGTTAATATTATTCAAATTCAATTAATTTAAAATTAGTTTTAACTTGTAAAATTAAATTTAATATTTAATGTTAACATAATAATGAATTATTTGGAGAAAAAATTCAAGCTAAACATTAATAAAGTCATATATATATATATATTTATATTTATATATATATATATAATAAATAAATATAAAACTATAAGTTTGGTGCATTTATAACTAAAAAAAATTGTTTATATCTTGAATTAATATTAATATAGATAATTTTGTTAGATGATATAGAGTAAGAAAATATATTTATATATACAAAATAATAAAATTATTTTAACAATCATAAGTGGTATAGCGGTTTAAATGTTTAGATTTCATTCTTAAGAACAGTGTTCGAATCCCAAAACATGCAAATTTATATTTTCAAGATTGTATTTTTGACTATAATATATGGTGGCGCAACTTGTAAACAAATGATAGACATCTGAAAGTGTGAGGTCGGAATTAGTGGTTGGTTTGACGAGCATGTGAAAGTTTGAGATCACTAGATGGAGGTCGGGTGGTGGGTGGTTTGTTAGTGTGAGGTCGGAATTAGGGCTTGGTATGACGAGCATTTGAAAGCGCGAGGTCACAAGATGAATGTCGGGTGATGGGTGGTTTGTCGAGTGTGAGGTCGGGAATTAGTGTTTGTTTTGACGTTGGACAAGAGGTCTGTGATCAATTGAGATTGGTTGTTGATTTGTTGAAGTGAGAGTAAAAGAGAGAGGTTGACTAAGATTGATGAGTAGTTTATCGAGGGATAGAGGCATATGAAAAAGTGTGAGTCACAAGATTATGATTAATAGGTGGTTTGCCGAGGGATACAGGGACATATGAAAAAGTGTGAGTCACAAGATAAATGTCAATTGGAGGGTTAATAGTTGAGTATGACGAACATTTGAAAATGTGAGGTCACGAGATGGAGGTCGGGTGATGGGTGGTTTATCGAGTGTGAGGTCGGGAATTAGTGGTTGGTTTGACGTTGGATAAGAGGTGTTAGATAAAATTAGATCGGTTCACAGAACTTAACATAAATAAACCTTCCATGCAGGAACAAGGAACCGGACCGGTCAAACAAATGAACCGGTTAAGAAGATTAACCGGTCAAGTTATTAAACCGACCAGGAACATTCGAAACATGACCGCACAAAGAAAGGATCGTCCAAAACTAAAAACCGGAAACACCAGACAGCCGATCAGCTAGAAGGCAAAGGAATAACCGGAAGTTGTCCAGTTAAACCAATCACACCAGAAGCCATCTGGTGAAAAGTCAAATGACCGACCAGCACAAGAAGATACTTCGGGTATCTGTTGAGAATGATACCAAAGGAACAGACTGAACACTTCCATATCCATACAAGTCTGAGGACAGTCTGCAGGCTGCAGAATACCGTCTTACAAAATCTTTTTACTTCAGGATAAATCAGAAAAGAAATCTTCCAAGTACAGACAACTGTCTAACCAACAATCACCATATTGAGTAAAAGACAAACCTAGTAGGTTTGTCTTACACACTGGAAGAACAGACTGCCAAGTCTGTAAAGTTGACCGCCAGGTCTGAACAGTTGACCGCCATGTCTGTATCACTGAACCTCTGCTCAGCCAATCAAATTCAAGGAAGTGAAATATGACTGCTGGCATATTTCACCTATAAAAGGAGCAGCTGAAGAAGAGTAAATGCGGGACAAGAGGAACAAATTGGATACGAGAGACACAAGAGATTTCAAGAAAGACACAGTGAGCAATTAATAAGAGTGTGTTCTCTCTCTAGAAAAGCTTAAGTGCTAAAGTTGAAGTGTGTATTTACAATTTCGGTGTAAATTGTACGGGTGTTATCGAGCAAGAAATAAGTCTCGATCGGATTGTATTTGTATTCTTAGTGAATATCCTTCTCGCGGTTTCGAGAGGAAGGGGTGACGTAGGAGTTTTATCTCTGAACATCCATAAAAATCTGTCTTGTTATTTACTTTCTGCTGGTTCTACATTCTAACCGACCTGTACTAACCTACCTACACCGCTATAACCGACTCTACACTACCTAAACCGAATCACCAAGTTACAAAAGCCGACCCATCAATTTCTAAACCTGTCCTATTCTAAACCGGTTCTGTCTATCATATAAGTGTGCTGCTTCAACCTGAAACAAACCTCTTCCGCGCTTGAACCTAGTTCAAGGTTTGTGACAGTTTGTGTAGTATTGAAAACCCGGTGTTAATCTCTAACCGGATTAATCACCACCCTTTGAGTGAGACGCGCTAACCGGCCCAACCCCGGTCCTCCAGCCGCGACCTAGATCCTAACAATTGGTATCAGAGCAGTTAGTTTCAATACTCAAGAAAGTATGTCTTTCGATAGGCCACCAATGCTAGAAGGTGATGACTTTGCTAACTGGAAGGCACGCATGCACCTACACTTAATCACCATGGATGACGAGATGCAGTTCATTCTGGCCGAAGGACCGATAATCATTGATAAGGACAGGAAGGATTGGACAGCTGAAGACAAGAGAAGAAATAACCTGGATAACCATGCCAGAAACCGAATCTCCAACAGTGTGGACAGAAACACGTACTGCAAGATCAGAGACTGCAAAACCGCAAAAGAAACATGGGACACGGTTATTCAGATTTATGAGGGAAATGAAAGAACCAAGGAAAACAAGGTAATGGTGGCTACTCAAAAGTTTGAAAGCATCAAGATGAAACCGGGAGAAACAATGAGGGAGTACAGTGACCGGTTCACAGGTGTGTTAGACGAGCTAGCAACTCTTGGCAAGAAGTATGATAACAAGGAGGTTATCATGAAAGCATTAAGATCTCTTCCAAGTGCGTGGGACATAAAGACAATGGTGATGAGGGAATCAAACTGCCTAAGTAAGATGAAGCTACATGATGTATTCTAAGATCTTAAGGCATATGAGTTTGAAATGAGGTCTAGGACTGAAGAAGAAGTTTCAGCCTCAACCTCAACCAGAGCACTAATCACATCCACAGAACCGGCTGCACCTGCACCGATCAGAACCGCCGAACAGTTCACCGAGGATGCCATGGCAATGCTTGCACAGAAGTTTGGGAGGTTCATGAAAAGAAGCCAACCGACAAACTACAATTATGGTGATAAATCCAATGTAAGGTGCTATAACTGTAACTATTTGGGACATTTCAAGTGGGAATGCAGAAAACCGAGGAGGGATGACCGGAAACCGGACAACCAAAATAACCGAAATAACTACCAACAAACCGGTGAAGGAAGTGAGGTTCAGAAAGCACTGATAGCCGATGATGGAGGAAGCTTATGGGTTCACAGTGACAATGATGATGAACTCACATGTCTTATGGAAAATGAGGAACATGTATTTGACTCTCCTTGTAAAGAATTTACTAAAGATGAGTTATATGATGCATTGAATGATATGGTAGAAGAGTATAAGAACCTACTAGCCATGTTACCTAAGCAACTCAACTTTAGAACCGATCCTATACTACCCATTCTGACAGAACCAGAAATACCCGTTCTAATCGAGCCAGAGGTCATAGAATCTGATGAAATCCCTAGCATAGAAACCAGGTTAGCACCTGAACCATCACTCAAGAACGAACAGCCTAATGAACCAGCTAGAGAACTGACCAAGGAGGAAAATGCCCGACTCCAGTATAAAATGGCCGCATATAAGAGATCTAGTGACATGGTAAGAAAATGTGTAGCTATAAGAGACACCATTTCTGCATGTTCGGCTTAGGATACAAAAAGGATAGATCCAAAGACCAAAAACCCGCAGAGAAAGTAAGGTTCACAAAGAACGACCTTCCTTTTATAAGATTCATTAGAAGTTTCTTAACCGCTGAAGAGGAATTGACCGCATACTATACGGCAGAAAAATTAACCTATGTAGGTCCAACCGACTCTGAGAAGTGGCTTGACCCTGAGAAAAGGAAAGCCGACCTGCTCAAAAATAGGAGAGCCAATCCTCAACCGCATAAGACAAACCACAAATCACCCTCATTTAAGGCTTTCGTAGAAAAACCGAAATATTCAAAACCGAGTGCCAAAAGGACGGTTAAAACCTTAGCAAAGAAAGTTGTCAGGTTTGTCAAGGTCTGGATGCCCAAGGGACTA
The DNA here is from genome assembly GCF_907164915.1 of Impatiens glandulifera. NCBI lineage: Eukaryota > Viridiplantae > Streptophyta > Magnoliopsida > Ericales > Balsaminaceae > Impatiens > Impatiens glandulifera. The sequence goes on along the minus strand of NC_061870.1, from coordinate 21,315,155 downwards.
ATCGCATGTGGACCCAAGTAAATGTGGGTACCAAATAGTTGTAAATATGTACATTTTGCAGGATATAAAGAAACGGCTAGAAAACTCTGAATGATACTTGGATAGTGGTTGCTCTAGGCATATGACCGGGAACAACAATCTGCTAACCGACATCAGAATAGAAACCGGTACACTAATCACTTTCGGTGACAACTCAAAAGGTAGAACTGTGGGCAAGGGTAAGATTGTCCATGGTAACCTGACAATTGATAATGTACTCTTAGTTGAAAACCTACGTTTTAATCTGCTAAGCATTAGTCAAATGTGTGATGCTGGATACACGGTAGAATTTCTTAAACATGCATGCTTAGTTACGAACTCTCAAGGCATCATACTGCTCACCGGAAATAGGTTAGGAAATATCTACAAGGTAGACTGAAAACTAAGGTAGAATACCCTATATGCATGATAGCTAAGACTGATCAAACCTGGCTGTGGCATAAGAGATTAAACCATCTGAACATAAAAACCTTAAACTACATTCGCAGTAAAAAGCTAGTTGAAGGTATTCCTGACATAGTATTTAACAAGGATAAAGTTTGTTCAGCATGTCAAATGGGTAAACAAACTAGGTCAACCTTTAAGAGTAAAGGACATATTCAATCTAACCGATGCTTAGATCTTCTTCACATGGATTTATTTGGACCGATTCAGGTCATTAGCCTAGGAGGTATGCTTTACACCATGGTAGTTATTGATGATTACTCTAGATTTACATGGGTAATATTTCTACCATCCAAACGTGAAACCGCATCAAACTTGATCACACTGCTTAAACGTTTGCAAAATGAAAAATCAACACGCATTAATAGCATTAGAAGTGATAGAGGTAAGGAATTCACCAATAGTACTTTAACCGCATTTCTTGATGAATCCGGTATTAGACACGAGTTGTCTAGTGCTAGGACTCCTCAACAAAATGGCCTGGCCGAGAGAAGAAACCGGACTCACAAGGAAGCCGCACGGTCCATGATAACCGATTCGGGTATTGCTCAAAAATTTTGGGCTGAGGCTATCAACACTGCATGTTATACACAAAACCGGTCTCTGATTAACAAGTTTCATAACAAAACACCCTATGAGGTTTATTTTAACAGGGTTCCCAACCTCAAGTATCTTAAAATTTTCGGTTGTAAATGCTACATTCATATAAATGGTAAAACCTATCTTTCTGCCTTTGATGCAAAAACCGATACTGGGATCATGTTAGGTTACTCAGCAGTGAGTAAAGCATATAGAGTGTATAACAATAGAACTTTAACCATGGAGGAATCACTTCACGTTGTTTTCGATGAATCAGTTGAAAGTAATACTGCATCATGCTTTGATCTACACAACAGATTGGAAAACAACAATATCCATTCTGATGGTGAAGATGAAATTCCGGTTTTCAGGCGGTTTGTCCATGACCAAATGGGTAATATTGAAACCCAGCCGGATCAAGCTGTCCTACGACAAGAAGCTGACACTTCGGTCCAAACCGAGGAAGTCGGTCGGTCTGACAATCTTGCTCAGCCTACCGATATGTCTAGCCTTGATCAAGTAAACGGTAATTTGGTAAACATCCCTGAACCGAATTTCAAAAGGAACACTAAACATCCTCCTGAGCAAATTATAGGTGACCCTTCAGAACCTGTTCGAACTAGGCGTCAAATTCTAGAGGAATACTTCAATTCCGCCTTTATATCCTAGATTGAGCCGAAAAGAATAGATGAAGCATTGTCAGATACGGATTGGATCTTGGGAATGCAAGAAGAATTAAACCAGTTCGAGAGTAATAAAGTCTGGTACCTAGTCCCTAGACCGAAAGATCAACCGGTCATAGGAACAAGATGGGTATTTAGAAATAAACTCAATGAAGACGGTTTGGTCACGAGGAACAAAGCCAGATTAGTGGCACAAGGTTACAAACAGGAAGAAGGCATTGATTTTGAAGAATCATTTGCCCCTGTAGCTAGGATTGAAGCTATTAGGATTTTTCTAGCTTTTGCTGCATTCAAAAACTTTAAGGTTTTCCAAATGGATGTTAAAAGTGCATTTTTGAATGGTGACCTACGTGAAGAGGTGTATGTTGAACAACCACCCGGTTTCAAAAATGCTGAATTTCCAAACCATGTATACCGGTTAAACAAAACTTTATACGGTCTAAAGCAAGCACCTAGAGCCTGGTATGACACATTAACCGCATTTTTGTTAAACCATGACTTCACCATCGGTTCGGTGGATAAAACGTTATTTAAATTTGAGAAGAAGGAACATATCCTACTTGTTCAAATCTATGTAGATGATATCATCTTTGGTTCAACCGATCCTAAGTTATGTGATAAATTTTCAACCCTGATGACTAACAAGTTTGAAATGAGTATGATGGGAGAATTAAGCTTCTTCCTAGGTCTTCAGGTTAAACAACTCGAAGAAGGAACGTTCATAAGCCAACCCAAGTACACCAAGGAGCTTCTAAAGAAATTTGGGATGGACACATGCTCCTCAGCGGCTACTCCAATGAGCTCAACGGTCAAATTAGACAAAGATGATGAGGGTCAATCGGTAGACCTGACCGCTTACCGGGGCATCATCGGTTCTCTCCTATACTTGACAGCAAGTAGACCGGATATTCTATTTGCAGTCGGTGTGTGTGGAAGATTCCAAGCCAATCCAAAACAATCCCACTACACAGCCGCAAAGCGAATATTGAAATACCTAAAGGGAACACCTGATGTCGGCCTGTGGTATCCAAAGGATTCATCCTTTAACCTAACGAGTTATTCAGATGCAGACTATGCAGGTTGCAAGATTGATAGAAAAAGCACCAGCGGAACATGCCAATTCCTAGGTGACCGGCTTGTTTCATGGCATAGCAAGAAACAAACATCAGTTGCCACATCAACCGCAGAAGCTGAATACCTGGCGGCCGGAAGCTGTTGTTCACAACTTCTTTGGATCCAACAACAACTGACGGACTTCGGTGTCATAGCCGAAGAGTCTCCGATCTTCTGTGATAACACAAGTGCCATAGCAATCACCTACAATCCGGTTCTACACTCCAGAACCAAGCACATTGACATAAGGCATCACTTCATTCGGGAACATGTCATGCTGAAGTATATCCGGTTGGAATACGTACCAACTGATCAACAAGTAGCCGATATCTTCACCAAACCTCTACATGAAGCTAAGTTCTCTCAATTCAGACTTACACTCGGCTTAACCAACATTACTCAGATCATCCCTAAGGATGCTTAAAGGGAAATCGGTTCGGACAGACAAAACCAGTAGTTCCTCCTAAACTGTTGGACTTCAAATTTTCAAGGTATCTATGGAAGAACCGCCTGGTCTATCAGACAGAGTAAACCGACCGGTTATTTAGTGCATGCACCAAATAACCGCATCGGGACGAACAACTGATAACTGACCGGTTCGGAAATAGTTTATCTTAGATTATTTGAATTTCAAACAAAAGTGGAATAATTATCTGTGTTTAAACTTATCTGTTCTGAAACATTGCCTTTTCAAAGTAAAATGGTCGCATCTAAAAAGACGTGAAGATCTGGTATCTTTCATGGTCCAGGTCTATGACCAACATCTTAGGCTGTAGACATGCCCATTTCATGCAAAACTTTTTATCCTATGGTTAATAGACATTATCACTTGTGATATCTGGATAATAGGCTTCTCTCTCCACTAGTATATAAGTTGAACAAACCTTAAACTAAACAATCACAAGCTGCATAACTCTTTCTCTCACTAAGACAAAATATCTCAGTTCCCAAACATCCTTCAAGTGGATTTCAACTCTGCTCAAAACACTGAGCATTATGAGGTCTTCAAAATGATCAAGTCACTTGAAGATACTGGTCTCCAACACTTTCTAGATGACAAACATGTCATCTATTCTGAGTCTGTCCTGGAGTTCTTTTATAACGCCAGGGTCTTTCGTGGAACTCCTCACTTTGACACTCACATCCAGTCAAAGGTAGGAGGAATCGTCTTTGACTTTACCGAAAATGACTTTGCCAGATGCTTTAACCTCCCAAAGCAGGGGCTAACCGACCTCAACATACCGGCTGAACTAAAAGCCGAAATCTCCTTAGCCTTTGCCCGGTCAAGCCATCCAGTGGACGACCACGGTGCTAAGTCACTATTGAAAGCTGAATACCAGCTTCTCAATGACGTAGTCGGTCGAGGCATCCTGGGAAGGGATGTGACCAACACGTACTGCACCGCTGCCTTCAACATGATGGCTGCTATAACTACTGGCACACCAGTCAATTGGTCAAGGGTATTGTTCGACGTCCTAGTTTGGATGATTGGTGTTCAATCAGTCGGCCTCATTCCTCAAATAAGATGTCTGCTTCTGGAGCTTGGAGTTCCAACATGCCCCGGGGAAGGACTGAACCAAGCTCAAGTGCTAACCAAGGAAATAACCGACTCGTTCTATGAGCGGTTTGAGAAGGCATGGAAGAGGAGGAACCGGCACCCCAACGGTCACACCATCTCAAGCGGATATTAGGTCACTCCCTCCTACACCCGGTTGTTTTACTGCACGCACCGGGTGTATCTTTGTTGAACCTCCTTATGATCATTTCGGTTTCATCTATGTTTTCTTCGGTTTAGTCTATGTTATCTTCCGTGTTAGTCGGTTACTTTTCACTGTGTTGTTGCATGGGTCATTAATGAAAAGTAACATCTAATTAATGAAGTAACCCCCAACTACATGAGTAATCAATACCCAACTAACCTGGTTACTTTTCAACCAAATCTCACCTCGAGCTCCGCAATAAATCAAAAGTAACCCCTTCCCTATGCGTTTTGAAAATATAAATATTATCTTCCTTAATAAGACAAAACTGACATTCAATGTTAATATTTTTCCTCCAAAACCGAATCTATATAAAGGGGCTATCCTCTAATCAACTCAACATATCCTAAACACAAAACTCTCTTGAACTCTCTCTCTCTCTTAGCAAAGTTAGAATCATGCCGAGTCGAACTTTAGGAAACTTCTTGAGCATCGATTTCGAATCTTGTATGGAACATTGGGATCAGGAAACCACATAACTCATGTTTGAATCTCTCATCGACACCGGTCTTCGTACTTTTCTCAAAGAATCCGGTCCCATACTTCTTGAGGATGTCAAGACTTTCTTCAGAAGTGCTTGCATCAGAGGAAACTATATCGTTTCCACGGTGAGAGACCATACCTTCTGGCTGGATGAAGCCGAATTTGCCTAGATGTTCAACTTGCCCACAGAAGGGTTTTCTGACTTTCCAACACGGGTGGGAAGCGACGCAACCGACTACTCAGAAATGTTCTCTGGAACCGATGTACCGGTGGAGAACTACGGTTTAAAAACCCGCCTTGCTCACCACATCCAACTCCTCCATGAGATTGTTAACCGATCTATCATATGTCAATCTCCGAACCAGCGCTACTCTAAGAAAATATTTGACATAATGACCTACATCATTAGCAATACGCCTATCAATTGGTCAACGGTCATTTTTCAGAACCTAAAAACCATGGTGCTAACCAAGAAAGGTCTCGGTTATGCTCCTCACATTAGTCGGATCATTCTCAAGTATCGCCCAGAATTTGGACCGGGCACACCGGCATCTCCTTCAAACATTCTTGACATGGATGGGGTGGAAGAAAATCTTTCTAGGGTAGTTATTACATAAGTTGTATCTTTCCATCTTATGTATGTCTATTTTTACACCGATCTACTTTTCGGTTTCTATCCTGTAATGTTCCTTCAATATAAAACTATTTCAGCCTAATAACCGGGTCAAAAGTTGTAAAATCTGAAACATCCATCCGGTCAACATCAATAAATCACTTTGTCTTCATTGAAAATCCAGTTAAAGTCATAAACCGCATCCTCGCGGTTAATAGATCACATCTCTTCATAAACGGCTTTGAAAAGGGACCGCTTCATTAAAACTAAAATCAAAAGTTCACTCGAAATTTTTGGAGGGAAATTTCCCGCCCAAAAACTCCCGCTCAAACATCCCGCCTCTGATTTGGCGCCCATAGTTTGCCGCCCTTTGTATTACCGCCCATTGCTTCCCGCCTCTTGGATTACCGCCCTTTTGATTCCCGCCCACGGATTGCCGCCTTTTGGCTTGGAGGAAAAAATCCCGCCAAAAGTTGATGGGACGGTTGGGTTTCTAGACCGCGCCTATAAAAAGGGGCCTTGGCCATTTCATTTTTCTCTTACGCGAAACAACTTTCTCTCTCTAGGCTCTCAAACTCTCTCACAGCAGTTATTCTCTTGTTTTCTCAAATCCTCTCAATCATCTAAGAGGGGTCGTGCTTCGGCTTTATTCAAACATATCATTCAGGTAGATTTTGAGAAGATCCGCCAAAAAGGTTCGGTTGCGGCAAAGGAAGTTATTGCCCGGATTTCCGAAGCCGGACTCAAATATTTTCGAGGCGGTCCCTTTGTTCTCTACAGAGAAGCGGTTGAAGAATTCTTCGAAACCGCATCTCTCTCTGGTGACAAGATAACCGCAACTGTTAGCGGTACTCAGTTAGATATAACCGAAGAATCGGTTGCGGAGATCCTACGTCTTCCAACAGATGGCCGAAACGCTTCGATGGAGTTAGCCCCAACAACATTCGAGGTGGACTGCCAGATTCTCTCAGCAACCGGGAAACCGGTGAACGTATCCGGTAAGAAATCGACATTACGACCGGAATACATACCGCTTTGTGACATCTTCACAAAGTCGGTTCAAGCGAGAGGTGGAAATTACGACAACCTCACCAAGGCCAAAATTGAGATGCTTATCAGTTTGCTGGACGGTACGAAAGTCAATTGGGCGAAGGAGATTTTCAACAACCTGAAAGACATGGTGAAACCGGATTCCACCCAGTCATGGGGATACGCCATCCCTCTTGGAAAGATCATGCTCCACAACAACATCAACACCGGTCCTGGTGTTGTTCTCTCATCGAGCAAGATAATAAAATCTCGACAATTTCTGGAGAGGAAGCAGCCGGCCCCCGGTTCTACAGGTGGCCGAAAGAAGAAATCTACCACCAAGACACCGGCTCCGGTAAAAGACAAGTCCGGAAGCAAGAAGGGTAAGGAACCGATAGCATTCACGGAACCGCCCTCACAAACAAGAGATGAGGAAGAATTGGCTTCCACGTCTGACCGAACCGGCTCACAGAAAACCGATGAAAATTCTTCCGATAGAGAAGGACCGAATGAAGAAGAACATTCGGGTACAAGTCCTGACAATACCGGTGCGGCCGCAAGCCTTGAGAACACCGAGGCCGGTGCAGGCAGTCGTGAGGAGGAAGAGGCTACTGCTGACAACGACCAAAAGATGGCCGAAATCATAGTGCGCAGAATCTTAGAGGAAATCGAACTGCGAGTCCAAGCGGTTGCCGCAGTATACTGGGAATGGCACGAGTACCGATGCGAAAAATTTTTCAAACACATGCTACCGGGCCTAACCGATGAACAAAGCTTCAGAAGGCTGAAGGAGATAGAAGAAACCATTATAAGCATCACAAACGCCGAGGATCCTAACAAAGCCATGGACCGACACGCAATCGTGAAACCGCGTGCTCGGCTACAAAAGCTAACCGTACGCATACGAAAGCTTACAGAAAGGTATGTGGCAGGAACACCGAAGGCCAAGTTACAACTCTTGGTGCTGGAAATGCTTGAAGTCAAGAAAGAAGAATTCACTGAAGAAATAGATCGGCTTGACGAGGTGCACAGACAGCGAGAAACAGCGCACTATCAGAATCCTGAAACCGATGACGGTCAGAATCGAGGTGAAACGCCTCCTTAGAGGATCCGGTAATAAACGAAACTGACGAAAGGACGGGGACTCCTTTCACCGGGCCACTTGAAACTGATCAACCTGGGGTTTCCGAACCGGGCGTCACAGAAGAAAGAGTCAAGTCCCTTATTCAAGAGTTTGCCGACTCAACGGTTCAACCATGGAAGAAGAAAGTCAAGAAAGCCGTGCGCCAAACACTTTTGTTCGCCGAAAAGACGAGGGATGATCTTGTAAAGGCAGAGGCCCGGATCACAGACATCGAAGTCGACTACCGGGACGACGCGGTTCTGCACAATGATCATCTTCAACGAACCGAGGACTTGGAAGATAAGACCTCAAGGATAGTGGATGACATGGGTCGGTTTGAAAGGGAAACCGAGCAACAGATCACAAAGGTCGATGAAGACCTGGGGCGGTCAAGCAACGAAGCCGCTTCCACACTCAACAGAGTCATCAGCCTTGAGGAAAAGAATGCAAGCCTTGAGGACCGGAATAACCAACTCGAAGCCGACCTCAAGGCGCTAACCGAACAGGTAAACGAATTAATCAAGGCCAAGATTAATGATGATACAGCGGTTGAGGAGGCAAACGCCCGAGCGGCTAAGGAAGTTCAAGACGCGCTGGACGAAGAAACGCGGAAAGCAAAGGAGGCACCGCGACTGTCTGAATAGGAAATAGCCGCGCGCGAACGAAACCTAGCGGCTCAAAATCCAGCACTTGCGAAGTCTATGGCATCTCAAGCAGCGGAGGATGCAGAGCGGTTAAATACTGAAAGACAAAGACTCGATGAATTTGCAACCGCTCACAAGAAGAAAAAGGCGGCTTCTTCCTCTTCGGTTCCGGTAAAACGAAAAAGGAAAGTTTCTGCAAGAAAGATGTTGGAAAGGATCACCGAGACGGTTATTGAAACTCAACCGAACCCAGCCATGCACACCGAGGATGAAGACGAAGAGAATCTCGAGTCGCGGTCTACAAGACAGCGAGTTCTACAAGCGGTTCCAATCAGCACGGGCGGTCAACCGCAAGCTGACGGTTCATCTTCAAGACCGGACCAAACGAATGAGGAAGACCCAACCGATGCTTTGATGAAAGACTTCACATTCTCCGAATCAGAATAGGGGCTCACTTTTCCTAATCTATGTTTATTTCGGTGTCTATATAATATTTTCCCTTTTCGGTTACTTCTATATATATAAAGCTATTTTTGAAACCGGCCTATACTTGCATTTCTACATGGTTTTGATAATTTTAAATAAAATAATCAAAAAGGGAGACATTGATAAGATAAAAGATAATAATTTTCCAAAATTTTTCTCAAAATTTTTTAAAATTTTTCGAAAATTCTCCCAAGTTAGTTTCAAAAATCCGGTCAAATAAAGAACCGGCCTACGTTTGCAATCTTACATGATTTTGATAATTTTAAATAAAATAATCAAAAAGGGAGAAATTGTTAGATAAAATTAGATCGGTTCACAGAACTTAACATAAATAAACCTTCCATGCAGGAATAAGGAACCGGACCGGTCAAACAAATGAACCGGTTAAGAAGATTAACCGGTCAAGTTATTAAACCGACCAGGAACATTCGGAACATGACCGCACAAAGAAAGGATCGGCCAAAACTAAAAACCGGAAACACCAGACAGCCGATTAGCTAGAAGGCAAAGGAATAACTGGAAGCTGTCTGGTTAAACCAATCACACCGGAAGCCATCCGGTGAAAAGTCAAATGACCGACCAGCACAAGAAGATACTTCGGGTATCTGTTGAGAATGATACCAAAGGAACAGACTGAACACTTCCATATCCATACAAGTCTGAGGACAGTCTGCAGGCTGCAGAATACCGTCCTACAAAATCTTTCTACTTCAGGATAAATCAGAAATGAAATCTTCCAAGTACAGACAACTGTCTAACCAACAGTCATCATATTGAGTAAAAGAAAAACCTAGCATGTTTGTCTTACACACTGGAAGAACAGACTGCCAAGTCTGTAAAGTTGACCGCCAGGTCTGTATCACTGAACCTCTGCTCAGCCAATCAAATTCAAGGAAATGAAATATGACCGTTGACATATTTCACTTATAAAAAGAGCAGCTGAAGAAGAGTAAATGCGGGACAAGAGGAACAAGTGAAATACGAGAGACACAAGAGATTTCAAGAAAGACACAGTGAGCAATTAATAAGAGTGTGTTCTCTCTCTAGAAAAGCTTAAGTGTTAAAGTTGAAGTGTGTATTTACAATTTCGGTGTAAATTGTACGGGTGTTATCGAGCAGGAAATAAGTCTCGATCGGATTGTATTTGTATTCCTTAGTGAATATCCTTCTCGCGGTTTCGAGAGGAAGGGGTGACGTAGGAGTTTTATCTCCGAACATCCATAAAAATCTGTCTTGTTATTTACTTTCTGCTGGTTCTACATTCTAATCGACCTGTACTAACCTACCTACACCGCTCTAACCGACTCTACACTACCTAAACCGAATCACCAAGTTACAAAAGCCGACCCATCAATTTCTAAACCTGTCCTATTCTAAACCGGTTCTGTCTATCATATAAGTGTGCTGCTTCAACCTGAAACAAACATCTTTCGCGCTTGAACCTAGTTCAAGGGTTTGTGACAGTTTGTGTAGTATTGAAACCCCGGTATTAATCTCTAACTGGATTAATCACCACCCTTTGAGTGAGACGTGCTAACCGGCCCAACCCCGGTCCTCTAGCCGCGACCTAGATCCTAACAAGAAGTCTGTGATTAATTGAGATTGGTTGTTGATTTGTTGAAGTGGGAGTAAAAGAGAGCGGTTGACTAAGATTGATGATTGATTTTTCGAGGGATAAAGGCATATGAAAAGGTGTGAGTCGTAAGATTAAGGTTAGTGGGCGGTTTGCCGAGGGGATAAAGAGACATATGAAAAAGTGTGAGTCTCAAGGTGAGGGTCAATTAGAGGGTTAATGGTTGAGTTTGACGATATATAAAATACGTGTCATCAATTGAGATCGACTAAAATTGGTAAGTGATTTGCCGAGGGAATAAAAAATATATATGAAAAAGTGTGAGTCACAAGATTAAAGTCAATTGAAGAGTTAAGTGGGTACCGAAGGGATAAAATATATATTAATATTAAGTTTAAAATTAAACTTATTCTTACCGACTAAAACTAATTTAAAATTAATTAGATTTGAATAATATTAATTTTATCTAATATATTTAAATAAATAATATTTTATATTTATTCTTATTCTTACGAGATTTATACTAATTAACATTTATAATATGCATACAAATACAAATTTGAGTATTTATTTTTATCTCACCCAATTCCATCATCTTTCTATTTTATTTTTATTTACAACATAAATTATTCACATTATTTACGTTTATATAGCTTAGTAGTTAGTATGCTTTATGTAAAAATAAATATCTTTTCTAATATACAAATCAACCTAAAGTCTTTCAATTCAATACATTCAAATATCAATTTATTATCATGTAAGCAATTGGGTTTGTAAATTTACGCTATAATTAAAAGATATAACAGATTTAGTGTAATGTTTAAATTGTGAGAACTTTTTTTGTTTTACAAATAAAAAATGTAGTTCACACAAACTCTCTAGTCCTAGCTCACATAATTTCGTATGAAAATAATAATAGAAATCTCTCTTAGCTATATCATACATATCATTTTTTTTTCTTCTTTTTTTTAAACTTACCTTATCTAATAGGAACCGAATATTGGTAAATATCCTCCAAAATCTATTAACTATGCTAACAAATGCGTCATCAAAATGATTGTATATATTTTGCTATGTCATCAACATATATATTTATTTCAGAAAGGTCTTAATCAAAGTCTAAACAAAGAACTTTCTTAACTATTAAGAACTTTCAAATTTAATCATTAGAATTGGTATAATGTCATGTTCTTCAATTAAGGGTAATGTATAGTGTTTGAATCAGAATTAATTCAAATTAATTTTAGGCATGACGTTACCAATAAATAAATTATGTAACGAATTCTCAAGTGCTGGCGTTCACAACAAATGTCATAATACATCTCAACTATGTATAAGACTTATCATCGTGCCAACATTTGTGCACATGTATAGTGGCCCATAGTTGTAAGATGTACCTTGTGGACATAGTCTTTTAAGACCATGGTTTTGTGCACATGTAAGTGTCTTCTTTGAATAGTCATAGTGGCCCATAGTTGCAAGATGTACCTTGTGGACATAGTCTTTTAAGGCCATGGTTATTTAAATGCATTGTAGCAATTTCACATGCAATAATACTGCATGTACTAATACTTTTGACAGTATGTGTCACGTTCCAAAATTAGCTTTTCTAGACCGAGGAATCTACGGCCATGACAGAGATCTAGGACCGTGGATGATGGCACCCAGGACCGAGTGGTCCGACCGATAATTCCGCAAACAAGGAATTATCTGGCAAGTACTCTTTTCTACTGATTTATAAACCCACACAGTGCTATTTATTCATGTATTTATATAAACGATGCATATGGTTTTCAAAGCATGTTTTCATTGTAAGTCCATGGTTTTCTAAAGAATGAAGTTTTAAGTTAAGGGTTATGGAATCTAAGAGATAATCATGAAGGAATTGACGGATACGGGAGGATGGCTACCAGGATGAGCTCTAGTGGTCTGATGCTCCCAAAATATGGCTGGTGGAATTGACGAATGGATGCCTACCTTGGAGGATCAGCTCTCCGGACTAAGGGTCCCAAATATGTCTCAAGTATGCAACTATACATGATTGACTGATGAGATACCCTTAAAAAGACTCATGAATGCAATGCCTAATGAATGTCTTCTATTAAATACTTGTTGGGTCCCTAGACTCACTATGCTTGTGTGGTGTAGGAATCCAGCCAACGGATTTTATGACAGGTGAAAGAAGATTTGGAGTGGAGCATAGTACCGGAGATGTGTGTGGGAGGAGGGACCAAGACCGTAGAACCAACTTTTATATCCACCTTTTCAATGATCATGTCAAATAGGCACCCTAGAGCTTCCGCATTTATGTTCGAAATCACGTTAATTTAGGTGCATGAAAGTAGGAAAGTAGAGCGTAACAGTATGAGTATTGATTTTATTATAGGATCATTTTAATCTATTTATTTAATTTGGTTTTTGTTTGAAAACATATGTGGAGCTAGAGCTAGATCGAGCTGAGTCTACTGAGAAACCGAGAAATGACGTTTTGATACGTTGTTAAATTTGATATGAATAAGTGTAATTCAAAACTGACTTTTAATTTATAAATTTATAAGTTTGGTTGATATGTATATTAATTTTATATTTATTATATTATTTATAACAATACAATACAACTTTTAAAAATTAAATTTTATGAAAATAAAAATAGGTCAATCTAGTTAAAATGAAAAAGAATCTATACATTTTTTTTTTTATAATTCATTATAATAAAAACCTTTCCAAACAAACATAAAAAAAAACCGTAATTATTCACATAGAAAGAGAAGCCCCCATAAAAAGTAAGTACTTCCTTTTCTATCCACCATTCTTTCATAGGGTGAGTTTCAACTAAGTAAGTTTCAAGTTAGTTGGGCTCTTTAACTAACTTATTTTATTTAATTATTTCTAAAATAATCTATTTTACTATTTAATTTTTTTTATTTATTTATTTATTACATTTAAATTCATTATATATATATATAAATTATTAGTTTTTATAAATTTAAAATATTTAAATTATTATTTTGTACATATAACAACATTTTTTAAGATGTGGAAGTATAATTTTTATCCCATACCTAACAAATCATATTTGACGTTCCTAATAGCACATGATTGAGAGAAATATGGTAATCTTGTTACCAATGAAAATTTGAGAAAGAAAAAAACTTACGAGATTAAAGCCAACGTATTCAAACCGAAATGGATAACTTACGAAGAACAATCATTTGTGAAAGGTGTGACCAAGAATGTCATATGAGACATAACCACGATGTCTTGAGAAAAATCGTCAATAATCTAGAGTAATGATGATTGTAATCATTTTATGAATGATTAATTATTATATTATTATGGTTAAAATATTTTAAATTTATTATTATTTATTAGAATGTTAAAAGGAATATTTATTATATTATATAAATAATAATTGAAATATAAATAAATATATATTAAAATATAGATAATTAAATATATAAAAAATAATAATTTATATATATATATATAATGAATTTAAATGTAATAAATAAATAAATAAATAAAAAACTGAGTAAATAGTAAATTAGGTTAGTTTGGGAATGATTGAACAAAATAGGTTAGTTTGGAAAGTTGAACGGCAAACTAAGTTAGTTTAGAAAGTTGAACGATAAATTAAGTTAGTTTGAGAATTGGTTCTGATTTCGATTGTTTTATTAGAGCTATTTTAAACTTGGATTATTTGAGTTATTTTGAATACTTTCTCAAATTTTAAAAGATTAACTCTTTATTATATCACTATAATTTAATTAATAAATCACTTCACTTATCAATAAAAATATTAAAATACATCTACTTTAATTTAAATTAAATTTTAAATACATAAGAATATATATTAATAATTAATGTTAAACAAATTTTAAATAGCCCATTTTTTTTATAGAATAAATAACAACATATTATGAGTTTGATCTGAAACATACGTACGGACGACCCAAATCTAATTTAGGTTGAGGAAACATTTTAGATATGTTATTTTAATAAAATATCATATTTTTGTCTTATTTGTATGATCTTTATCATACACTTTTTATACTTATAATATATTTGGAATTTCAATTGATTTATTTTAAGTAAACACGTTTTTACAATTATTAAAAATTCAATTGCAAATGCATAATTAAATGAAAATAATAATTAAATAACTTTTTGTCTAGAAAGTGACATTTGAATCTAGATATATCCAACAATAATGATACAGTTAATTATGGTGTTTGTTGCCATAAATTTGATTTGTGTTTGTGACTGCAATAAGAACACGTATTTATGATTTCATAGTTATAATGATAAGACTATGGGTGTTTATTATTATTACCATTTTTTTTTATTGGTTTTAGAGTGCTTTATGAACCGAAAAGATTAGGATGAGGCAAGCTAGACAGCCCCATAGCCCACCTTCTTCACGTGTCCTTCAAAATAAATTAAAAAAATAAATTAAAAAATTGTTTAAGATTTAAACTCATGACCTTAATAATAATATTAAATTATTTAACTGATTAGATTAATTTTTATTAATTTTAATATAAATTATTATATATTTTTAATAAGATAAAAGTTAAATAAAAAATAATATTTATAGAAAGTTTTAATCGCGGATAAAATATTTTCCGTAGTTAAAGCATATTAACGACGGTAAAATATCTACCGTCAATCGCTGTTAAAAAAAATTAATCAATAAAGGTCGAAAAATACCGCACTTAATAATTTATAATGACGATTTATTAAACTGTCGTTAATAGCCACTAATTGTGGTTTTAAAAACCGCAGTTAAAAATATATTTGTTAATAAGGGCAGTAAAACTTACAATACTTAACCATCTTTAACTGCAGTTACTTTACCACCATTATTAAACAACATTTTTTGAGCAATGAAACTTTTAACAACAACCATTAAGTGCGTTAAAATTAACGTAATAAATAGTCTATAGTTTTATAAACTGTATTTAGAGACTATTAATTGCGAATCTACGGTAACTTTACCGCCCTTAGTTAATAGTCTTTAATTGCGATTTATAAAACTACCGTTATGGACTATTATGTACGATATTTTTACCGCCTTTACTATTCAATATGATTTTAATGGAATTACTTTTAAATGCGGTAAAATTATAATAGTTAATAGTCGTATATAAATAATAAAATTTTCTACAACAATAATCTAGAAAATGAACAATAAAACTTATATTTAAATTATTTATAATATATATATAACTTACACAAAATAATATATATTACAATTTTCTTTATACATTAGGTAAAATATAATTACATCAAAATATTATTGCAATAAATTTTGATTATATTTAAATATAATATAATAAAAGGTGTTTATTAACATAATCAAATAAAATAAATTATCATTCATAAGATTTATAACAATTTATTTTCCTTCTTTTTGCATTTTTACAGATTGTTTCAAGCTGGTCGGATTTGGGAGATACAAATCCTAACAGATTTCATTCGTTTTAAAGATTTTAATATAGGATTTCTTGACCACCTTGTCATTCTCTTATTCGGGGGTGGCCACAATATTCTTTTGTTTTTCTCAGTCCTCTTTTTCCGGCTGCTCGTACATGACCTCAATGGTGTCCATGTTTCCATTCCGACATCTTAGCACGAATTTTTCTGGTTTTGTACTCGTTAAGTCAATCTCAATACAAATGCGAGCAAACGTGACCCGTTCAAATGAGTCAAAGTCGGGATCGAGCTTAAACTGGGGAGGGATTAAGAACTTATACAAAAAATAAATTAATATATGATAATAATTAATTTTCTTAATGTAAAATTAAATATTTAATAAAATTAACTTCAACTTAAAAATGTATTACTAACAGTACATTTGATTAATAAATTTCTTAACTTTATATTGATATTACTATTTTATTTAATTGACTCAATATTTAAAAAACAGGATATCAATTTATTTTAAGTCAGTTAAATGACTGCAAATAATAAGAATTTTTTTGGATTTATGAAAACTAATAACAACAATAAAGTTGATTTAAACTCTAAAGCTCTAATTTAAGAATTTGGATCCTAATAGATTTTTCAGGTGCCTCTAAATATTTATTCTTTAATTCTATAATCTTAATAATTTATGTCGATAAATTGAGATAATATTTAGTTACGGAAATATACGTTAAACTTCAAATAAAGAACGGTTCATGGTTCATTAAGTCGTTTTTCGTTGTTCTTCAAATCTTCTCTCGATCTTGGATCTCCCAGTTCTGAATCTGGACTTGGATCACCAATGAATGATGTAGGTGGGGTTTAGGTCTTTCAATCCTCTATCGATAACCCTTTAATATTCTTGAGAGAGGAACAAACCTCTACCTTTTGTCTGATGAGAAAAACATAATATGTAAACTATCTATATTTGGTTTGAGGACCTAAACCTAATATACCCATTTACTATTCGGCTCATCAATGAAATAGTAAATGATATTTCAGTTTCTACACAAATATATACTCATATTTATTATAAATGTCTAAATAAATTCATAATTTCTATACTTTAATAGACCACTTTAATTAAATTTTAATCTTTATTATGATAATAATTAATATATCATTATTAAATAATATATGTACCCAAATATTAAAATTAATTTCAACATTTACCTTGATTAACATCCAATCAAATTTAAATTTAAAGTAGTTCATTTTAATCAATTATGCTCCCACTTATCATAATATATATATATATATATATATATTTTATCAATAATGTTTCAAACATATTATATTTTGTTATTTCTCTATTATGGAACAAACATACTATTTTAATTTTATTACTGTGAACACACACATTCAAAATTTTCTTATATTTTCATTTATTTTAATATAATGAAAATCATATACATAATACATTATTAAAATTGGAAAACAAACTAATATTAACAAAAACAAAAATACAAACAAATCAACCACATTATTACGTGCCAATCTAACTCATAAAACGCCAAATCAAGCCCACAAAAACTAAACTCCAAGCCAAAATCATCAAACATAGAAAGTAAAGGAAACAAACAACCAACAACAAACATTCATTCATTTCTACGTACTTAATTATATAGTCCCTACTCCCTATCCAACAAATTTAAAAAAAGTTATTGCATTTATTTTTTTTTTGACTTTTTACCCCTTAAATTTTTTCTTATTTTCATTTTGTTACTAATATTAGATCTCACAAAAAATATATTTATATTTAGAAAATAGAAGTTGTATCTCAATGGAACGAGAAGTCAACATATTGAAATCCATAAAAGTTAATTTTGAGCAACATAATTAAAATTAATGTAAAACTTAGTATGCAATATCAATAATGATCCACTATAAATATACATGTCTATCGAAAGAGAAAACACAAATTCATAGAAAAAAAAGAGAGATGGCTAAGAGAAATGAGGAAGAAACTAATGCCCAAGTTAACATATGGAATTATGTATTCGGCTTCGCAGACATGGCAGTAATTCGTTGCGCCATTGATCTTGACATACCCGACATCCTCGAAAACCATGTGGCCGATAGCCCCATGACTCTCTCCGATCTATCCTCAGCCGTCGGATGTCCCCCTTCCACCCTCCACCGCATCATGCGATATTTAGTCAATCGTCGCATCTTTCGCGAAGAGCCCATAGAAATTGATGGCTCCAAATCAAAGGGTTATGTCCCAACTCCTATTTCTCGTCTCCTCATGAGAAACCATAACAAAAGCATGGCCTCATTCATTCGGTTGCAGAGCAGCCCTTTTATGTTGGCACCCTGGTTGGGACTAAGCAAAAGTGTCCTAACTGACTGCAAATCCCACGCGTTTGAAGTAGCCAACGGCAAGGATGTATGGAGCTATACTGAGGCAAATGCAGACCGTATCAAGATGATCAACGATGCAATGGCGTGTGATGCCAGGCTGACGGTGCCAGCTATTATTCGAGGATGTCCGGAGGTTTTCCAAGGATTGGAGTCGGTTGTGGATGTCGGTGGAGGGAATGGCACGACGCTGAATTTGCTGGTGGAGGCTTTTCCGTGGATTCGTGGCATTAATTTTGATCTTCCACATGTTGTTTCCGTCGCAAAAGAATGTGTTGGTGTTGAACATGTTGGCGGGGACATGTTCAAAATGATTCCAAAAGCTGATGCAATTTTCATGAAGGTGAACAAAATATTAATAATCATCATCACAATCATAGTCAATTTTGAAAAAACAAATTTTATTTATGTTGGTATAAAAAGTATGAATAAATTAGATGTAACATCTTAAAGTAAATGTCAAGGAAAAAAGTAATTTTATTTTTTACAAATCCTTAGATAATGCTACAATTTTTTTTATCACACTTTTTTAACAAATAGAATTGTTTTAAAGTTTTTGACAAAATGGAAAATCGCTACCAAAACGAGCCATCTTCACTAATATGGTAGTTGGCATGCCATCAATTTCTACATACATTATTTTCCATCATTAAAAGTTTCAATTATTACTTGTGTTAAATTTTAAGTCATCAATTTCCATTGCCTATCTTCTAGTGGACTCTGCATGACTGGGGAGATGAAGATTGCATCAAGATCTTGAAGAATTGTAAAGATGCTCTTCCGAAAGGCAAAGGCAAGGTGATAATAGTGGAGGCGTTACTTAAAGAAGACGGAGTCGGAGTCGGAGTCGAGGAAGCGGAAGAGAAGGTGAAGGAAGAAGACGATCTTGAGTATGTGAGGCTCATGTTGGATATGGTGATGATGGCTCATACTGAAACCGGAAAAGAAAGGACACAAAAACAATGGGAAGATGTTCTCAACAAAGCTGGCTTTTCTCGATACACTGTTCATTGCATTCCAGCCGTTCAATCTGTGATCGTTGCTTATGCTTGATCGATCCTAGATTTAATAAAAATAAATAAAGATATTTCTTTAGAATGTTGGAATGCTAATAAAGTTGTAATCTCTATATTTTATATATTTTCTATTAATGTCAATAATGTTGGTTTCATTAACATATAACATATTTTGTAATTAAAATAAGCTAGAGATTAATTGTCATACCCTAAACCCAATAATCTAATTTTCTTAAATTATTATATTCTAATAAATTTAATTATATTATGAAAACAGTGATTATATTCGATATATAAATAATAATACTTAAAGTCAATCAACACCAGGTTAATCTATGTCATCTGGTATATAATTCACGTTAGATATTTTTTTCCTCTTTCCTACTCTCTTTCTTAATTAAATTTTGTTAATCATTTCGGTAGGTTTGTTCTTACTTCCAAATTTAAAATTAAAATAACAGTATATAAGTTTAAATCATTTATTTTTTTATTTAACATTATAAAAATATAACTAATTTGCACAAAGTTGCTCAAACATAGTTATTTAAAGTTTTTAAATGTCAAGAATTGATAACTCTTAATCTCCAATTACTACATTGTCTTCCCATTATCTTTAATTTGTCAAATTAAGGGAAATAACAAACATTCAAAGTTTGATAACAAGTTATAAATATATTTGGTATGATTTCGACAATAACGACGATATTTTCCCGTCGTTATTGATAGTTGTCAGTCACTAAAAGGTAATATCGACAGTAAACTTGATTTACTTTGTTGGTTTACTTTGTTTGTTTGTATTATTATAATGTTAGTCCGGATAGATTTTGTGAAAACATTTTAACCCGAGTAGATTTCAAATTATGACCACCCTTAGTTGAAAATATTGAAAGAGAAACATTTATAATATATAGCGACATCAATGAACTCCTTTGTGGTTAAAGATGACAACAAGGTGGATTAGGTCGTGGTGTATTTACTATGATTAGTTAATATTATTCAAATTCAATTAATTTAAAATTAGTTTTAACTTGTAAAATTAAATTTAATATTTAATGTTAACATAATAATGAATGATTTGGAGAAAAAATTCAAGCTAAACATTATAGTCATATATATATATATATATATATATATATATATATATATATATATATATATATATATATATATATATATAATAAATAAATATAAAACTATAAGTTTGGTGCATTTATAACTAAAAAAAATTGTTTATATCTTGAATTAGTATTAATATAGATAATTTTGTTAGATGATATAGAGTAAGGAAATATATTTATATATACAAAATAATAAAATTATTTTATTATTTTAACAATCATAAGTGGTATAGCGGTTTAAATTTTACATTTCATTTTTAAGAACAGTGTTCGAATCCCAAAACATGCAAATTTATATTTTCAAGATTGTATTTTTGACTATAATATATGGTGGCGCAACTTGTAAACAAATGATAGACATCTGAAAGTGTGAGGTCGGAATTAGTGGTTGGTTTGACGAGCATTTGAAAGTTTGAGATCTCTAGATGGAGGTCGGGTGGTGGGTGGTTTGTTAGTGTGAGGTCGGAATTAGGGCTTGGTATGACGAGCATTTGAAAGCGTGAGGTCACAAGATGAATGTCGGGTGATGGGTGGTTTGTCGAGTGTGAGGTCGGGAATTAGTGGTTGTTTTGACGTTGGATAAGAGGTCTGTGATCAATTGAGATTGGTTGTTGATTTGTTGAAGTGAGAGTAAAAGAGAGAGGTTGACTGAGATTGATGAGTGGTTTATCGAGGGATAGAGGCATATGAAAAAATGTGAGTCACAAGATTATGATTAATAGGTGGTTTGCCGAGGGATACAGGGACATATGAAAAAGTGTGAGTCACAAGATAAATGTCAATTGGAGGGTTAATAGTTGAGTATGACGAACATTTGAAAATGTGAGGTCACGAGATGAAGGTCGGGTGATGGGTGGTTTATCGAGTGTGAGGTCGGTAATTAGTGGTTGGTTTGACGTTGGATAAGAGGTCTGTGATTAATTGAGATTGGTTGTTGATTTGTTGAAGTGAGAGTAAAAGAGAGCGGTTGACTAAGATTGATGATTGATTTTTCGAGGGATAAAGGCATATGAAAAGGTGTGAGTCGTAAGATTAAGGTTAGTGGGCGGTTTGCCGAGGAGATAAAGAGACATATGAAAAAGTGTGAGTCGCAAGGTGAGGGTCAATTAGAGGGTTAATGGTTGAGTTTGACGAGATATAAAATGTGTGTCATCAATTGAGATCGACTAAAATTGGTGGGTGATTTGCCGAGGAAATAAAAAATATATATGAAAAAGTGTGAGTCACGAGATTAAAGTCAATTGAAGGGTTAAGTGGGTACCGAAGGGATAAAATATATATTAATATTAAGTTTAAAATTAAACTTAATTCTTACCGACTAATTTTAGGTATGACGTTACCAATAAATAAATTATGTAACGAATTCTCAAGTGCTGACGTTCACAACAAATGTCATAATACATCTCAACTATGTATAAGACTTATCATCGTGCCAACATTTGTGCACATGTAAGTGTCTTCTTTGAATAATTGTAGTGGCCCATAGTTGTAAGATGTACCTTGAGGACATAGTCTTTTAAGGCCATGGTTTTGTGCACATGTAAGTGCATTCTTTGAATAGTCATAGTGGCCCATAGTTGCAAGATGTACCTTGTGGACATAGTCTTTTAAGGCCATGGTTATTTAAATGCATCGTAGCAACTTCACATGCAATAATACTGCATGTACTAATACTTTTGACAGTATGTGTCACGTTCCAAAATTAGCTTTTCTAGACCGAGGAATCTACGGCCCTGACAGAGATCTAAGACCGTGGATGACAGGATCAGCTCTCCGGGCTAAGGGTCCCAAATATGGCTCAAGTATGCAACTATACATGATTGGCTGATGAGATACCTTTAAAAAAACTCATAGATGCAATACCTAATGAATGTCTTCTATTAAAAATACTTGTTGGGTCCCTAGACTCACTATGCTTGTGTGGTGTAGGAATCCAGCCAACGGATTTTATGACAGGTGAAGGAAGATTTGGAGTGGAGCATGGTGCCGGAGATGTGTGTGGGAGGAGGGACCAAGACCGTATGACCGACTTTTATATCAACATTTTCA
Source organism: Impatiens glandulifera (assembly GCF_907164915.1). NCBI lineage: Eukaryota > Viridiplantae > Streptophyta > Magnoliopsida > Ericales > Balsaminaceae > Impatiens > Impatiens glandulifera. Next base: position 21,292,576 of record NC_061870.1, on the reverse strand, counting down.
ATGATCGTGTCAAATAAGCACCTTAGAGCTTCTGCATTTATGTTCGAAATCATAATGATTTAGGTGCATGAAAGTAGGAAAGTATGAGTATTGATTTTATTATAGGATTATTTTAATCTGTTTATTTAATTTGGTTTTTGTTTGAAAACATATGTGGGTCTGAAGCTAGAGCTAGATCGAGCTGAGTCTACTCTGTTTATTTAATTTGGTTTTTGTTTGAAAACATATGTGAGTCTGAAGCTAGAGCTAGATCGAGCTGAGTCTACTCTGTTTATTTAATTTGGTTTTTGTTTGAAAACATATGTGAGTCTGAAGCTAGAGCTAGATCGAGCTGAGTCTACTCTGTTTATTTAATTTGGTTTTTGTTTGAAAACATATGTAAGTCTAAAGCCTTAATTATTCACATAGAAAGAGAAGCCGGAGTTGGTCCCAGCCACCCATAAAAAGTAAGTACTTCCTTTTCTATCCACCATTCTTTCATAATAGGGTGAGTTTCAACTAAGTTTCAAGTTAGTTTGGCTCTTTAACTAACTTATTTTATTTAATCATTTTATTTAAATTTTTATTTATTTATTTATTTATTACATTTAAATTCATTATATATATATATATAAATTATTAGTTTTTATAAATTTAATATATTTAAATTATTATTTTGTACATATAACAACATTTTTTAAGATGTGGCAGTATAATTTTTATTCCATACCTAACAAATCATTTGACGTTCCTAATAGCACATGACTGAGAGAAATATGGTAATCTTGTTACCAATGAAAATTTGAGAAAGAAAAAAACTTACGAGATCAAAGCCAACGTATTCAAACCGAAATGGATAACTTACGAAGAACAATCATTTGTGAGAGGTGTAACCAAGAAGGTCATATGAGACATAACCACGATGTCTTGAGAAAAATCGTCAATAATATAGAGAAACGATGATTGTAATCATTTTATGAATGGTTAATTATTATATTATTATGGTTAAAATATTTTAAATTTATTATTATTTATCAATTATTTATTAGAATGTTAAAAGGAATATTTATTATATTATATAAATAATAATTGAAATATAAATAAATATATATTAAAATAAAGATAATTAAATATATAAAAAATAATAATTTAAATATATATATATATATAATGAATTTAAATGTAATAAATAAATTTAAAAAAAAAAACTGAGTGAATAGTAAATTAGGTTAGTTTGGGAATGATTGAACAAAATAGGTTAGTTTGGAAAGTTGAACGGCAAACTAAGTTAGTTTAGAAAGTTGAACGATAAATTAGGTTAGTTTGAGAATTGGTTCTGATTTCGATTGTTTTATTAGAGCTATTTTAAACTTGGATTATTTGAGTTATTTTGAATATTTTCTCAATTTTTAAAAGATTAACTCTTTATTATATCACTATAATTTAATTAATAAATCACTTCACTTATCAATAAAAAATATTAAAATACATCTACTTTAATTTAAATTAAATTTTAAATACATAAGAATATATTAATAATTAGTGTTAAACAAATTTTAAATAACCCATTTTTTTATAGAATAATAACAAAAGATCAATAACAACATATTATGAGTTTGATCTGAAACATACGTACGGACGAGTGGACGACCCAAATCTAATTTATGTTGAGGAAACATTTTAGATATGTTATTTTAATAAAATATCATATTTTTGTCTTATTTGTATGATCTTTATCATACACTTTTTATACTTGTAATATATCTGGAATTTCAATTGATTTATTTTAAGTAAACACGTTTTTACAATTATTAAAAATTCAATTGCAAATGCATAATTAAATGAAAATAATAATTAAATAACTTTTTGTCTAGAAAGTGACATTTGAATCTAGATATATCCAACAATAATGATACAGTTAATGGTGTTTGTTGCAATAAATTTGATTTGTGTCTGTGACTGCAATAATAACACGTATTTATGATTTCATAGTTATAATGATAAGACTATGGGTGTTTATTATTATTACCATTTTTTTTTATTGGTTTTAGAGTGCTTTATGAACCGAAAAGATTAGGATGAGGCAAGCTAGACAGCCCCATAGCCCACCTTCTTCACGTGACCTTCAAAATAAATTAAAAAAATAAATTAAAAAATTGTTTAAGATTTAAACTCATGACATTAATAATAATATTAAATTATTTAACTGATTAAATTATTTTTTATTAATTTTAATATAAATTATTATATATTTTTAATAAGATAAAAGTTAAATAAAAAAAATAATATTTATAGAAAGTTTTAATCGCGGATAAAATATTTTCCGTAGTTAAAGCATATTAACGACGGTAAAATATCTGCCGTCAATCGCTGTTAAAAAAAATTAATCAATAAAGGCAGAAAAATACCGCACTTAATAATTTATAATGACGATTTATTAAACTTACACAACCATCTTTAACTGCAGTTACTTTACCACCATTATTAAACAACATTTTTTTAGCGATGAAACTTTTAACTACAACCATTAAGTGCGGTAAATCACCGTAATAAATAGTGTATAATTGTAATTTTATAAACTGTAGTTAGAGACTATTAACTGCGAACCTACGGTAACTTTATCGCCCTTAGTTAATAGTCTTTAACTGCGATTTATAAAACTATCGTTATAGACTATTATATATGGTATTTTTACCGCCTTTATTATTCAATATGATTTTAATGAAATTACTTTTAACTACGGTAAAATTATCACAATTAATAGTGGTATATAAATAATAATTTTTTTACAAACAATAATTTAGAAAATGACCAATAAAACTTATATTTAAATTATTTATACTATATATAACTGACACAAAATAATATATATTAAAATTTTCTTAATACATGATGTAAAATATAATTACATCAAAATATTATTACAATAAAATTTAATTATATTTAAATATAATATAATAAAAGGTGTTTATTAACCTAATCAAATAAAATAAATTATCATTCCTAAGATTTATAACAATTTCCTTTCCTTCTTCAAACCTAAAAAAAACATTCAGATACTAAATTAGCAACAAATTATAATTTATATAAATTTTATAAAAAATAATAATTCAAAAATAATATTTAAAACAATACAACAATAGTCATGATTAAAACAATCAGAACCTAGGTAAACATAATTTTCTAATTTCTATCACCATTTAATAAACACATTATAATTTCAAATTTATAATAATGAACATAATTTTTAAGTTTATACACATTATAATTATTCAAAAACATTATATCATAAATAAACATTATTTTAAATTTAAAATAAATTTTCATTTCATACATAAAACAATTTCTTTTTCTAACATATATTTTTCTTACGTGATCCATTTCAGTTGACATGCCATTTTGATTATATTTATTTAATTCTAACATTAATTTATTTTAACAACGTAATAGAACATTCATTTATTTTACTCAAATTATTATGTTAGTAAAAAATAAAAGAATCATTATAATAGAAATCATACCTTCTTTGACCTTACAATTTGAATCAATCTCTTTATGATCTAACATATTTCAAATTGAGGATCAATCATTTTATCCAAATTTTCAAAATATACCAGTACAAATCTTATTATTCATTTATAATTATATTAATCACCATTTCAATCCATTTTAATGAAGATGTTAGAGAATAAACTTAGGATGAAGAGGTTAGAGAATTATGATGAAGAGATAAATTCAAAGTAGAGAGAAAAAACATCTTCTATCCACTTTAATAGTAAAAGTATATAATTATAAATTTTATATCCTTTGATTTGTTTTAATTAAATTAATAAATTTTATTATATTTAATTTTTTTTACTTTATATTAAAAATTAGAGATATAAATGCTACCAAAAACGAATGTTAGACACCTTTAATAGAAAGGTAAAACCTAGAAACCTTAAAGAAGGTGATTTTGTTCTCAAACAAACTCGGAAACTCCTAAACCATTTTTAATATAAAGTATTATATTAAAAATAACTTGATTCGAGAGAGGCACTCTATAAGCATTAAAAATCTACATACTCAATTTATAAATTTAAAATAATCATTTTAATTATTTTTTAATAAATAAAATAAAAATAATTAAAACCAAAGCCAAAACTTAATTAAACAATTAATTGGGATTAATAATTGTGATAATTAAATCTTAATTAATTAAGGATAATGGCCAAAGAAAATAAAATAATTTGGGATAAATGTTATACTCATTTTGTCCCAAATTAATTTAAAAAAACAAAAGAGATTAAAATAAATAATTTAGGAAAAATATTGTATACATTTTATTGCAAATAAATTATTTATTTAACCCAAATATATACAAAAAAAATAAAATAAACTGAAAAAAATATGACATATTTATTTTAAATATTTGTATATTTTTAAAGATTTAAAAACAAAGTCAAAAAATGAAAGAAGAACCAATTTCAAACAAACCCGTAAGGTTAAATAAAAAAAATATATATATATATGATCAAGTGCAGCCGAAAACCAAAAGATTCAATGCAGTAGGAGTCACAGACATCAGATAGGCGCTGGATTTTCATCCAACGCCCATGAGTTGTCCGCGCCGCCCGCTGCCATAGAGAAAAGGCGCTCGCGAAGCACCAGATTAACTAACACGCGCCACAACGATGTTAGCCAAAACACGATGGCACACTCCATCGCGGAAGGAACCTAGACGGAGCATTCCACATTTGGATATTCGCCTGAAACTATGAGGTTTCGTCTTGGTTCGTCATCTTTCTCGCGACGCCGGACGGATAAGAACAACAATCATCTTTGATTTTTCAAAGATGGAACTCTGTCATTTCTCCACCTTTTAGCCTCATTCAAAAAAAAATATGAAATGAGCACTCTACCATGGTGATCATTTCTCCTAGGCCTACTATCATCATCACAGCCTAGGCCGTTGATTGACCGAAAAATAGTCGAAAGACCATAAATAGCATTTTGACTAAATGAAGTCCACTTGATCGATGAACTAACATTGGGTGGCTATAAATATCCTCCCTTGATCAATCTGAAGGCAAGCGATCAACTCTCAAGCCTCTACTCAAAGATTTTCAGAAATCCGCCATTAAAGCTTCAAGCTTGTGGATTTTCGGAAATTCTATGTAAGGCCTTAAAGTTTGGATTCAGGCATCCCCAAAGCTTTCCTAGGTCTAAGGAATGTTCTCCAACTCTTGGTAAGCTTTCAATCATCCTCTATATCAAATTGCCAGTTTGAATTGGAAGATTTACATTATAGTTTTGACAGTTTTATATATTGTCTAGTTATTTGATTTTTTTGATTGGGAAACGATCTTAAGATCATTTGTGAGTTTTCTATTGAGACAAGAACAATCAATCAATCTAAATTTAGAAAAACGCAAATTTGAATTTGAAAAATTCAAAATCAGGTTTTCTTTTCTTGAGTTATTGCTCAAAAACAGCAACCTAGAAAGCTTCCCAACATATTTCTAATTATGTTGGGAACCTATTTCGATCATATTTTATCCATCCCGCCATGTTTGATCAAAATCAAATTTTTCATAAAAAAATGAAAATTTTAAGTTCTAATTGAATAGGTCAAAATGAATAGGCAATGCTCATGTTTTAGTTTTATTATTGAAATATAAAGAAGCTATTGACATTCTTCTTACACTTCATTAAATCCTAAAAACTATTAACTCGATTTTTTATATCAAAACTATTTTGGTTGAATGAAACATCATCTCAATTGAATGACACCTCAAGATTATGTTCATAATGATCCTGTGAGCTTTGTGAAGTTTCCCATGCTCACGAATCAAAAGATCCAGGTCTCAATCAAAATTGTAGACGCGATCGAACATAACCTAGGTTCGATCGCGTCCGAGGGAATTCGGCCAAGGATTCCTGCAGCTGACCGAAAAATTTTCGATACCGAGGCTTTTCGACATTCGAATGAGGATCTTCGAACCAAAGACCTAGAGGTCCGATTGATAATTCTCATAACCGACCAAGAAGTCTCGCATCCGACCGAGAACCTCGGCACCCCAATCAAGAATTCTCACACCCGACCGAGAATTCCGAGACCTTGATTGAGGACTTCAACAACTCGACTAAGGGACGTTTGCACCCGACCGAGGATGTTATCACCCAGACCGAGGGGTCTTGACCCCAAGACCGAGGATTTTAACCCCGGTTGATAAAATCACACCTAAGGCCGAGGACGCCGATCCTAAGTTCTATTTGGTTACAATTTTAATATTCTAAAGTTATTTTGTAGTTTTGGGATCCTAAACCATTTTCTAAAAATCTCAAAAAATAGAAAATGATTTCAAAATATTTTGGGATACTTCCATAAATCAATATTTTGGTAAGGGCTTGTTTGGGATTTATTTTTAAACCCTATTGCCTTTAATATTGATGTTCTTCATGTATACTCCTCCCTAGTCATTATCATCAGCTAAATGTACTTGTTGTTACAATTTTAATACTCAATAACATGTGCATGTCTAGGACCGGAAGAATCATTGATTAAATAAAACGTTATACAACCAATTTTCAGAAGACAATTTTTTTTTAAAATAGAGACCGTCTTAAAACGGGTACGGAGGATGAAGCGCGAAAGTCATTTTCCGAGTATCACCAAACTACGAACCAAAACGAAACTCTATATAAAAATAATTTTGTATACTTATTTTTTTTATTGATTTTAAAACTGAAAATTAATTGGTGACTTTTTATTGAATAAATAATCTTTTAAAAATAATTGTTTTTAATTAACTTAAAATAAAGATTTCCTTAATCAAATTTTTGTTTGATCATTTCAAATCTAACCGATTATTTAAAATTTGATCAGAAATTAATTATTGTTATAATTAATTTTAAACGGTTAGGAATAATGTCATGAATCTTTTAAAAATAATGTTTTATTTAAAATAAATATATATAACACGCAAACCGAGGTCACAACTTCTCGAATCTCAAGCTTTTCCGAAACAAGGATATTTCGTGTGTTACATCATGTCATCATTTCTTCTTATTTGCTCTAAATGATAGAATCAAGAGAATAACAAATATCCATTAAAAAAATGGTAAGATTCTAAATTTCTAAAAGTTGTTTTTAACTATATTTGTTTCTTAAAGGATGAAACCATTTTTGAAGATCATCCAATTATAATGAAAACAACCATGCATACTAATGCATACTAGCTAGTAAATATAAGTTATGAAAATAATGACCAAAGTATGGTGAATATTTCACCTTTTGAACAGAGTCAAAAGATTAAGAAACGATGAAATTTCATCTTTGAAAAATCAGAGATGGCTACGGATGCTTATCCGTCTTGGGTCTTCTCGATTTCGATCGATATCTTATTTTGAGAAAGTAGATGATGGAAGTTCGTTTTTTGGGTGTCCTCAGTTTTCAATAGATATATGATTTTGAAAAAGTAGACGATAAAATTTATGTTGGGTCTATTCCGTATTTTGGTTTCAGACGATTGTTAGACTTGAAAAATAAGACACTCAGTTTGTGGAAAACAAGAATAAAAATTATTTTGACATAATAAAGAATTGTTAATTCTAGTTTCAGCATATGTCAATGGGTATGAACAAAGATTGGGAAGAGTTGTTGAATGTCTCTCGTCGTTGAAATAACGTGGTTACCCAAATTTACTTGGTATTATAAACTCTATGATTTTATCTTCTAAGGGCTTTTGAGAAAAAAAGAGGTATACTGATTTATCTCGTGAATGGCTCGAGCAGTGAAGATTGATATGCGACTCATAACTTTTTGATGGCGCAATATATGTGATGGTGGAGATTTTTATTCTTATAAGAGCTCTTGAGTGGAAATGGAGGTACGTAAAATTATCTCATGAATTTCTTAAGCAAATGTGAAGATTAAAGTGTAAAACCCACTTATTTATTGATGGCTTAATTTTTGTCAAGGTGGAGAGTGATGGGTACGACACATGTATTTCCTAAGGGACATGAAATTCGTCAATGTGAAGATTGTTGAATTTGTAATTTATTCATCACATCTCAATAAGCGCGAAATTCGCCCAAGGTAGAGATTATTGGGTTTTGAGCTCATATTTTATTAGAGTTTATATATTGTAATGAGTTTTAAGCCTTTATTGGGCTTAGAAATATTAGTTTAGTCTTTTGGCTTTGATGTACTCCTATAAATAGAGACATTGTAACTTATTTTGACCATTATTCCATGGAAAATCAATAGAATTGACGACTCCCCGAGGATGTAGGCATTATTAGCCGAACCTCGTTATATCTTGTATTCTATATTATTCTTTACCACTTTACCATTATACCTTCTTTTATCGCGTGTAGATCTTTTCTCAACACGTTCAAAGAAAGATTACACAAGGAGAATAAACAAGATTCATCATCTTCTTCAATTCAATCTCCTTTCATCGCAAGGGGAAGGGGGAAAATATCATAGGACGCATCAAACTTATGAAAATAAACACCATGATTGGGATAATTAGGAGCTACTATTGATTATAATATTTTAGTTTGTAACATTTGTTGTATGATTGTGTGAATGTTACTAATAATATACTTTAGGGTCTGTTGATTATCATCCTTTAATCTTAGTTAGGGTTTGTCTAACTATGATTCTTAACTCTCTCACTTTTGAGATTTTAAAAAAATGGTATTAACCGTTTTCTAAAAAAAGATACGAATTTAGATGGTATATTTTATTAATAAACTCATTTCGTCTTCAAATTAAATTATATTCATTCTCATTAAGGGGATAATCTTCATTTTGGTGTAAGTCATGTATAACTGTCCAATTAAAATATATTATAAATTTTGTATTACAATATCATATTTATATTTCGCAATCTCTATTATATTATTTATATTTTAATTATATGATTATAAAACATTTTTCTCTCTTTCAACATCAACATTCTTTATCTTTTAAAGATGATTTTGAAAGCACAACACAAACACAAATTATATAAATATATAGGAGACGAATGAGTAACAACCTCGTCGTTGTCTTAATCTACAACCTTTGTCTGAAAATGAAAAAGAACATATGCGTCGTCGTTTGAGAATGAAGTTGAAGAAGTTATCTCAATACGAATGTGAAAGTTTGTCCCACAGTATGACTTAGAAAATTTAAAAATGGATATATATAACATGTACAAGAGGATTTTGTACATATTTTTAACACAAATTAACTTTTTTTTATTAACATTTTAAATTATTTGAAACAAAAATAAATGTATAAGGAATAATTTTAAATAAAAATAAATATAAAATTAATTAATTTCAAATAAAATTATTTTTTACAAGAATAATTTAAAACAAAATTATGCATAGAGATATATTCTTAAACTTAGTTAAATGTATAGAAACTAGTGTACATATTACCCTTTAATTTATTGAATAACATTATGTATGCTCTTTAATTTTTTTAATTAATTAAATAACAAAAAAAGGGGTAAGGATAATAATAATAATAATAATAATAATAATAATAATAATAATAATAATAATAATAATAATAATAATGGAGCTTTATTAGTAGTTCTTTATATTCCTTTAAATGAACCACTTCAGCTTTTGAACGTGAAAGGTAACTTTATCAAAATTATGGATCATCTGATCTTTTACAATATTGTGATTAATAAATTTTTTTTTAAACAACAAAGATAAAAATTTCAATGATAATAGCTACTAATAGCTTGACATACTTAAATTGTTTTAACATTGTTAGAAAATTATCTCGAAATAAAACAAAACTTGTATAAGTAAAATGTTACCAATAAATAAATAAATGAGAATACAAATAAACAAACTCCAATTTAAAAGGTTGATATTAGACGAATGCCCTACCCTTTTTTTTTTACTCACAATATATTTTTTCTTTACAATGTTTATATATTATATATAACTTATATATAACATTCAATACAATATTTTTCTCTATTTTAACATGATATCATACCTTTATTTTCGTTCATTAGCATAAGTCATAATCTTCATAAATTTATTATTAGATTTTTTAAATATTTTTTTTCTTTAAAATGTTTATATATGTTGATGTCCTTATTTTCTTCTACTATCATATTCTCTAAATTTATTTTTCGGTTGTTGTTTTATCTTAGCAGTCAATTCCCATATTTTTGTTGTTCTTAATCCAATTATAAGAGATTTTTTGTTAGGTATTTAGTCAACACAATGTCATTCCGTCGTTGGATGGATCTCAACACTCACGAGTAATATCGGAGTACATCCACTTTTTTTAGCCTAGCAGCAACAATACGTGTATATCCCCAACCTCTATGAGGTCTTGAGTTCGAGCCTGTCAGGCGTAAAGTTCCGCTCGCCTGGTTAACTAGTTAAGTGTGTTTGCGGCCTATGTACTTAATTCGCGAAGATTAGTCGCACTCCGAAGGAGATGCGAAACCCATCATTCTAAAAAACACCAGAGTTCTTTTAGTTGTCTTTTCACCCCATCATTCAATGACCATGTGAGTCTACATTATCAATAGATTATTAGTTAACACATAAACACCCCGTTGTTGAATGAATTTCAACACTCATGAGTATTCTCGGAGTTTTTCAATTATTGTTTCGTCCCAACAGTCAATGCCCATGAGATTCTATATTTTTCGCTGATTTATCAGTTAATACACTTTCATATTGTAAATGGATGAATTTCAACCCTCACGAGCTTATCAAGTTTAAAGATTACTTTATAAACATTTCAACATCTCATTTTCAAACTTAAGTTGTCAAAACATTTTCTAACTTAAAATTGAGAAGGAATATTATAATATAGAATAGTATATCTGTAAAATATTATCACAATATTTTAATATTATAATATTATATTTATTATTATAATATTATTATATTAATTTGGTTATAAGCTGTAATATAACGTCTATATACCTAACTTATATTATATTCAATATGGTCGAATTTATTTCAAGATCTTAATTTTTTTAAGCCTAATAGGTACAACGCATTAAGTCATTACTTTGACGGATATCACTAGGTAACCATGACAACTTACATGAAGACACAATTAAAACGATCAATAGAAGATTTTTTCCCGAAGAAATAGAAGTCCAACTGAAAATTTAAATAGTTATTGTTTAAGACTCCTGATAGTCATATTTTTCTGACTCTAACTTAAAGCGTTTCAGTGTAAATCAAACTCGAAATTTTTAATCTTTTAGGAACAACTCTTGTAACTTAAACCAACCTAATGATATAATTTTGAATAGTTTTTAAAAAAATGAAGGTGATTTTTTTCATATAAAATGATAGCAGAAAAATGATATTGATTTTGATGATGATGTTTTTTATAGAAATGGCTTACGCCATTAATTAAAAAGACCCGAAAATGGTAAAAGGAGTACAAGAGTTGAAATTGAGCTTACAATAATTTGCTCAAAGTCAACACACGATGACCATGAAGAATCCACAGTTGGCCTAAGAAACGCACACAAATATGAAATCAAAGTACAAAAGTGTATAAGGAATGAAACTAACAATCAATCAACTAAAACAAGATGATAGGGGTTAATTTCCTCGGACTCGTCTCTCTTGTCTTTGCCCTTGTTCTTTCTCTCCTTCTTTCTTGTCACCATTATGTCTTTTGGGATATATTTCCGGATAGAGTTCCGACTCTTCGTCTATGCTAACTTCTCTTGTCACTTTTTTCCTTTTGGTCTTGAGTTTGGAGTTTAGCGTATGAGTTGTTTCCCTTAAGGTGGTTTATTTGACAACTTTGCGGCTTTCTTTAGTTTCGGAGCTCATGATTTTCGAGATGCTTTGCCTTTTGCTATCATCTGCGTCGACGCCGGGCTTTTCGAACCTAATTAGTGGGAAAAGGGCCTCAGTTTCAGGCTTAGTGGGATCGGGATCGGTTTGGTTCTCGTTCACGTGTTCGTTGTGGCTTTCGTTTATTTTATGTATTTCGATATAGGATTTCTTGACTACCTTGACATTCTTTTGTTCGGAGGTGGCCACAGTCTTCTTTTGCTTTTCCCCGTCATCTTTTTCCGGCTGCTCGTACATGACCTTAATGGTGTCCATGTTTCCATTCCGGTATCTTAGCTCGAATTTTTCCGGTTTTATACTCGTTGAGTCGATTTCAATGCAAATGCGAGCAAACGTGACCCGTTCAAATGAGTTAAAGTCGGGATCGAGCTTAAACTGGGGAGGGATTAAGAACTTATACAAAAAAAAAATTAATATATGATAATAATTACTTTTCTTAATGTAAAGTTAAATATTTAATAAAATTAACTTCAACTTAAAAATGTATTTACTAACATTACATTTGATTAATAAATTTCTTAATTTTATATTGATATTACTATTTTATTTAATTGACTCAATATTTAAAAAACAGGATATCAATTTATTTTAAGTCAATTAAATGACTGCAAATAATAAGAATAGTTTGGATTTATGAAAACTAATAACAACAATAAAGTTGATTTAAACCCTAAAGCTCTAATTTAAGAATTTGGATCCTAATAGATTTATCAGGTGTCTCTCTAAATATTTATTCTTTCATTCTATAATCTTAATACTTTATGTCGATAAATTGAGATTATATTTAATTACGGAAATATACGTGAATCTTCAAATGAAGAACGATTCATGGTTCATTAAGTCGTTCTTCGTTGTTCTTCGGATCTTCTCTCGATCTTGGATCTCCATATTAAAATCCATAACAGTTAGTTAATTTTGAGCAACATAATTAAAATTAATGTAAAACTTAGTATGCAATACCAATAATGATCCACTATAAATATACATGTCTATCGAAAGAGAAAACACAAATTCATAGAAAGAAAGAGAGATGGCTAAGAGAAATGAGGAAGAAGCTAATGCCCAAGTTAACATATGGAATTATGTATTCGGCTTCGCAGACATGGCAGTAATTCGTTGCGCCATTGATCTTGACATACCCGACATCCTTGAAAACCATGTGGCCGATAGCCCCATGACTCTCTCCGATCTATCCTCAGCCGTCGGATGTCCCCCTTCCACCCTCCACCGCATCATGCGATATTTAGTCAATCGTCGCATCTTTCGCGAAGAGCCCATAGAAATTGATGGCTCCAAATCAAAGGGCTATGTCCCAACTCCTATTTCTCGTCTCCTCGTGAGAAACCATAACAAAAGCATGGCCTCATTCATTCGGTTGCAGAGCAGCCCTTTTATGTTGGCACCCTGGTTGGGACTAAGCAAAAGTGTCCTAACTGACTGCAAATCCCACGCGTTTGAAGTAGCCAACGGCAAGGATGTATGGAGCTATGCTGAGGCAAATGCAGACCGTATCAAGATGATCAACGATGCAATGGCGTGTGATGCCAGGCTGACGGTGCCAGCTATTATTCGAGGATGTCCGGAGGTTTTCCAAGGATTGGAGTCGGTTGTGGATGTCGGTGGAGGGAATGGCACGACGCTGAATTTGCTGGTGGAGGCTTTTCCGTGGATTCGTGGCATTAATTTTGATCTTCCACATGTTGTTTCCGTCGCAAAAGAATGTGTTGGTGTTGAACATGTTGGCGGGGACATGTTCAAAATGATTCCAAAAGCTGATGCAATTTTCATGAAGGTGAACAAAATATTAATAATCATCATCACAATCATAGTCAATTTTGAAAAAACAAATTTTATTTACGTTGGTATAAAAAGTATGAATAAATTAGATGTAACATCTTAAAGTAAATGTCAAGGAAAAAAGTAATTTTATTTTGTACAAACCCTTAGATAATGCTACAATTTTTTTTATCACACTTTTTTAACAAATAGAATTATTTTAATTATTTTGACAAAATGTAAAATCGCTACCGAAACGAGCCCATCTTCACTAATATGGTAGTTGGTATGCCATCAATTTCTACATACATTATTTTCCATCATTAAAAGTTTCAATTATCACTTGTGTTAAATTTTAAGCCATCAATTTCCATTGCCTATCTTCTAGTGGACTCTGCATGACTGGGGAGATGAAGATTGCATCAAGATCTTGAAGAATTGTAAAGATGCTCTTCCGAAAGGCAAAGGAAAGGTGATAATAGTTGAGGCGTTACTTAAAGAAGACGGAGTCGGAGTCGAGGAAGCGGAAGAGAAGGTGAAGGAAGAAGACGATCTTGAGTATGTGAGGCTCATGTTGGATATGGTGATGATGGCTCATACTGAAACCGGAAAAGAAAGGACACAAAAACAATGGGAAGATGTTCTCAACAAAGCTGGCTTTTCTCGATACACTGTTCATTGCATTCCAGCCGTTCAATCTGTGATCGTTGCTTACGCTTGATCGATCCTAGATTTAATAAAAATAAATAAAGATATTTCTTTATTAATGAATGTTGGAATGCTAATAAAGTTGTAATCTCTATATTTTATATATTTCCTATTAATGTCAATAATGTTGGTTTCATTAACTTATATAACATATTTTGTAATTAGAATAAGGTAGAGATTAATTGTCAAACCCTACCCCCAATAATCTATTTTTCTTAAATTATTATATTCTAATAAATTTAATTATATTATGAAAACAGTGATTATATTCAATATATAAATAATAATACTTAAAGTCAATCAATACCACATTAATCCATGTCATCTGGTATATAATTCACATTAGATTTTTTTTTTCCTCTTTCTTACTCTCTTTCTTAATTAAATTTTTTTAATCATTTCGGTAGGTTTGTTCTTGCTTCCAAATTTAAAATTAAAATAACAGTATATAGGTTTAAATCATTTATTTTTTATTTAACATTATAAAAATATAACTAATTTGTACAAAGTTGCTCAAACATAGTTATTTAAAGTTTTTAAATGTCAAGAATTGATAACTCTTAATCTCCAATTACTACATTGTCTTCCCATTATCTTTAATTTGTCAAATTAAGGGAAATAACAAACATTCAAAGTTTGATAACAAGTTATAAATATATTTGGTATGATTTCGACAATAACGACGATATTTTCCCGTCGTTATTGATAGTTGTCAGTCACTAAAAGGTAATATCGACAGTAAACTTGATTTACTTTGTTGGTTTACTTTGTTTGTTTGTATTATTATAATGTTAATCCGGATAGATTTTGTGAAAACATTTTAACCCGAGTAGATTTCAAATTATGACCACCCTTAGTTGAAAATATTGAAAGAGAAACATTTATAATATATAGCGACATCAATGAACTCCTTTGTGGTTAAAGATGACAACAAGGTGGATTAGGTCGTGGTGTATTTACTATGATTAGTTAATATTATTCAAATTCAATTAATTTAAAATTAGTTTTAATTTGTAAAATTAAATTTAATATTTAATGTTAACATAATAATGAATGATTTGGAGAAAAAATTCAAGCTAAACATTAATAAAGTCATATATATATATTTTTATATATATATATATAATAAATAAATATAAAACTATAAGTTTGGTGCATTTATAACTAAAAAAAATTGTTTATATCTTGAATTAATATTAATATAGATAATTTTGTTAGATGATATAGAGTAAGGAAATATATTTATATATACAAAATAATAAAATTATTTGAACAATCATAAGTGGTATAGCGGTTTAAATGTTTACATTTCATTCTTAAGAACAGTGTTCGAATCCCAAAACATGCAAATTTATATTTTCAAGATTCTATTTTTGACTATAATATATGGTGGCGCAACTTGTAACAAATGATAGACATCTGAAAGTGTGAGGTCGGAATTATTGGTTGGTTTGACGAGCATTTGAAAGTTTGAGATCACTAGATGGAGGTCGGGTGGTGGGTGGTTTGTTAGTGTGAGGTCGGAATTAGGGCTTGGTATGACGAGCATTTGAAAGCGTGAGGTCACAAGATGAATGTCGGGTGATGGGTGGTTTGTCGAGTGTGAGGTCGGGAATTAGTGGTTGTTTTGACGTTGAATAAGAGGTCTGTGATCAATTGAGATTGGTTGTTGATTTGTTGAAGTGAGAGTAAAAGAGAGAGATTGACTAAGATTGATGAGTGGTTTATCGAGGGATAGAGGCATATGAAAAAGTGTGAGTCACAAGATTATGATTAATAGGTGGTTTGCCGAGGGATACAGGGACATATGAAAAAGTGTGAGTCACAAGATAAATGTCAACTGGAGGGTTAATAGTTGAGTATGACGAACATTTGAAAATGTGAGGTCACGAGATGGAGGTCGGGTGATGGGTGGTTTATCGAGTGTGAGGTCAGGAATTAGTGGTTGGTTTGACGTTGGATAAGAGGTCTGTGATTAATTGAGATTGGTTGTTGATTTGTTGAAGTGGGAGTAAAAGAGAGCGGTTGACTAAGATTGATGATTGATTTTTCGAGGGATAAAGGCATATGAAAAGGTGTGAGTCGTAAGATTAAGGTTAGTGGGCGGTTTGCCGAGGGGATAAAGAGATATATGAAAAAGTGTGAGTCGTAAGGTGAGGGTCAATTAGAGGGTTAATGGTTGAGTTTGACGAGATATAAAATGTGTGTCATCAATTGAGATCGACTAAAATTGGTGAGTGATTTGCCGAGGGAATAAAAAATAAATATAAAAAAGTGTGAGTCACAAGATTAAAGTCAATTGAAGGGTTAAGTGGGTACCGAAAGGATAAAATATATATTAATATTAAGTTTAAAATTAAACTTAATTCTTACCGACTAAAACTAATTTAAAATTAATTAGATTTGAATAATATTAATTTTATCTAATATATTTAAATAAATAATATTTTATATTTATTCTTATTCTTACGAGATTTATACTGATTAACATTTATAACATGCATACAAATACAAATTTGAGTATTTATTTTTATCTCACCCAATTCCATCATCTTTCTATTTTATTTTTATTAAAACATAATGTATTCAATCTTATTCACATTATTTACGTTTATATAGCTTAGTAGTTAGTATGCTTTTTATAAAAATAAATATCTTTTCTAATATACAAATCAACCTAAAAGTCTTTCAATTCAATACATTCAACTATCAATTTATTATCATGTAAGCAATTGGGTTTGTAAATTTACGCTATAATTAAAAGATATAACAGATTTAGTGTAATGTTTAAATTGTAAGAACTTTTTTTGTTTTACAAATAAAAAATGTAGTTCACACAAACTCTCTAGGCCTAGCTCGGGAAATTTGATGAAATGGCCCCCATAATAGGGGAAATTCCATAAAAGGCCCGCGCCTACTAATGTTGGCAAAAAGGGCCCTTTTGCCCTGCGAAATGTCAGAAATACCCCTCGGGCGCCAGATTTTACGCTCATTGACGCGAATTACCACTCACGCGATTTAATCTAAATCGCGTGAGTTCATCAACGCGATTTAGATGAAACGCGTGATTGGCAATTCGCGTTTTTCAATGTACGTGAATTACCATCCACGCGTTTCATCTAAATCGCGTTGATGAACTCACGCGATTTAGATTAAATCGCGTGGATGGTAATTCGCGTCTTTAGTCTTATATATAATTTTCCGGCCCTAATTTAAAACAAAACCTCCCCGATTCTCCCTCCCACTCCGACTTCCAAAACCAGTCTTCTCAACTGCCAAATACCCTTCAACATAGATCAAGATCATCGTTCCTCAACATCGTTCCTCGTCCAACATCATCGACTTTCCACTCTTTTCGACATCATCGTCTTTTTCCGCCGTCTATTCGACATATTCCGGTGAGTTTAGGCTTTACGTGTTAGGGTTAGGTTTTAGAAGTGTATTATGTCGTTTATATTGATTTATATTGATGTATTTAGGGTTTAGGATTTGGTTCTGGTTTCGTTTATGTGTGTAAATGCTTTTAGTATGTATATGACGAGTATTGTATCAATGTTCTTATTCTGCATGCATGCATTTCACGCTTATTCATTCATTTCTCGTTTAAGAAATGGCATTTCCGTGTTTGTTATGTTCTTGTGAAGAAATGGTATTTTTGTGTTTTCTTTGACTGTGTAGGCTTAGGGTTTAACTTTTGTTGCTTTACTGCTTAATTTTCGTCTGTTCTTATTCTGCTTTACTGCTTTACGTTTAATAGAATGCCAATGAGACAGGATGAGTTGTTGATCTAAGAAATGACACATCATATGTTTAATGTCTTTAGAACTGTCCATTACTGCACCTTAATGTATTACTGCACCTTTACTGCACCTTTACTGCACCTTAATGTATTAAGAAATTTGCAAGCATTTCTCAATGGTTAATTCGATTTGCTTATTCCCATCTTCTTCCTTGTTTTGTAGATGGAGTCCACTATAATACCCGAGTTTGCTGGGAGGGTATCCTGGAAAACCAATATGGGAAATATTGCTGCCAAGTTTGCGAAGATGAATCTAACTGAAAGGGTAGAGGAAACCCAATTCAGATTCTTATTCAAAGGGCACCCGTTACTGCATTTCTCAGGAACGATTATACACCACATGCTCCTCAGGAAGTCCAGCTCAAATTCTATGGAGATGAAGTTCCTTGTGAATGGAGAAGAGCTGTGCTTCGGGATGAGGGAGTTTGCATTGGTTACAGGTCTCAATTTTGGGAGATTCCCTACGGAGCAAACAATTTTCAACAAGGTTGAAGAATCTCCAACTTTGGTTCTTAAATATTTTAAACGTAGTCCACTTATTAGAATAGGAGACCTTCATTCAAAATTCATGTCCTGCTCTGATAGGGAAGATGCATGGAAATTGGGGCTGGTATACCTTGTTTCCCATTATCTCTTTGCCCTTGACCCGAGGAGGATAATAAATATGAAACTCTTCAGCATGGTCGATGACATCGACACCTTCCTCAATTTTCCATGGGGAAAGGTGGCCTTTAGAGCAACCATGAAGGGTTTGACCAAAGACCTTGATCGCTACAGGAAGCTATATCTGCAGAAGAAGAACAAAGACAAAGACAAAGATGTCGATGTTTCTTAGACCGTATATGGGTTCGCACTAGCCTTACAAGTGTGGACTTATGAGGTGATCCAACCGTTTGTCCCCAATCTTGCAATTAAAACGACGCTTCAAACGGAAGAGCCTGTCTGCCCAAGGATAATACAGTACAAATCAAAGAGGAAGAGCACTGCCTCTGATCTTCACACTGCCCTACAAGGCAAGATTGTTAAGAAAATGGAATTGTCTGAAGAAGAGAAGATCTTATATGCTGGGGATGACTTTGAAGATATGGGAGGTAATGTTTATGATGTCTTTTTTGATCTTGACTGCAGAAAGAGGAAATTTGGAGATATTGACGATGAAGTTCCTCATAAAAAACTGTCATGAGGAAGAAAAGACAAATTACTCCAGCCAAAGCCAAACCTTCCACAAGAAGAAGAACCCGCAACCCTACCCCCAGCACCAGCACCAGCACCAGCAGCTCTTATTCTGTCAAGAGCGCCACGAGTAGAAAAGACGAAGACGAAGACGAAGAATCCTCTCCCCCAACTCCAACAGCAACAACTCCCCACGATAGATGTAGATTGGATGAACTTTCGAAGGAGCTAAATGAATTCAAAACTGTAATGAGAAACGAAATAACTCTCTTCAAAACTGAAATGAGAAATGAAATAAGTCTCATCAAAACCGAAATGAGAGATGAAATAATTCTCATTAAACGGATGTTAAAGCAACTACAGCAAGGGGAGAAAAAGAAGGAGAATTATGAAGAAAAGGACAAGGGGGATTTTGAGGTGAACACTGAGGTATGAGTTTGAATGATGATAAATTTCGTGCATTTGGCATTTCTTGCATTTGGTCTAATTAAATGATTTTTTCTTTTTTGTAGGATGGGAAGGGAGACAATGTTGTGCTGATTTTGGAGAAAGACAATGTTGGGCTTGTGGAGGAGAATGAAGTTGAGGTATGTATTTCTTGCATTTCCTTGCATTTGGATAATTGGTGCATTTCTTGCATTTGGACTAATTGAAGGCTTTTCTGTTTATTATAGGACGGACAGGAGGGAGACAATGATGTGATGATTTTGGAGGAAGACAATGTTGGGCTTGTGGAGAAGAATGAAGTTGAGGTATGTATTTCTTGCATTTCCTTGCATTTGGATAATTGGTGCATTTCTTGCATTTGGACTAATTGAAGGTTTTTCTGTTTATTGTAGGATGGACAGGAGGAAGACAATGTTGGGCTTGTGGAGAAAAACAATGTTGGGGAGGACAATGAAAATGAAGAGAAGACAATTGAAGATGGTGTTAAAAATACTGAGGTATGCATTTCTTGCATTTGGTGCAATTCGCGCACTTTTCCTAATTCTTGCATTTGGACTAATTGAAGGGCTTTTCTGTTTATTGTAGGATGGACAGGAGAAAGACATTGTTGGGCTCTTGGAGAAAAACACTGTTGGGGAGGACAATGAAAATGAAGAGAAGACAGTTGAAGATGGGGAAAAAATATCGAGGTATGCATTTCTTGCATTTGGTGCAATTCGCGCACTTTGCCTATTTCTTGCATTTGGACTAATTGAAGGGCTTTTCTGGTTTTTGTAGGATGTGCCGTTGTTGGAGATGGAGAATGTTGGAACTTTGGAGGAGAAGACAGTTGAAGATGGGGAAAAAAATATCGAGGTATGCATTTCTTGCATTTGGTGCAATTCGCGCACTTTGCCTATTTCTTGCATTTGGACTAATTGAAGGGCTTTTCTGGTTTTTGTAGGATGGGCCGTTGTTGGAAATGGACAAATTTGGGACTTTGGAGGAGAAGACAGTTGAAGATGGGGAAAAAAATATCGAGGTATGCATTTCTTGCATTTGGTGCAATTCGCGCACTTTGCCTATTTCTTGCATTTGGACTAATTGAAGGGCTTTTCTGGTTTTTGTAGGATGGGCCGTTGTTGGAAATGGACAATTTTGGGACTTTGGAGGAGAAGACAGATGGAGATGGTGAATTGAATATCGAGGTATGCATTTCTTGCATTTGGTGCAATTCGCGCACTTTGCCTATTTCTTGCATTTGGACTAATTGAAGGGCTTTTCTGGTTTTTGTAGGATGGGCCGTTGTTGGAAATGGACAATTTTGATACTTTGGAGGAGAAGACAGATGGTGGGAATGTTGAGGAAGCTGTGGAGGAGCAGGTGGAGGAGCAGGTGGAGAAGCAGGTGGAAGATAATGAGGATGAGGTTGAAGAGAAGGTTGAAGAGAAGGTGGAAGAGAAGGTGGAAGAGAAGGTAGAGGATAATGAAGATGATGTATGCAATTCTTGCATTTGGACTAATTGAAGACTTTTCTTGTCTAATTCAATGATTTCTTTGTAGGTGGACGATGATTTCGTTATGCAGAGGGGTAGAAAGGGGGTGCAGATGGGTAGGAAGGGGGTGCAGAGGGGTAGGAAGGGGATGCAGAGGGGTAGGAAGGTGGAGGATAATGAAGATGAGGTATACAATTCTTGCATTTGGACTAATTGAAGACTTTTCTTGCCTAATTCAATGATTTCTTTGTAGGTGGACGATGATTTCGTTGTGCAGAGGGGTAGGAAGGGGGTGCAGAGGGCTAGGAAGGGGGTGCAGAGGGGTAGGAGGGTGGTGCAGAAGAAGGTGGACGATCATTTCGTTGTGCAGAAGAAGGAAGAGAAGAAGGAGGACAAGCAGATAGATGAGGATGTGGTGGTACTTGTAGATGCATCCCACATCCTATTTAAGAAATCTCTCTTAGCTATATCATACATATCATTTTCTTTTCTTCTTTTTTTTATTAAAATTTAGATAATTTTAATAGTTAAACTTACCTTATCTAATAGGAACCGAATATTGGTAAATATCCTCCAAAATCTATTAACTATGCTAACAAATGCGTCATCAAAATGATTGTATATATTTTGCTATGTCATCAACATATATATTTATTTCAGAAAGGTCTTAATCAAAGTCTAAACAAATAACTTTCTTAACTATTAAGAACTTTCAAATTTAATCATCAGAATTGGTATAATGTCATGTTCTTCAATTAAGAGTAATGTATAGTGTTTGAATCAGAATTAATTCAAATTAATTTTAGGCATGACGTTACCAATAAATAAATTATGTAACGAATTCTCAAGTGCTGGCGTTCACAACAAATGTCATAATACATCTCAACTATGTATAAGACTTATCATCGTGCCAATATTTGTGCACATGTATAGTGGCCCATAGTTGTAAGATGTACCTTGTGGACATAGTCTTTTAAGACCATGGTTTTGTGCACATGTAAGTGTCTTCTTTGAATAGTCATAGTGGCCCATAGTTGTAAGATGTACCTTGTGGACATAGTCTTTTAAGGCCATGGTTATTTAAATGCATTGTAGCAACTTCACATGCAATAATATTGCATGTACTAATACTTTTGACAATATGTATCATGTCCCAAAATTAGCTTTTCTAGACCGAGGAATCTACGGTCCTGACAGAGATCTAGGACCGTGGATGATGGCACCCAGGACCGAGTGGTCCGACCGATGATTCCGCAAACAAGGAATTATCTGGCAAGTACTATTTTCTACTGATTTATAAACCCACACTGTGCTATTTATTCATGTATTTATATAAATGATGCATATGGTTTTCAAAGCATGTTTTCATTACAAGTCCATAGTTTTCTAAAGAAGGAAGTTTTAAGTTAAGGGCTATGGAATCTAAGAGATAATCATGAAGGAATTGACGGATAAGGGAGGATGACTACCAGGATGAGCTCCGGTGGTCCAATGCTCCCAAAATATGGCTGGTGGAATTGACGAATGGATGCCTACCTTGGAGGATCAGCTCTCCGGGCTAAGGGTCTCAAATATGGCTCAAGTTTGCAACTATACATGATTGACTGATGAGATACCCTTAAAAACACTCATGGATGAAATTCCTAATGAATGTCTTCAATTAAATACTTGCTGGATCCCTAGACTCACTATGCTTGAGTAGTGTAGGAATCCAACTAACAAATTTTATGACAGGTGAAGGAAGATTTGGAATGGAGCATTTTTCCGGAGATGTGTGTGGGAGGAGGGACCAAGACCGTAGGACCGACTTTTATATCAACTTTTTCAATGATCGTGTCAAATAGACACCCTAGAGCTTCCGCATTTATGTTTGAAATCACATTGATTTAGGTGCATGAAAGTAGGAAAGTAGGGCATAACAGTATGAGTATTGATTTTATTATAGGATCATTTTAATCTGTTTATTTAATTTGGTTTTTGTTTGAAAACATATGTGAGTCTGAAGCTAGAGCTAGATCAAGCTGAGTCTACTGAGAAACCGAGAAATGACATTTTGATACGTTGTTAATTTGATATGAATAAGTGTAATTCAAAACTGATTTTTAATTTATAAATTTATAAGTTTGGTTGATATGTATATTAATTTTATATTTATTATATTATTTATAACAATACAATGCAACTTTTAAAAATTAAATTTTATGAAAATAAAAATAGGTCAATCTAGTTAAAATGAAAAAGAATCTATACATTTTTTTTTTTATAATTCATTATAATAAAAACCTTTCCAAACAAACATAAAAAAAACCCTTAATTATTCACATAGAAAGAGAAGCCGGAGTTGGTCCCAGCCACCCATAAAAAGTAAGTACTTCCTTTTCTATACACCATTCTTTCATAATAGGGTGAGTTTCAACTAAGTTAGTTTCAAGTTAGTTGGGCTCTTTAACTAACTTGTTTTATTTAATCATTTCTAAAATAATCTATTTTACTACTTAAATTATTTATTTATTTATTTATTTATTTATTTATTACATTTAAATTCATTATATATATATATATATATATAAATTATTAGTTTTTATAAATTTAATATATTTAAATTATTATTTTGTACATATAACAACATTTTTTAAGATGTGGCAGTATAATTTTTATCCCATACCTAACAAATCATATTTGACGTTCCTAATAGCACATGATTGAGAGAAATATGGTAATCTTGTTACCAATGAAAATTTGAGAAAGAAAAAAACTTACGAGATCAAAGTCAACGTATTCAAACCGAAATGGATAACTTACGAAGAACAATCATTTGTGAGAGGTGTGACCAAGAAGGTCATATGAGACATAACCACGATGTCTTGAGAAAAATCGTCAATAATCTAGAGAAATGATGATTGTAATCATTTTATGAATGGTTAATTATTATATTATTATGGTTAAAATATTTTAAATTTATTATTATTTATTAGAATGTTAAAAGGAATATTTATTATATTATATAAATGATAATTGAAATATAAATAAATATATATTAAAATATAGATAATTAAATATATAAAAAATAATAATTTAAATATATATATATATATATAATGAATTTAAATGTAATAAATAAATAAATATAAAAAAAACTGAGTGAATAATAAATTAGGTTAGTTTGGGAATGATTGAATAAAATAGGTTAGTTTGGAAAGTTGAACGGCAAACTAAGTTAGTTTAGAAAGTTGAACGATAAATTATATTAGTTTGAGAATTGGTTCTGATTTCGATTGTTTTATTAGAGCTATTTTAAACTTGGATTATTTGAGTTATTTTGAATACTTTCTCAATTTTTAAAAGATTAACTCTTTATTATATCACTATAATTTAATTAATAAATCACTTCACTTATCAATAAAAATATTAAAATACATCTATTTTAATTTAAATTAAATTTTAAATACATAAGAATATATTAATAATTAATGTTAAACAAATTTTAAATAGCCCATTTTTTTTATAGAATAATAACAAAAGATCAATAACAACAAATTATGAGTTTGATCTGAAACATACGTACGGACGAGTGGACAACCAAATCTAATTTATGTTGAGGAAACATTTTAGATATGTTATTTTAATAAAATATCATATTTTTGTCTTGTTTGTATGATCTTTATCATACACTTTTTATACTTATAATATATCTGGAATTTCAATTGATTTATTTTAAGTAAACACGTTTTTACAATTATTAAAAATTCAATTGCAAATGCATAATTAAATGAAAATAATAATTAAATAACTTTTTGTCTAGAAAGTGACATTTGAATCTAGATATATCCAACAATAATGATACAGTTAATGGTGATTGTTGCAATAAATTTGATTTTATTATAATATGTGTTTGTGACTGCAATAATAACACGTATGTATGATTTCATAGTTATGATGATAAGACTATGGGTGTTTATTACCATTTTTTTTTATTGGTTTTAGAGTACTTTATGGACCGGGAGATTAGGATGAGGCAAGCTAGGCAGCCTCATAGCCCACCTTCTTCACGTGTCCTTCAAAATAAATTAAAAAATTGTTTAAGATTTAAACTCATGACCTTAATAATAATATTAAATTATTTAACTCATTAAATTATTTTTTATTAATTTTAATATAAATTATTATATATTTTTAATAAGATAAAAGTTAAATAAAAAAAAATAATATTTAAAGAAAATTTTAATTGCGGATAAAATATTTTCCGTTGTTAAAGAATATTAATGACGGTAAAATGTTTGTCGTCAATCGCGGTTAAAAATAATTAATCAATAAAAGCAGAAAAATACCAAATACCGCACTTAATAATTTATAATGACGATTTATTTAACTGTCGTTAATAGCCTCTAATTGCGGTTTTAAAAACCGCAGTTAAAAATATATTTGTTAATAAGGGTAGTAAACTTACAATACTTAACCATTTTTAACTGCAGTTACTTTACCACCATTATTAAATAACATTTTTTTTAGCAATGAAACTTTTAACTACAATCATTAAGTGCTGTAAAATTATGGTAATAAATAGTCTATGATTGTAGTTTTATAAATTGTAGTTAGAGACTATTAACTGCAAACCTACGGTAACTTTACTATCCTTAATTAATAGTCTTTAACCGCGATTTATAAACTACCGTTATACACTATTATGTACGGTATTTTTACCGCCTTTATTATTCAATATGATTTTAATGGAATTATTTTTAACTGCGGTAAAATTATCACAGTTCATAATCATATATAAATAATAAAAAATTTTACAACAATAATCTAGAAAATGACCAATAAAACTTATATTTAAATTATTTATACTATATATATATATATATAACTTACCCAAAATAATATATATTACAATTTTCTTAATACATTATGTAAATTATAATTACATCAAAATATTATTGCAATAAATTTTGATTATATTTAAATATAATATAATAGAAGGCATAATCAAATAAAATAAATTATCATTCCTAATATTTATAACAATTTATTTTCCTTCTTTCTTGTATTTTTACAGATTGTTTCAAGCTGGTCGAGAAATACATATCCTAACAGATTTCATTTGTTTTAAGGATTTTAATATAGGATTTCTTGATCACCTTGTCATTCTCTTATTCGGGGGTGACCACAATCTTCTTTTGTTTTTCCCCGTCCTCTTTTTTCGGCTGCTCGTACATGACCTCAATGGTGTCCATGTTTCCATTCCGACATCTTAGCACGAATTTTTTCGGTTTTGTACTCGTTAAGTCAATCACAATACAAATGCGAGCAAACGTGACCCGTTCAAATGAGTCAAAGTCGGGATCGAGCTTAAACTGGGGAGGGATTAAGAACTTATACAAAAAAATAAATTAATATATGATAATAATTAATTTTCTTAATGTAAAATTAAATATTTAATAAAATTAACTTCAACTTAAAAATGTATTTACTAACAGTACATTTGATTAATAAATTCCTTAATTTTATATTGATATTACTATTTTATTTAATTGACTCAATATTTAAAAAACAGGATATCAATTTATTTTAAGTCAGTTAAATGACTGCAAATAATAAGAATTGTTTGGATTTATGAAAACTAATAACAACAATAAAGTTGATTTAAACTCTAAAGCTCTAATTTAAGAATTTGAATCCTAATAGATTTTTCAGGTGCCTCTAAATATTTATTCTTTAATTCTATAATCTTAATAATTTATGTCGATAAATTGAGATAATATTTAGTTACGGAAACATACGTTAAACTTCAAATGAAGAACGGTTCATGGTTCATTAAGTCGTTTTTCGTTGTTCTTCAAATCTTCTCTCGATCTTGGATCTCCCAGTTCTGAATCTGGACTTGGATCAGCAATGAATGATGTAGGTGGGGTTTAGGTCTTTTAATCCTCTATCGATAACCCTTTAATATTCTTGAGAGATGAACAAACCTCTACCTTTTGTCTGATGATAAAAACATAATATGTAAACTATCTATATTTGGGTTGAGGACCTAAACCTAATATACCCATTTACTATTCGGCTCATCAATGAAATAATAAATGATATTTCAGTTTCTACACAAATATATACTCATATTTATTATAAATGTCTAAATAAATTCTTAATCTCTATACTTTAATAGACCACTTTAATTAAATTTTAATCTTTATTATGATAATAATTAATATATTATTATTAAATAATATATGTACCCAAATATTAAAATTAATTTCAACATTTACCTTGATTAACATCCAATCAAATTTAAATTTAAAGTAGTTCATTTTAATCAATTATGCTCCCACTTATCATTATATATATATATTTTATCAATAATGTATCAAACATATTATATTTTGTCATTTCTCTATTACGGAAGAAACATACTATTTTAATTTTATTATTGTGAACACACATTCAACATTTTCTTATATTTTCATTTATTTTAATATAATGAAAATCATATACATAATACATTATTAAAATTGGAAAACAAACTAATATTAACAAAAACAAAAATACCAACAAATCAACCACATTATTACGTGCCAATCTAACTCATAAAACGCCAAATCAAGCCCAAAAAACTAAACTCCAAGCCAAAATCATCAAACATAGAAAGTAAAGGAAACAAACAACCATCAACAAACATTCATTCATTTCTACTTAATTATATAGTCCCTACTCTCTATCCAACAAACTTTAAAAAAAGTTATTGCATTTATTTATTTTTTTGGACTTTTTACCCCTTAAATTTTTTCTTATTTTCATTTTGTTACTAATATTAGATCTCACAAAAAATATATTTATATTTAGAAAATAGAAGTTGTATCTCAATGGAACGAAAAGTCAACATATTGAAATCCATAAAAGTTAATTTTGAGCAACATAATTAAAATTAATGTAAAACTTAGTATGCAATACCAATAATGATCCACTATAAATATACATGTCTATCGAAAGAGAAAACACAAATTCATAGAAAGAAAGAGAGATGGCTAAGAGAAATGAGGAAGAAGCTAATGCCCAAGTTAACATATGGAATTATGTATTCGGCTTCGCAGACATGGCAGTAATTCGTTGCGCCATTGATCTTGACATACCCGACATCCTTGAAAACCATGTGGCCGATAGCCCCATGACTCTCTCCGATCTATCCTCAGCCGTCGGATGTCCCCCTTCCACCCTCCACCGCATCATGCGATATTTAGTCAATCGTCGCATCTTTTGCGAAGAGCCCATAGAAATTGATGGCTCCAAATCAAAGGGTTATGTCCCAACTCCTATTTCTCGTCTCCTCATGAGAAACCATAACAAAAGCATGGCCTCATTCATTCGGTTGCAGAGCAGCCCTTTTATGTTGGCACCCTGGTTGGGACTAAGCAAAAGTGTCCTAACTGACTGCAAATCCCACGCGTTTGAAGTAGCCAACGGCAAGGATGTATGGAGCTATGCTGAGGCAAATGCAGACCGTATCAAGATGATCAACGATGGAATGGCGTGTGATGCCAGGCTGACGGTGCCAGCTATTATTCGAGGATGTCCGGAGGTTTTCCAAGGATTGGAGTCGGTTGTGGATGTCGGTGGAGGGGATGGCACGACGCTGAATTTGCTGGTGGAGGCTTTTCCGTGGATTCGTGGCATTAATTTTGATCTTCCACATGTTGTTTCCGTCGCAAAAGAATGTGTTGGTGTTGAACATGTTGGCGGGGACATGTTCAAAATGATTCCAAAAGCTGATGCAATTTTCATGAAGGTGAACAAAATATTAATAATCATCGTCACAATCAATCATAGTCAATTTTGAAAAAACTAATTTTATTTATGTTGGTATAAAAAGTATGAATAAATTAGATGTAACATCTTAAAGTAAATGTCAAGGAAAAAAGTAATTTTATTTTGTACAAACCCTTAGATAATGCTACAATTTTTTTTATCACACTTTTTTAACAAATAGAATTATTTTAATTATTTTGACAAAATGTAAAATCGCTACCGAAACGAGCCCATCTTCACTAATATGGTAGTTGGTATGCCATCAATTTCTACATACATTATTTTCCATCATTAAAAGTTTCAATTATTACTTGTGTTAAATTTTAAGTCATCAATTTTCACTGCCTATCTTCTAGTGGACTCTGCATGACTGGGGAGATGAAGATTGCATCAAGATCTTGAAGAATTGTAAAGATGCTCTTACGAAAGGCAAAGGCAAGGTGATAATAGTGGAGGCGTTACTTAAAGAAGACGGAGTCGGAGTCGAGGAAGCGGAAGAGAAGGTGAAGGAAGAAGACGATCTTGAGTATGTGAGGCTCATGTTGGATATGGTGATGATGGCTCATACTGAAACCGGAAAAGAAAGGACACAAAAACAATGGGAAGATGTTCTCAACAAAGCTGGCTTTTCTCGATACACTGTTCATTGCATTCCAGCCGTTCAATCTGTGATCGTTGCTTATGCTTGATCGATCCTAGATTTAATAAAAATAAATAAAGATATTTCTTTATTAATGAATGTTGGAATGTTGGAATGCTAATAAAGTTGTAATCTCTATATTTTATATATTTCCTATTAATGTCAATAATGTTGGTTTCATTAACTTATATAACATATTTTGTAATTAAAATAAGGTAGAGATTAAATGTCATACCCTAAACCCAATAATCTAATTTTCTTAAATTATTATATTCTAATAAATTTAATTATATTATGAAAACAGTGATTATATTCAATATATAAATAATAATACTTAAAGTCAATCAATACCACATTAATCCATGTCATCTGGTATATAATTTACATTAGATATTTTTTTCCTCTTTCCTACTCTCTTTCTTAATTAAATTTTGTGAATCATTTCGGTAGATTTGTTCTTGCTTCCAAATTTAAAATTAAAATAACAGTATATAAGTTTAAATCATTTATTTTTTTATTTAACATTATAAAAATATAACTAATTTGCACAAAGTTGCTCAAACATAGTTATTTAAAGTTTTTAAATGTCAAGAATTGATAACTCTTAATCTCTAATTACTACATTGTCTTCCCATTATCTTTAATTTGTCAAATTAAGGGAAATAACAAACATTCAAAGTTTGATAACAAGTTATAAATATATTTGGTATGATTTCAACAATAACGACGATATTTTCCCGTCGTTATTGATAGTTGTCAGTCACTAAAAGGTAATATCGACATTGATTTACTTTGTTGGTTTACTTTGTTTGTTTGTATTATTACAATGTTAGTCCGGATAGATTTTGTGAAAACATTTTAACCCGAGTAGATTTCAAATTATGACCACCCTTAGTTGAAAATATTGAAAGAGAAACATTTATAATATATAGCGACATCAATGAACTCCTTTGTGGTTAAAGATGACAACAAGGTGGATTAGGTCGTGGTGTATTTACTATGATTAGTTAATATTATTCAAATTCAATTAATTTAAAATTAGTTTTAACTTGTAAAATTAAATTTAATATTTAATGTTAACATAATAATGAATGATTTGGAGAAAAAATTCAAGCTAAACATTATAAAGTCATATATATATATATTTATATTTATATATATATATATATAATAAATAAATATAAAACTATAAGTTTGGTGCATTTATAACTAAAAAAAATTGTTTATATCTTGAATTAGTATTAATATAGATAATTTTGTTAGATGATATAGAATAAGGAAATATATTTATATATACAAAATAATAAAATTATTTTATTATTTTAACAATCATAAGTGGTATAGCGGTTTAAATGTTTACATTTCATTTTTAAGAACAGTGTTCGAATCCCAAAACATGCAAATTTATATTTTCAAGATTGTATTTTTGACTATAATATATGGTGGCGCAACTTGTAAACAAATGATAGACATCTGAAAGTGTGAGGTCGGAATTAGTGGTTGGTTTGACGAGCATTTGAAAGTTTGAGATCACTAGATGGAGGTCGGGTGGTGGGTGGTTTGTTAGTGTGAGGTCGGAATTAGGGCTTGGTATGACGAGCATTTGAAAGCGTGAGGTCACAAGATGAATGTCGGGTGATGGGTGGTTTGTCGAGTGTGAGGTCGGGAATTAGTGGTTGTTTTAACGTTGGATAAGAGGTCTGTGATCAATTGAGATTGGTTGTTGATTTGTTGAAGTGAGAGTAAAAGAGAGAGGTTGACTGAGATTGATGAGTGGTTTATCGAGGGATAGAGGCATATGAAAAAATGTGAGTCACAAGATTATGATTAATAGGTGGTTTGCCGAGGGATATAGGGACATATGAAAAAGTGTGAGTCACAAGATAAATGTCAATTGGAGGGTTAATAGTTGAGTATGACGAACATTTGAAAATGTGAGGTCACGAGATGGAGGTCGGGTGATGGGTGGTTTATCGAGTGTGAGGTCGGGAATTAGTGGTTGGTTTGACGTTGGATAAGAGGTTTGTGATTAATTGAGATTGGTTGTTGATTTGTTGAAGTGGGAGTAAAAGAGAGCGGTTGACTAAGATTGATGATTGATTTTTCGAGGGATAAAGGCATATGAAAAGGTGTGAGTCGTAAGATTAAGGTTAGTGGGCGGTTTGCCGAGGAGATAAAGAGACATATGAAAAAGTGTGAGTCGCAAGGTGAGGGTCAATTAGAGGGTTAATGATTGAGTTTGACGAGATATAAAATGTGTGTCATCAATTGAGATCGACTAAAATTGGTGGGTGATTTGCCGAGGAAATAAAAAATATATATGAAAAAGTGTGAGTCACGAGATTAAAGTCAATTGAAGGGTTAAATGGGTACCGAAGGGATAAAATATATATTAATATTAAGTTTAAAATTAAACTTAATTCT
This sequence comes from Impatiens glandulifera, assembly GCF_907164915.1. Taxonomy (NCBI): domain Eukaryota; kingdom Viridiplantae; phylum Streptophyta; class Magnoliopsida; order Ericales; family Balsaminaceae; genus Impatiens; species Impatiens glandulifera. Next base: position 21,260,517 of record NC_061870.1, on the reverse strand, counting down.
TACCGACTAATTTTAGGCACGACGTTACCAATAAATAAATTATGTAACGAATTCTCAAGTGCTGACGTTCACAACAAATGTCATAATACATCTCAACTATGTATAAGACTTATCATCGTGCCAACATTTGTGCACATGTAAGTGTCTTCTTTGAATAATTGTAGTGGCCCATAGTTGTAAGATGTACCTTGTGGACATAGTCTTTTAAGGCCATGGTTTTGTGCACATGTAAGTGTATTCTTTGAATAGTCATAGTGGCCCATAGTTGCAAGATGTACCTTGTGGACATAGTCTTTTAAGGCCATGGTTATTTAAATTCATCGTAGCAACTTCACATGCAATAATACTGCATGTACTAATACTTTTGACAGTATGTGTCACATTCCAAAATTAGCTTTTCTAGACCGAGGAATCTACGGCCCTGACAGAGATCTAAGACCGTGGATGACAGGATCAGCTCTCCGGGCTAAGGGTCCCAAATATGGCTCAAGTATGCAACTATACATGATTGACTGATGAGATACCTTTAAAAAAACTCATAGATGCAATGCCTAATGAATGTCTTCTATTAAAAATACTTGTTGGGTCCCTAGACTCACTATGCTTGTGTGGTGTAGGAATCCAGCCAACGGATTTTATGACAGGTGAAGGAAGATTTGGAGTGGAGCATGGTGCCGGAGATGTGTGTGGGAGGAGGGACCAAGACCGTATGACCGACTTTTATATCAACATTTTCAATGATCGTGTCAAATAAGCACCTTAGAGCTTCTGCATTTATGTTCGAAATCATAATGATTTAGGTGCATGAAAGTAGGAAAGTATGAGTATTGATTTTATTATAGGATTATTTTAATCTGTTTATTTAATTTGGTTTTTGTTTGAAAACATATGTGGGTCTGAAGCTAGAGCTAGATCGAGCTGAGTCTACTCTGTTTATTTAATTTGGTTTTTGTTTGAAAACATATGTGAGTCTGAAGCTAGAGCTAGATCGAGCTGAGTCTACTGAGAAACCGAGAAATGACTTTTTGATACGTTGTTAAATTTGATATGAATAAGTGTAATTCAACAAAAACAAACATAAAAATAAACTAAAAATCAAACCAACTCCTAAAACTAATAAAAACCTTTCCAAACAATTAAACATAAAAAAAAACCTTAATTATTCACATAGAAAGAGAAGCCGGAGTTGGTCCCAGCCACCCATAAAAAGTAAGTACTTCCTTTTCTATCCACCATTCTTTCATAATAAAGTTAGTTTCAAGTTAGTTTGGCTCTTTAACTAACTTATTTTATTTAATCATTTCTAAAATAATCTATTTTCCTATTTAAATATTTATTTATTTATTTATTACATTTAAATTCATTATATATATATATATATAAATTATTAGTTTTTATAAATTTAATATATTTAAATTATTATTTTGTACATATAACAACATTTTTTAAGATGTGGCAGTATAATTTTTATAACATACCTAACGAATCATATTTGACGTTCCTAATAGCACATGATTGAGAGAAATATGGTAATTTTGTTACCAATGAAAATTTGAGAAAGAAAAAAACTTACGAGATCAAAGCCAACGTATTCAAACCGAAATGGATATATAACTCACGAAGAACAATCATTTGTGAGAGGTGTGACCAAGAAGGTCATATGAGACATAACCACGATGTCCTGAGAAAAATCGTCAATAATTTAGAGAAATGATGATTGTAATCATTTTATGAATGGTTAATTATTATATTATTATGGTTAAAATATTTTAAATTTATTATTATTTATCAATTATTTATTAGAATGTTAAAAGGAATATTTATTATATTATATAAATAATAATTGAAATATAAATAAATATATATTAAAATATATATAATTAAATATCTAAAAAATAATAATTTAAATATATATATATATAATGAATTTAAATGTAATAAATAAAAAAACAAAAAAAATGAGTGAATAGTAAATTAGGTTAGTTTGGGAATGATTGAACAAAATAGGTTAGTTTGGAAAGTTGAACGGCAAACTAAGTTAGTTTAGAAAGTTGAACGATAAATTAGGTTAGTTTGAGAATTGGTTCGGATTTCGATTGTTTTATTAGAGCTATTTTAAACTTGGATTATTTGAGTTATTTTGAATACTTTCTCAATTTTTAAAAGATTAACTCTTTATTATATCACTATAATTTAATTAATAAATCACTTCACTTATCAATAAAAATATTAAAATACATCTACTTTAATTTAAATTAAATTTTAAATACATAAGAATATATTAATAATTAATGTTAAACAAATTTTAAATAGTCCATTTTTTTTTATAGAATAAATAACAACATATTATGAGTTTGATCTGAAACATACGTACGGACGAGTGGACGACCCAAATCTAATTTATGTTGAGGAAACATTTTAGATATGTTATTTTAATAAAATATCATATTTTTGTCTTATTTGTATGATCTTTATCATATACTTTTTATACTTATAATATATCTGGAATTTCAATTGATTTATTTTAAGTAAACACGTTTTTACAATTATTAAAAATTCAATTGCATATGCATAATTAAATGAAAATAATAATTAAATAACTTTTTGTCTAGAAAGTGACATTTGAATCTAGATATATCCAACAATACAATTAATGGTGTTTGTTGCAATAATAACACGTATGTATGATTTCATAGTTATAATGATAAGACTATGGGTGCTTATTACCATTTTTTTTATTGGTTTTAGAGTGCTTTATGAACCGGGAAGATTAGGATGAGGCAAGCTAGACAGCCTCATAGCCCACCTTCTTCACGTGTCCTTCAAAATAAATTAAAAAATTGTTTAAGATTTAAACTCATGACCTTAATAATAATATTAAATTATTTAACTGATTAGATTAATTTTTATTAATTTTAATATAAATTATTATATATTTTTAATAAGATAAAAGCTAAATAAAAAAAATAATATTTAAAAAAAGTTTTAATCGCGGATAAAATATTTTCCGTAGTTAAAGCATATTAACTACGGTATAATATCTGCCGTCAATCACTGTTAAACAAATTAATCAATAAAGGCAGAAAAATACCGCATTTAATAATTTATAATGATGATTTATTAAACTTAAAATACTTAACCATCTTTAACTGCAGTTACTTTACCGCTATTATTAAACAACATTTTTTTAGCGATGAAACTTTTAACTACAACCATTAAGTGCGGTAAATTACCGTAATAAATAGTCTATAATTGTAATTTTATAAACTGTAGTTAGAAACTATTAACTGCGAACCTACGGTAACTTTATCGCCCTTAGTTAATAGTCTTTAACTGCGATTTATAAAACTATCGTTATAGACTATTATGTATGGTATTTTTACCGCCTTTATTATTCAATATGATTTTAATGAAATTACTTTTAACTGCGGTAAAATTATCACAATTAATAGTCGTATATAAATAATAATTTTTTTACAAACAATAATTTAGAAAATGACCAATAAAACTTATATTTAAATTATTTATACTATATATAACTGACACAAAATAATATATATTAAAATTTTCTTAATACATTATGTAAAATATAATAACATAATCAAATAAAATAAATTATCATTCATAAGATTTATAACAATTTCCTTTCCTTCTTCAAACCTAAAAAAAACATTCAGATACTAACTTAGCAACAAATTATAATTTATATAAATTTTATAAAAAGTAATAATTCAAAAATAATATTTAAAACAATACAACAATAGTAATGATTAAAACAATCAGAACCTAGGTAAACATAATTTTCTAATTTCTATCACCATTTAATAAACACATTATAATATCAAATTTATAATAATGAACATAATTTTTAAGTTTATACACATTATAATTATTCAAAAACATTATATCATAAATAAACATTATTTTAAATTTAAAATAAATTTTCATTTCATACATAAAACAATTTCTTTTTCAACATATATTTTTCTTACGTGATCCATTTCAGTTGACATGCCATTTTGACTATATTTATTTAATTCTAACATTAATTTATTTTAACAACGTAATAGAACATTCATTTATTTTACTCAAATTATGATGTTGTTAGTAAAAAATAAAAGAATCATTATAATAGAAATCATACTTTCTTTGACCTTGACCATTTGAATCAATCTCTTTGTCATCTAACATATCTCAAATTGAGTATCAATCATTTTATCCAAATTTTCAAAATATACCAGTACAAATCTTATTATTCATTTATAATTATATTAATCACCATTTCAATCCATTTTAATGAAGATGTTAGAGAATAAACTTAGGATGAAGAGGTGAGGGAAGTATGATGAAGAGATAAATTCAAAGTAGAGAAAAAAAACATCTTCTATCCACTTTATTAGTAAAAGTATATAATTATAAATTTTATATCCTTTGATTTATTTTAATTAAATTAATAAATTTTATTATATTTAATTTTTTTTACTTTATAATAAAAATTAGAGATATAAATGCTACCAAAAACGAATGTTAGACACCTTTAATAGAAAGGTAAAACCTAAAAACTTTAAAGAAGGTGATTTTGTTCTCAAACAAACTCGGAAACTCCTAAACCATTTTTAATATAAAGTATTATATTAAAAATAACTTGATTCGAGAGAGGCACTCTATAAACATTAAAAATCTACATACTCAATTTATAAATTTAAAATAATCATTTTAATTATTTTTTAATAAATAAAATCAAAATAATTAAAATCAAAGCCAAAACCTAATTAAACAATTAAATGGGATTAATAATTGTGATAATCAAATCCTAATTAATTAAGGATAATGGCCAAAGAAAATAAAATAATTTGGGATAAATGTTATACTCATTTTTTCCCAAATTAATTAAAAAAAAAACAAAAGGGATTAAAATAAATAATTTAGGAAAAATATTGTATACATTTTATTGCAAATAAATTATTTATTTAACCCAAATATATACAAAAAAATAAAATAAACTGGAAAAAATATGACATATTTATTTTAAATATTTGTATATTTTTAAAGATTTAAAAACAAAGCCAAAAAATGAAAGAAGAACCAATTTCAAACAAACCCGTAAGGTTAAATAATAAAAATATATATATATATATATATATATATATATATATATATATATATATATATATATATATATATATATATATATATATATATATATATATATGATCAAGTGCAGCCGAAATCCAAAAGATTCAATGCAGTAGGAGTCACAGACATCAGATAGGCGCTGGATTTTCATCCAACGCCCATGAGTTGTCCGCGCCGCCCGCTGCCATAGAGAAAAGTCGCTCACGAAGCACCAGATTAACTAACACGCGCCACAACGATGTTAGAAAAAACACGATGGCACACTCCATCGCGGAAGGAACCTAGACGGAGCATTCCACATTTGGATATTCGCCTGAAACTATGAGGTTTCGTCTTGGTTCGTCATCTTTCTCGCGACGCCGGGCGGATAAGAACAACAATCATCTTTGATTTTTCAAAGATGGAACTCTGTCATTTCTCCACCTTTTAGCCTCGTTCAAAAAAAAATGAAATGAGCACTCTACCATGGTGATCATTTCTCCTAGGCCTACTATCATCATCACAGCCTAGGCCGTTGATTGACCGAAAAATAGTCGAAAGACCATAAATAGCATTTTGACTAAATGAAGTCCACTTAGTCGATGAACTAACCTTGGGTGGCTATAAATATCCTCCCTTGATCAATCTGAAGGCAAGCGATCAACTCTCAAGCCTCTACTCAAAGATTTTCAGAAATCCGCCATTAAAGCTTCAAGCTTATGGATTTTCAGAAATTCTATGTAAGGACTTAAAGTTTGGATTCAGGCATCCCCAAAGCTTCCCTAGGTCTAAGGAATGTTCTCCAACTCTTGGTAAGCTTTTAATCATCCTCTATATCAAATTGCCAGTTTGAATTGGAAGATTTACATTATAGTTTTGACAGTTTTATATATTGTCTAGTTATTTGATTTTTTTGATTGGGAAACGATCTTAAGATCATTTGTGAGTTTTCTATTGAGACAAGAACAATCAATCAATCTAAATTTAGAAAAACCCAAACTTGAATTTGAAAAATTCAAAATCAGGTTTTCTTTTCTTGAGTTATTGCCCAAAAACAGCAACCTAGAAAGCTTCCCAACATATTTCTAATTATGTTGGGAACCTATTTCGATCATATTTTATCCATCCCGACCATGTTTGATCAAAATCAAATTTTTCATAAAAAATGAAAATTTTAAGTTCTAATTGAATAGGTCAAAATGAATAGGCAATGCTCATGTTTTAGTTTCATTATTGAAATATAAAGAAGCTATTGACATTCTTCTTACACTTCATTAAATCCTAAAAACTATTAACTCGATTTTTATATCAAAACTATTTTGGTTGAATGAAACATCATCTCAATTGAATGACACCTCAAGATTATGTTCATAATGATCCCGTGAGCTTTGTGAAGTTTCCCATGCCCACGAATCAAAAGATCCAGGTCTCAATCAAAATTGTAGACGCGATCGAACATAACCTAGGTTCGATCGCGTCCGAGGGAATCCGGCCAAGGATTCCTGCATCTGACCGAAAAATTTTCGATACCGAGGATTTTTGACATTCGAATGAGGATCTTCGAACCAAAGACCTAGAGGTCCGATTGATAATTCTCATAACCGACCAAGAAGTCCCGCATCCGACCGAGAACCTCGGCACCCCAATCAAGAATTCTCACACCCGACCGAGAATTCCGAGACCTTGATTGAGGACTTCAACAACTCGACTAAGGGACGTTTGCACCCGACCGAGGATATTATCACCCAGACCGAGGGGTCTTGACCCCAAGACCGAGGATTTTAACCCCGGTTGATAAAATCGCACCTAAGGCCGAGGACGCCGATCCTAAGTTCTATTTGGTTACAATTTTAATATTCCAAAGTTATTTTGTAGTTTTGGGATCCTAAACCATTTTCTAAAAATCTCAAAAAATAGAAAATAATTTCAAAATATTTTGGGATACTTCCATAAATCAATATTTTGGTAAGGGCTTGTTTGTGATTTATTTTTAAATCCTATTGCCTTTAATATTGATGTTCTTCATGTATACTCCTCCCTAGTCATTATCATCAGCTAAATGTACTTGTTGTTACAATTTTAATACGCAATAACATGTGCATGTCTAGGACCGGAAGAATCATTGATTAAATAAAACGTTATACAACCAATTTTCAGAAAACAATTTTTTTTTAAATAGAGACCGTTTTAAAACGGGTACGGAGGATGAAGCGTGAAAGTCATTTTCCGAGTATCACCAAACTACGAACCAAAACGAAACTCTATATAAAAATAATTTTGTATACTTATTTTTTTTATTGATTTTAAAACTGAAAATTAATTGGTGACTTTTTATTGAATAAATAATCTTTTAAAAATAAATGTTTTTAATTAACTTAAAACAAAGATTTCCTTAATCAAATTTTTGTTTGATCATTTCAAATCTAACCGATTATTTAAAATTTGATCAGAAATTAATTATTGTTATAATTAATTTTAAACGGTTAGGAATAATGTTATGAATCTTTTAAAAATAATACTTTATTTAAAATAAATATATATAATACGCAAACCGAGGTCACAACTTCTCGAACCTCAAGCTTTTCCGAAACAAGGATTTTTCGTGTATTATATCATGTCATCATTTCTTCTTATTTGCTCTAAATGATAGAATCAAGAGAATAACAAATATCCATTAAAAAAATGGTAAGATTCTAAATTTCTAAAAGTTGTTTCTAACTATATTTGTTTCTTAAAGGATGAAACCATTTTTTAAGATCATCCAATTATAATGAAAACAACCATGCATACCAATGCATACTAGCTAGTAAATATAAGTTATGAAAATAATGACCAAAGTATGGTGAACATTTCACGACCAAAGTATGGTGAACATTTCACCTTTTGAACATAGTCAAAAGATTAAGAAACGATGAAATTTCATCTTTGATAAATCAGAGATGGCTACGGATGCTTATCCGTCTTGGGTCTTCTCGATTTCGATCGATATCTTATTTTGAGAAAGTAGACGATGGAAGTTCGTTTTTTGGGTGTCCTCAGTTTTCAATAGATATATGATTTTGAAAAAGTAGACGATAAAAATTTGTGTTGGGTCTATTCCGTATTTTGGTTTCAGACGATTGTTAGACTTGAAAAATAGGACACTCAGTTTGTGGAAAACAAGGGTAAAAATTATTTTGACATAATAAAGAATTGTTAATTCTAGTTTATGTCAATGGTATTTGAAACAAAAATAAATGTATAAGGAATAATTTTAAATAAAAATAAATATAAAATTAATTAATTTCAAATAAAATTATTTTTTAAAAGAATAATTTAAAACAAAATTATGTATAGAGATATATTCTTAAACTTAGTTAAATGTATAGATACTATTGTACATATTACCCTTTAATTTATTGAATAACATTATGTATGCTCTTTAATTTTTTTAATTAATATAATAATAATAATAATAATAATAATAATAATAATAATAATAATAATAATAATAATAATAATAATAATAATAATAATAATAATAATAATAATAATAATAATAATAATAATAATAATAATAATAATAATAATAATAATAATAATAATAATAATAATAATAATAATAATAATAATAATAATAATAATAATAATAATAATAATAATAATAATAATAATAATAATAATAATAATAATAATAATAATAATAATAATAATAATAATAATAATAATAATAATAATAATAATAATAATAATAATAATAATAATAATAATAATAATAATAATAATAATAATAATAATAATAATAATAATAATAATAATAATAATAATAATAATAATAATAATAATAATAATAATAATAATAATAATAATAATAATAATAATAATAATAATAATAATAATAATAATAATAATAATAATAATAATAATAATAATAATAATAATAATAATAATAATAATAATAATAATAATAATAATAATAATAATAATAATAATAATAATAATAATAATAATAATAATAATAATAATAATAATAATAATAATAATAATAATAATAATAATAATAATAATAATAATAATAATAATAATAATAATAATAATAATAATAATAATAATAATAATAATAATAATAATAATAATAATAATAATAATAATAATAATAATAATAATAATAATAATAATAATAATAATAATAATAATAATAATAATAATAATAATAATAATAATAATAATAATAATAATAATAATAATAATAATAATAATAATAATAATAATAATAATAATAATAATAATAATAATAATAATAATAATAATAATAATAATAATAATAATAATAATAATAATAATAATAATAATAATAATAATAATAATAATAATAATAATAATAATAATAATAATAATAATAATAATAATAATAATAATAATAATAATAATAATAATAATAATAATAATAATAATAATAATAATAATAATAATAATAATAATAATAATAATAATAATAATAATAATAATAATAATAATAATAATAATAATAATAATAATAATAATAATAATAATAATAATAATAATAATAATAATAATAATAATAATAATAATAATAATAATAATAATAATAATATAATAATAATAATAATAATAATAATAATAATAATAATAATAATAATAATAATAATAATAATAATAATAATAATAATAATAATAATAATAATAATAATAATAATAATAATAATAATAATAATAATAATAATAATAATAATAATAATAATAATAATAATAATAATAATAATAATAATAATAATAATAATAATAATAATAATAATAATAATAATAATAATAATAATAATAATAATAATAATAATAATAATAATAATAATAATAATAATGGAGCTTTATTAGTAGTTCTTTATATTCCTTTAAATGAACCACTTCAGCTTTTGAACGTGAAAGGTAACTTTATCAAAATTATGGATCATCTGATCTTTTACAATATTGTGATTAATATATTTTTTTTAAACAACAAAGATAAAAATTTCAATGATAATAGCTACTAATAGTCTGACATACTTAAATTGTTTTAACATTGTTAGAAAATTGTCTCGAATTAAAACAAAACTTGTATAAGTAAAATGTTACTAATAAATAAATAAATGAGAATACAAATAAACAAACTCCAAATTAAAAGGTTGATATTAGACGAATGCCCTACCTTTTTTTTTTTACTCACAATATATATTTTTTTAATTATAAATTTAATGTAATGTTTATATATTATATATAACTTATATATAACATTCGATACAATATTTTTCTCTATTTTAACATGATATCATACCTTTATTTTCGTTCATTAGCATACGTCATAGTCTTCATAAATTTATTATTAGATTTTTTTAATGTTATTTCTTTAAAATGTTTATATAGGTTGATGTCCTTATTTTCTTCTACTATCATATTCTCTAAATTTATTTTTCGGTTGTTGTTTTATCTTAACAGTCAATTCCCATATTTTTGTTGTTCTTAATCCAATCATAAGAGATTTTTTGTTAGGTATTTAGTCAACACAATGTCATTCCGTCGTTGGATGGATCTCAACACTCACGAGTAATATCGGAGTACATCCACTTTTTCAAGCCTAGCAGCAACAATACGTGTATATCCCCAACCTCTATGAGGTCTTGAGTTCGAGCTCGTCAAGCGTAAAGCTCCGCTCGCCTGGTTAACTGGTTAAGTGTGTTTGCGGCCTATGTACTTAATTCGCGAAGATTAGTCGCACTCCGAAGGAGAAGCGAAACTCATCATTCTAAAAAACACCGGAGTTCTTTTAGTTGTCTTTTCACCCCATCATTCAATGACCATGTAAGTCTACATTATCAATAGATTATTAGTTAACACATAGACACCCCGTTGTTGAATGAATTTCAACACTCATGAGTATTCTCGGAGTTTTTCAATTATTGTTTCGTCCCAATAGTCATTGCCCATGAGATTCTATATTTTTCGCTGATTTATCAGTTAACACACTTTCATATTCTAAATGGATGAATTTCAACCCTCACGAGCTTATCAAGTTTAAAGATTACTTTATAAACATATCAACATCTCATTTTCAAACTTAAGTTGTCAAAACATTTTCTATCTTAAAATTGAGAAGGAATATTATAATATAAAATAGTATATCTGTAAAATATTATCACAATATTTTAATATTATATTATTATATTTATTATTATAATATTATTATATTAATTTGGTTATAAGCGGTTAATATACCTAACTTATATTATATTCAATATGGTCGAATTTCATTTCAAGATTAAGCCTAATAGGTACAACGCATTAAGTTATTACTTTGACGGATATCACTAGGTAACCATGCCAACTTACATGAAGACACAATTAAAACGATCAATAGAAGATTTTTTCTCGAAGAAATAGAAGTACAACTGAAAATTTAAATAGTTATTCTTTAAGACTCCTGATAGTCATATTTTTCTGACTCTAACTTAAAGCGTTTTAGTGTAAATCAAACTCGAAATTTTTAATTTTTTAGGAACAACTCTTGTAACTTAAACCAACCTAATGATATAATTTTGAATAGTTTTTAAAAATGAAGGTGATTTTTTTTTCATATAAAAGGATAGCAGAAAAATGATATTGATTTTGATGATGATGTTTTTTTTAGAAATGGCTTACGCCATTAATTAAAAAGACCCGAAAATGGTAAAAGGAGTACAAGAGTTGAAATTGAGCTTACAATAATTTGCTCAAATTCAACACACGATGACCATGAAGAATCCACAGTTGGCCTAAGAAACGCACACAAATATGAAATCAAAGTACAAAAGTGAATAAGGAATGAAACTAACAATCAATCAACTAAAACAAGATGATAGGGGTTGATTTCCTCGGACTCGTCTCTCTTGTCTTTGCCCTTGTTCTTTCTCTCCTTCTATGCTAACTTCTCTTGTCACTTTTTTCCTTGTCACCATTATGTCTTTTTGGGATATATTTCCGGATAGAGTTCCGACTCTTCGTCTATGCTAACTTCTCTTGTCACTTTTTTCCTTTTGGTCTTGAGTTTGAAATTTAGCGTATGAGTTGTTTTCCTTAAGGTGGTTTCTTTGACAACGTTGCGGCTTTCTTTGGTTTCGGAGCTCATGATTTTCGAGATGCTTTGCCTTTTGCTATCATCCGCGTCGACGCCGGGCTTTTCGAACCTAATTAGTGGGAAAAGGGCCTCAGTTTCAGGCTTAGTGGGATCGGGATCGGTTTGGTTCTCGTTCACGTGTTCGTTGTGGCTTTCGTTTATTTTATGTATTTCGATATAGGATTTTTTACTACCTTGACATTCTTTTGTTCGGAGGTGGCCACGGGCATCTTTTGCTTTTCCCCGTATTCTTTTTCCGGTTGCTCGTACATGACCTTAATGGTGTCCATGTTTCCATTCCAGTATCTTAGCTCGAAGTTTTCCAATTTGGTACTCGTTGAGTCGATTTCAATGCAAATGCGAGCAAACGTGACCCGTTCAAATGAGTCAAAGTCGGGATCGAGCTTAAACTGGGGAGGGATTAAGAGCTTATACACAAAAATAAATTAATATATGATAATAATTAATTTTCTTAATGTAAAATTAAATATTTTAATAAAATTAACTTCAACTTAAAAATGTATTTAATAACAGTACATTTGATTAATAAATTTCTTAATTTTATATTGATATTACTATTTTATTTAACTGACTCAATATTTGATTAAAAAACAGGATATCAATTTATTTTAAGCCAATTAAATGACTGTAAATAATAAGAATCCTTTGGATTTATGAAAACTAATAACAATAATAAAGTTGATTTAAAACCTAAAGCTCTAATTTAAGAATTCGGATCCTCTGCTGTAGATTTACCAGGTGTCCCACACCCTCACATGAAGGATAATTATTACTTAAAAAAAAAAATAGTTATTTTTTTACGGGGTAGAATCTTTAATCTAAATATTTATTCCTTAGTTCTATAATCTTAATATTATATGTCGATAAATTAAGATAATATTTAGTTATGGAAACATACATGAATTTTCAAATGAAGAACGGTTCATAGTTCATTAAGTCGTTCTTCGTTGTTTTTCGGATCTTCTCTCGATCTTGTATCTCTCAGTTCAAGATCTGGACCTGGATCGATAATGAATGATGTAAGTGGGGTTTAGGTCTTCCAATCCTCTATCGATAGTCTTTGAATGTTCTTGAGAGATGAACAAATCTCTTTTTTTGTCTAATGAGAGAAACATAATAAGTAGACTATCTATATATGGGTTGGAGATCTAGTCTTAGTATACCCATTACTATTCGACCCATCAACGAAATAGTCAATGATATTTTTCCTTCTACAAAAATATATCCTTATATTTATTGTAAATGTTTAAATAAGTCCATAACCTCTATAATTTAATAGAGCACTTTAATTTTAATTGGACTTTAATCTTTATTATTCATTATATCAACTTATAATATACCATTATTAACTAATATATATACCTAAAATATTTCCAACAAAAAGATACATGATAACAAGAAGGTACACGATGAATCTATACCAGAGGATCCAATCTAATTGAAAGTAATTCATTTTAATCAATTATGCTCCCACTTATCATAATATATATTTTATCAATAATGTATCAAACATATTATATTTTGTTATTTCTCTAATGTGGAAGAAACTTACTATTTTAATTTTATTATTGTGAACATACATTCAAAATTTCTTATATTTTCATTTATTTTAATATAATGAAAGTCATATACATAATACATTATTAAAATTGGAAAAGAAATTAATATGAACAAAACAAAAATACCAACAAATCAACCACAAAAACTAAACTCCAAGCCAAAATCAAGCTTGCAAAATGACATTGCGGAAAATGAAATCATTAAACATAGAAAGTAAAGGAAACAAACAACCAACAACAAACACTCATTTATTTCTATTTAATTATATAGTCCCTATCCAACAAACTTTAAAAAAAAAGTTATTGCATTTATTTTTTTTTGAATTTTTACCCCTTAAATTTTTTCTTATTTTCATTTTGTTACTAATATAGATCTCACAAAAAAATATATTTATATTTAGAAAATAGAAGTTGTATCTCAATAGAACGAGAAGTCGACATATTGAAATCCATAAAAGTTAATTTTGAGCAACATAATTAAAATTAATGTAAAACTTAGTATGCAATACCAATAATGATCCACTATAAATATACATGTCTATCGAAAGAGAAAACACAAATTCATAGAAAGAAAGATGGCTAAGAGAAATGAGGAAGAAGCTAATGCCCAAGATAACATATGGAATTATGTATTCGGCTTCGCAGACATGGCAGTAATTCGTTGCGCCATTGATCTTGACATACCCGACATCCTCGAAAACCATGTGTCCGATAGCCCCATGACTCTCTCCGATCTATCCTCAGCTGTCGGATGTCCCCCTTCCACCCTCCACCGCATCATGCGATATTTAGTCAATCGTCGCATCTTTTGCGAAGAGCCCATAGAAATTGATGGCTCCAAATCAAAGGGTTATGTCCCAACTCCTATTTCTCGTCTCCTCATGAGAAACCATAACAAAAGCATGGCCTCATTCATTCGGTTGCAGAGCAGCCCTTTTATGTTGGCACCCTGGTTGGGACTAAGCAAAAGTGTCCTAACTGACTGCAAATCCCACGCGTTTGAAGTGGCCAACGGCAAGGATGTATGGAGCTATGCTGAGGCAAATGCAGACCGTATCAAGATGATCAACGATGCAATGGCGTGTGATGCCAGGCTGACGGTGCCAGCTATTATTCGAGGATGTCCGGAGGTTTTCCAAGGATTGGAGTCGGTTGTGGATGTCGGTGGAGGGAATGGCACGACGCTGAATTTGCTGGTGGAGGCTTTTCCGTGGATTCGTGGCATTAATTTTGATCTTCCACATGTTGTTTCCGTCGCAAAAGAATGTGTTGGTGTTGAACATGTTGGCGGGGACATGTTCAAAATGATTCCAAAAGCTGATGCAATTTTCATGAAGGTGAACAAAATATTAATAATCATCATCACAATCATAGTCAATTTTGAAAAAACAAATTTTATTTATGTTGGTATAAAAAGTATGAATAAATTAGATGTAACATCTTAAAGTAAATGTCAAGGAAAAAAGTAATTTTATTTTGTACAAACCCTTAGATAATGTTACAATTTTTTTTATCACACTTTTTTAACAAATAGAATTATTTTAATTATTTTGACAAAATGTAAAATCGCTACCGAAACGAGCCCATCTTCACTAATATGGTAGTTGGTATGCCATCAATTTCTACATACATTATTTTCCATCATTAAAAGTTTCAATTATTACTTGTGTTAAATTTTAAGTCATCAATTTCCATTGCCTATCTTCTAGTGGACTCTGCATGACTGGGGAGATGAAGATTGCATCAAGATCTTGAAGAATTGTAAAGATGCTCTTCCGAAAGGCAAAGGAAAGGTGATAATAGTTGAGGCGTTACTTAAAAAAGACGGAGTCGGAGTCGAGGAAGCGGAAGAGAAGGTGAAGGAAGAAGACGATCTTGAGTATGTGAGGCTCATGTTGGATATGGTGATGATGGCTCATACTGAAACCGGAAAAGAAAGGACACAAAAACAATGGGAAGATGTTCTCAACAAAGCTGGCTTTTCTCGATACACTGTTCATTGCATTCCAGCCGTTCAATCTGTGATCGTTGTTTATGCTTGATCGATCCTAGATTTAATAAAAATAAATAAAGATATTTCTTTATTAACGAATGTTGGAATGCTAATAAAGTTGTAATCTCTATCTTTTATATATTTCCTATTAATGTCAATAATGTTGGTTTCATTAACTTATATAACATATTTGATAATTAAAATAAGGTAGAGATTAATTGTCAAACCCTAAACCCAATAATCTAATTTTCTTAAATTGTTATTTCTAATAAATTTAATTATATTATGAAAGAAGTGATATTATATTCAAAATTTATATATATATAATGTTTAAAGCCACATTAATTCACGCCAACCGATGTATAATTAGTATTTTATCTCTCCTCTTTCTTACTCTATCTTTCTTAATTAAATTTTGTTTTCCAATATATATATATAAAAGTTGAAATGGAATCATTTCGGTAGATTTCGTTCTTACTTCCAAACTTAAAATTAAAATAACAGTATATGTGTTTAAATCTAAGGCTGTGCAAAAAAACTGAAAAATCGGTAACTCAACCGAACCGATAGTTAACCGGTTTCATTTTAACAATTTATTGATTAACCGGTTATAGCGTTTTCGGTTAACCGATTTTTTACCGGTTAAACGGTTCGATTTTCTATTTACTTATTTTTTTAATGGTTTAACCGGTAAACCGATAATAATTTAATTATGTAATTTTATTTTATAATTTGTAAAACCGATACTATTAACAACCGGTAAATCGGTTTATAAAATAAAAGACAAAACCGGTCTTAACCGAAGGCATTTAACCGGTTAACCGGTCGGTTGAACACTCTAAATGGAATTAGATTTCGTTCTTGCTTCCAAATTTAAAATTAAAACAACAGTATATATGTTTAAATGATTTAAATTAAATCAATTATTTTTTATTTAACATTATAAAAATATAACTAATTTGCACAAAGTTGCTCAACCATAATTATTCAAAGTTTTTAAATGTCAAGTATTGATAACTCTTAATCTCCAATTACTACATTGTCTTCCCATTATCTTTAATTTCTCAAATTAAGGGAAATAACAAGCATTCTAAGTTTGATAACAAGTTATAAATATATTTGGTATGATTTCGACAATATTTTTCCATCGTTTGATAGTTTTCAGTCACTAAAAGGTAATAGCGATAATAAACTTGGTTTACTTTGTTTGTTTATATTATTATAATGCTAGCTCGGATAGATTTTGTGCAAACATTTTAACCCGAGTAGATTTCAAATTATGGCCACCCTTAGTGTAGGAGTTATCGGTGTAGAACTAATGTTGAAAATATTGAAAGAGAAACATTTATAATATATAGGACATCAATGAGCTCCTTTGTGGTTAAAGATGACGACAAGGTGATTAGGTCGTGGTGTATTTACTATGATTAGTTAATATTATTTAAATTCAATTAATTTAAAATTATTTTTAATTTTTAAAATAAATTTTAATTTGTAAAATTAATTTTAATATTTAATGTTAACATATATATTTTAAAATTAGTTAAATATGTATATTGAATGAATTGGAAGAAAAATTAAAGGTTAACATTAATAAAGTCTTAAAGCTTAACTTAATATATATATATATATATATATATATATATATATATATATATATATATATATATATATATATATATATAATATATATATATATATATATATATATAATAATAATAATAATAATACTTAAAGTTAATCAACGTCATCAGATATATAATCCATGTCATCAGGTATATATTTCACGTCATAATTTTTTCTCTTCTACTCTCTTTCTTAATAAAATTTTGTTTTTCATTTTATATATATATATATATATATATATATATATATATATATATATTTCCTTATCCTATATTATCTAAAAAATAATTATCTATATTAATATTAATTCAAGATATAAATAATTTTTTTTTATTTTAAATGCACCTAACTTATAATTTTTATATTTATTTATTATATATATATATAAATAAATTTTATTTTTATTTTTTTAAAATACACATAAATTCATAATTTTATATTTATTTGTTACCTTATATATATTATATATTTTTCATTATTAATTTTATATAAATACAATTTATCTTTTATCATACATTTTTTCTCTCATTTTATATATATATATATATATATAATATTTTCTTTATGAGTATGAATATTTTTTATATTAATATAAAAATTAACTAATTGATAATAAATATTAAATACAATATATATATATATATATATAAAATAATAAAATTATTTTAACAATCATAAGTGGTATAGAGGTTTAAATATTTATATTTCATATTTAAGACCAGTGTTCGAATCCTAAAACATGCAAATTTATATTTTCACAAATGTATTTTTGACAAGAATATATGGTGTCGCAACTTTTAAATAGATGATAGACATCTGAAAGTGTGAGGTCGGAATTAGTGGTTGGTTTGGCGAGCATTTGAAAGTTTGAGATCACGAGATGGAGGTCGGGTGGTGGGTGGTTTTTCAGTGTGAGGTCGGAATTAGGGGTTGGTATGATGAGCATTTGAAAGTGTGAGGTCACGAGATGGAAGTCGGGTGATGGGTGGTTTGTCGAGTGTGAGGTCGGGAATTAGTGGTTATTTTGACGTTGGATAAGAGGTCTGTGAGTTAATTGAGATTGGTTATTGATTTGTTGAAGTGATAGTAAAAGAGAGAGGTTGACTAAGATTGATGAGTGGTTTGTCGAGAGACAAAGGCATATGAAAAAGTGTGAGTCACAAGATTAAGATTAGTGAGTGGTTTGATGAGAGGATACAAAGACATATGAAAAAGTGTGAGTCACAAGATAAGAGCCAATTGTAGGGTTAATGGTTGAGTATGACGAGCATTTGAAAATGTGAGGTAAAGAGGTGGAGGGCGGGTGATGGGTGGTCTGTCAAGTGTGAGTGGAGAATCAGTGGTTGGTTTGACGTTGGATAAGAAGACTGTGATTAATTGAGATTAGTTGTTGATTTGTTGAAGTAGGAGTGAAAGAGAGCGGTTTACTAAGAATGATGGGTGATTTTTCGAGGGATAGAGACATATGAAAAAGTGTGAGTCGCAAGATTATGGTCAGTGGGTGGTTTGCCGAGGGATATAGAGGCATTTGAAAAAGTGTGAGTCACAACATGATGGTCAATTGAAGGATTAATGGTTGAGTTTGACGAGATATAAAAGGTGTGTCATCAATTGAGATCGACTAAGATTGGTGAGAGTAAAAGAGAGGTAGACTAAGATTGGTGAGTGATTTGTCGAAGGATAGAGACATATGAAAAAGTGTGAGTCATAAGATTATGGGTAAGTGGGTGGTTTGCCGATGGGATAAAGAGACATATGAAAAAGTATGAGTCACAAGATGAGAGTCAATTGGAGGGTTAATGGTTGAGTTTGCAGATATATAAGATGTGTGTCATCAATTGAGATCGACTAAAATTGGATGATAGTTTGCCGAGGGGATAAAAAATGCATATATAAAAGTGTGAGTCACATAATGAAAGTCAATTGAAGGTTAAGTGAGTGCCGAAGGAATACAATATATGTTAATATTAAGTTTAAAATTAAACTTAATTAATTTTATCTAATATATTTAAATAAATAATATTTTATATTTATTCTTATTCGTGCAAATTTACGGGATTTATGCTAATTAACATTCATGCATACAAATACAAGTTTGAGTTTTTTTTGTTTTGTTTTTTTTTTTATCTCACCCAATTACATCATCTTTCTATTTTATTTTTATTCACAACCTAAGGTATTCAATCTTATTCACATTATTTACGTTTATATAGCTTAGTAGTTAGTATGCTTTTTGTTAAAATAAATATCTTTTCTAATATACAAATCAACCTAAAGTCTTTCAATTCAATACATTCAAATATCAATTTATGAAATATCAATTTATTATCATGTAAGCAATTGGGTTTGTAAATTTACGCTATAATTAAATAGATATAACAGATTTAGTGTAATGTTTAAATTGTAAGAACTTTTTTTGTTTTACAAATAAAAAATGTAGTTTACACAAACTCTCTAGGCCTAGCTCACATAATTTCGTATGAAAATAATAATAGAAATCTCTCTTAGCTATATCATATATATCATTTTCTTTTCTTCTTTTTTTATTAAAATTTAGATAATTTTAATAGTTAAAACTTAACTTATCTAATAGGAACCGAATATTGGTAAATATCCTCCAAAATCTATTATCTATGCTAACAAATGCGTCGTCAAAATGATTGTATATATTTTGCTATGTCATCAACATATAGATTTATTTCAGAAAGGTCTTAATCAAAGTCTAAACAAAGAACTTTCTTAACTATTAATAGACTTGTGCACAAATTTCAAATTTAATCATTATAATTGGTATAATGTCATGTTCTTCAATTAAGAGTAAGGTATAGTGTTTGAATCAGAATGAATTCAAATTAATTTTAGGCATGACGTTACCAATAAATAAATTATGTAATGAATTCTCAAGTGCTGACGTTCACAACAAATGTCATAATACATCTCAACTATGTATAAGACTTATCATCGTGCCAACATTTGTGCACATGTAAGTGTCTTCTTTGAATAGTTATAGTGGCCCATAGTTGTAAGATGTACCTTGTGGACATAGTCTTTTAAGGCCATGGTTTTGTGCACATGTAAGTGTCTTCTTTGAATAGTCATAGTGGCCATAGTTGCAAAATGTATCTTGTGGACATAGTCTTTTAAGGCCATGGTTATTTAAATGCATTGTAGCAACTTCACATGCAATAATACTGCATGTACAAATACTTTTGACAGTATGTGTCACGTCCCAAAATTAGCTTTTTTAGACCGAGAAATCTGCGGTCCTGACAGATATCTAGGACCGTGGATGATGGCACCCAGACCGAGTGGTCCGACTGATGATTCCGCAAACAATGAATTATCTGGCAAGTACTCTTTTCTACTGATTTATAAACCCACACAGTGCTATTTATTCATGTATTTATATAAACGATGCATATGGTTTTCAAAGCATGTTTTCATTGCAAGTCCATGGTTTTCTAAAGAATGAAGTTTTAAGTTAAGGGTTATGGAATCTAAGAGATAATCATGAAGGAATTGACGGATACGGGAGGATGGCTACCAGGATGAGCTCTGGTGGTCTGATGCTCCCAAAATATGGCTTTGGAATTGACGAATGGATGCCTACCTTGGAGGATCAGCTCTCCGGACTAAGGGTCCCAAATATGTCTCAAGTATGCAACTATACATGATTGACTGATGAGATACCCTTAAAAAGACGCATGAATGCAATGCCTAATGAATGTCTTCTATTAAATACTTGTTGAGTCCCTAGACTCACTATGCTTGTGTGGTGTAGGAATCCAGCCAACGGATTTTATGACAGGTGAAAGAAGATTTGGAGTGGAGCATAGTACCGGAGATGTGTGTGGGAGGAGGGACCAAGACCGTAGAACCAACTTTTATATCAACCTTTTCAATGATCATGTCAAATAGGCACCCTAGAGCTTTCGCATTTATGTTCGAAATCACGTTAATTTAGGTGCATGAAAGTAGGAAAGTAGAGCGTAACAGTATGAGTATTGATTTTATTATAGGATCATTTTAATCTATTTATTTAATTTGGTTTTTGTTTGAAAACATATGTGGAGCTAGAGCTAGATCGAGCTGAGTCTACTGAGAAACCGAGAAATGACGTTTTGATACGTTGTTAAATTTGATATGAATAAGTGTAATTCAAAACTGACTTTTAATTTATAAATTTATAAGTTTGGTTGATATGTATATTAATTTTATATTTATTATATTATTTATAACAATACAATACAACTTTTAAAAATTAAATTTTATGAAAATAAAAATAGGTCAATCTAGTTAAAATGAAAAAGAATCTATACATTTTTTTTTTATAATTCATTATAATAAAAACCTTTCCAAACAAACATAAAAAAAAACCGTAATTATTCACATAGAAAGAGAAGCCCCCATAAAAAGTAAGTACTTCCTTTTCTATCCACCATTCTTTCATAGGGTGAGTTTCAACTAAGTTAGTTTCAAGTTAGTTGGGCTCTTTAACTAACTTATTTTATTTAATTATTTCTAAAATAATCTATTTTACTATTTAATTTTTTTTTATTTTTTATTTATTACATTTAAATTCATTATATATATATATATATATATATATATATATATATATATATATATATTATTAGTTTTTATAAATTTAAAATATTTAAATTATTATTTTGTACATATAACAACATTTTTTAAGATGTGGAAGTATAATTTTTATCCCATACCTAACAAATCATATTTGACGTTCCTAATAGCACATGATTGAGAGAAATATGGTAATCTTGTTACCAATGAAAATTTGAGAAAGAAAAAAACTTACGAGATTAAAGCCAACGTATTCAAACCGAAATGGATAACTTACAAAGAACAATCATTTGTGAAAGGTGTGACCAAGAATGTCATATGAGACATAACCACGATGTCTTGAGAAAAATCGTCAATAATCTAGAGTAATGATGATTGTAATCATTTTATGAATGATTAATTATTATATTATTATGGTTAAAATATTTTAAATTTATTATTATTTATTAGAATGTTAAAAGGAATATTTATTATATTATATAAATAATAATTGAAATATAAATAAATATATATTAAAATATAGATAATTAAATATATAAAAAATAATAATTTATATATATATATATATATATATAATGAATTTAAATGTAATAAATAAATAAATAAATAAAAAACTGAGTAAATAGTAAATTAGGTTAGTTTGGGAATGATTGAATAAAATAGGTTAGTTTGGAAAGTTGAACGGCAAACTAAGTTAGTTTAAAAGTTGAACGATAAATTAAGTTAGTTTGAGAATTGGTTCTGATTTCGATTGTTTTATTAGAGCTATTTTAAACTTGGATTATTTGAGTTATTTTGAATACTTTCTCAAATTTTAAAAGATTAACTCTTTATTATATCACTATAATTTAATTAATAAATCACTTCACTTATCAATAAAAATATTAAAATACATCTACTTTAATTTAAATTAAATTTTAAATACATAAGAATATATATTAATAATTAATGTTAAACAAATTTTAAATAGCCCATTTTTTTATAGAATAAATAACAACATATTATGAGTTTGATCTGAAACATACGTACGGACGAGTGGACGACCCAAATCTAATTTAGGTTGAGGAAACATTTTAGATATGTTATTTTAATAAAATATCATATTTTTGTCTTATTTGTATGATCTTTATCATACACTTTTTATACTTATAATATATCTGGAATTTCAATTGATTTATTTTAAGTAAACACGTTTTTACAATTATTAAAAATTCAATTGCAAATGCATAATTAAATGAAAATAATAATTAAATAACTTTTTGTCTAGAAAGTGACATTTGAATCTAGATATATCCAACAATGATACAGTTAATGGTGTTTGTTGCCATAAATTTGATTTGTGTTTGTGACTGCAATAAGAACACGTATTTATGATTTCATACTTATAATGATAAGACTATGGGTGTTTATTATTATTACCATTTTTTTTATTGGTTTTAGAGTGCTTTATGAACAGAAAAGATTAGGATGAGGCAAGCTAGACAGCCCCATACCCCACCTTCTTCACGTGTCCTTCAAAATAAATTAAAAAAAATAAATTAAAAAATTGTTTAAGATTTAAACTCATGACCTTAATAATAATATTAAATTATTTAACTGATTAGATTAATTTTTATTAATTTTAATATAAATTATTATATATTTTTAATAAGATAAAAGTTAAATAAAAAAAATAATATTTATAGAAAGTTTTAATCGCGGATAAAACATTTTCCGTAGTTAAAGCATATTAACGACGGTAAAATATCTGCCGTCAATCGTTGTTAAAAAAAATTAATCAATAAAGGCCGAAAAATACAGCACTTAATAATTTATAATGACGATTTATTAAACATACGATTTATAATGACGTTAATATCCACTAATTGTGGTTTTAAAAACCGCAGTTAAAAATATATTTGTTAATAAGGGCAGTAAAACTTACAATACTTAACCATCTTTAACTGCAGTTACTTTATCACCATTATTAAACAACATTTTTTGAGAAACTTTTAACTACAACCATTAAGTGCGGTAAAATTAACGTAATAAATAGTCTATAGTTTTATAAACTGTATTTAGAGACTATTAATTGCGAACCTACGGTAACTTTACCGCCCTTAGTTAATAGTCTTTAATTGCAATTTATAAAACTACCGTTATTGACTATTATGTACGAGATTTTTACCGCCTTTATTATTCAATATGATTTTAATGGAATTACTTTTAAATGCGGTAAAATTATAACAGTTAATAGTCGTATATAAATAATAAAATTTTCTACAACAATAATCTAGAAAATGACCAATAAAACTTATATTTAAATTATTTATATTATGTATATAACTTACACAAAATAATATATATTACAATTTTCTTTATACATTAGGTAAAATATAATTACATCAAAATATTATTGCAATAAATTTTGATTATATTTAAATATAATATAATAGAAGGTGTTTATTAACATAATCAAATAAAATAAATTATCATTCATAAGATTTATAACAATTTATTTTCCTTCTTTTTGCATTTTTACAGATTGTTTCAAGCTGGTCGGATTTGGGAGATACAAATCCTAACAGATTTCATTCGTTTTAAGGATTTTAATATAGGATTTCTTGACCACCTTGTCATTCTCTTAT
The DNA here is from genome assembly GCF_907164915.1 of Impatiens glandulifera. Classification (NCBI taxonomy): domain Eukaryota; kingdom Viridiplantae; phylum Streptophyta; class Magnoliopsida; order Ericales; family Balsaminaceae; genus Impatiens; species Impatiens glandulifera. The sequence continues at coordinate 21,235,869 of NC_061870.1, read as the reverse complement.
TTGGGAGTGGCCACAGTCTTCTTTTGCTTTTCCCCGTCATCTTTTTCCGGCTGCTCGTACATGACCTCAATGGTATCCATGTTTCCATTCCGACATCTTAGCTCGAATTTTTTCGGTTTTGTACTCGTTAAGTCAATCTCAATACAAATGCGAGCAAACGTGACCCGTTCAAATGAGTTAAAGTCGGGATCGAGCTTAAACTGGGGAGGGATTAAGAACTTATACAAAAAAAAATTAATATATGATAATAATTACTTTTCTTAATGTAAAGTTAAATATTTAATAAAATTAACTTCAACTTAAAAATGTATTTACTAACCTTACATTTGATTAATAAATTTCTTAATTTTATATAGATATTACTATTTTATTTAATTGACTCAATATTTAAAAAATAGGATATCAATTTATTTTAAGTCAATTAAATGACGTCAAATAATAAGAATAGTTTGGATTTATGAAAACTAATAACAACAATAAAGTTGATTTAAACCCTAAAGCTCTAATTTAAGAATTTGGATCCTAATAGATTTATCAGGTGTCTCTAAATATTTATTCTTTAATTCTAAAATCTTAATACTTTATGTCGATAAATTGAGATTATATTTAATTACGGAAATATACGTGAATCTTCAAATGAAGAACGATTCATGGTTCATTGAGTCGTTCTTCGTTGTTCTTCGGATCTTCTCTCGATCTTGGATCTCCCAGTTCTGGATCTGGACTTGGATCGGTAATGAATGATGTAGGTGGGGTTTAGGTCTTCCAACCCTCTATCGATAACCCTTTAATATTCTTGGGAGATGAACAAACCTCTACATTTTGTCTGATGAGAGAAACATAATAGGTAGACTATCTATATATGGGTTGATGACCTAAACCTAATATACCCATTTACTATTCGACTCATCAATGAAATAGTAAATGATATTTCAGCTTCTACAAAAATATATCATCATATTTATTATAGATGTCTAAATAAATCCATAGTCTCTATACTTTAATAGACCATATATCATTATTAAATAATATATGTACCCAAATATTAAAATCAATTTCAACATTTACCTTGATTAATCCAATCAAGTTCATTTTAATCAATTATGTTCCCACTTATCATAATATATATTTTATCAATAATGTATCAAACATATTATATTTTGTTATTTCTCTAATGTGGAAGAAACATACTATTTTAATTTTATTATTGTGACATTCAAATTTTTCTTATATTTTCATTTATTTTAATATAATGAAAGTCATATACATAATACATTATTAAAATTGGAAAACAAACTAATATGAACAAAACAAAAATACCAACGTGCCAATCTAACTCTATAAAACGCCAAATCAAGCCCACAAAAACTAAAATCAAGCATGCACAATGACATTGCTGAAAATGAAATCATCAAACATAGAAAGTAAAGAAAACAAACAACCAACAACAAACACTCATTTATTTCTACTTAATTATATAGTCCCTATCCAACAAACTTTTTAAAAAAAGTTATTGCAATATTTTTTTTGATTTTTACCCCTTCAATTTTTTCTTATTTTCATTTTTACCAATATTAGATCTGACCAATAAATAAATATATATATATATATATTTAGAAAATTGAAGTTGTATCTTAATGGAACGATAAATCGACATATTAAAATCCATAACAGTTAGTTAATTTTGAGCAACATAATTAAAATTAATGTAAAACTTAGTATGCAATACCAATAATGATCCACTATAAATATACATGTCTATCGAAAGACAAAACACAAATTCATAGAAAGAAAGAGAGATGGCTAAGAGAAATGAGGAAGAAGCTAATGCCCAAGTTAACATATGGAATTATGTATTCGGCTTCGCAGACATGGCAGTAATTCGTTGCGCCATTGATCTTGACATACCCGACATCCTCGAAAACCATGTGGCCGATAGCCCCATGACTCTCTCCGATCTATCCTCAGCCGTCGGATGTCCCCCTTCCACCCTCCACCGCATCATGCGATATTTAGTCAATCGTCGCATCTTTCGCGAAGAGCCCAAAGAAATTTATGGCTCCAAATCAAAGGGTTATGTCTCAACTCCTATTTCTCGTCTCCTCATGAGAAACCATAACAAAAGCATGGCCTCATTCATTCGGTTGCAGAGCAGCCCTTTTATGTTGGCACCCTGGTTGGGACTAAGCAAAAGTGTCCTAACTGACTGCAAATCCCACGCGTTTGAAGTAGCCAACGGCAAGGATGTATGGAGCTATGCTGAGGCAAATGCAGACCGTATCAAGATGATCAACGATGCAATGGCGTGTGATGCCAGGCTGACGGTGCCAGCTATTATTCGAGGATGTCCGGAGGTTTTCCAAGGATTGGAGTCGGTTGTGGATGTCGGTGGAGGGAATGGCACGACGCTGAGTTTGCTGGTGGAGGCTTTTCCGTGGATTCGTGGCATTAATTTTGATCTTCCACATGTTGTTTCCGTCGCAAAAGAATGTGTTGGTGTTGAACATGTTGGCGGGGACATGTTCAAAATGATTCCAAAAGCTGATGCAATTTTCATGAAGGTGAACAAAATATTAATAATCATCGTCACAATCATAGTCAATTTTGAAAAAACAATTTTTATTTATGTTGGTATAAAAAGTATGAATAAATTAGATGTAACATTTTAAAGTAAATGTCAAGGAAAAAAGTAATTTTATTTTTTACAAACCCTTAGATAATGCTACAATTTTTTTTATCACACTTTTTTAACAAATAGAATTATTTTAAAGTTTTTGACTAATATGGTAGTTGGTATGCCATCAATTTCTACATACATTATTTTCCATCATTAAAAGTTTCAATTATTACTTGTGTTAATTTTTAAGTAATCAATTTCCATTGCCTATCTTCTAGTGGACTCTGCATGACTGGGGAGATGAAGATTGCATCAAGATCTTGAAGAATTGTAAAGATGCTCTTCCGAAAGGCAAAGGAAAGGTGATAATAGTTGAGGCGTTACTTAAAGAAGACGGAGTCGGAGTCGAGGAAGCGGAAGAGAAGGTGAAGGAAGAAGACGATCTTGAGTATGTGAGGCTCATGTTGGATATGGTGATGATGGCTCATACTGAAACCGGAAAAGAAAGGACACTAAAACAATGGGAAGATGTTATCAACAAAGCTGGCTTTTCTCGATACACTGTTCATTGCATTCCAGCCGTTCAATCTGTGATCGTTGCTTATGCTTGATCGATCCTAGATTTAATAAAAATAAATAAAGATATTTCTTTATTAATGAATGTTGGAATGTTGGAATGCTAATAAAGTTTTAATCTTTATATTTTATATATTTCCTATTAATGTCAATAATGTTGGTTTCATTAACATATAACATATTTTGTAATTAAAATAAGGTAGAGATTAATTGTCAAACCCTAAATCCAATATTTTGAATTAATATTAATATACATAATTTTTTTATATCTTGAATTAATTGTTTATATCTTGAATTAATATTAATATAGATAATTTTTTTAAATGATATAGGGTAAGGAAATATATTTATATATACAAAATAATAAAATTATTTATATATATCGGTTTAAATATTTACATTTCATGCTTAAGAACAGTGTTCGAATCCCAAAACATGCAAATTTATATTTTCAAAATTGTATTTTTACTATAATATATGGTGGCGCAACTTTTAAACAAATGATAGACATCTGAAAGTGTGAGGTCAGAATTAGTGGTTGGTTTGGCGAGCATTTGAAAGCTTGAGATCACGAGATGGAGGTCGGGTGGTGGGTGGTTTGTTAGTGTGAGGTTAGAATTAGGGCTTGGTATGACGAGCATTTGAAAGTGTGAGGTCACGAGATGGAGGTCGGGTGATGGGTGGTTTGTCGAGTGTGAGGTCGAGAATTAGTGGTTGTTTTGACGTTGGATAATAGGTCTGTGATCAATTGAGATTGGTTGTTGATTTGTTAAAGTGAGACTAAAAGAGAGAGGTTGACTAAGATTGATGAGTAGTTTATCGAGGGATAGAGCCATATGAAAAAGTGTGAGTCACAAGATTATGATTAGTAGGTGGTTTTCCGAGAGGATACAAGGACATATGAAAAAGTGTGAGTCACAAGATTATGATTAGTAGGTGGTTTTCCGAGGGGATACAGGGACATATGAAAAAGTGTGAGTCACAAGATAAGGGTCAAATGGAGAGTTAATGGTTGAGTATGACGAGCATTTGAAAATGTGAGGTCACGAGATAAAGGTCAGGTGATGGGTGGTTTGTCGAGTGTAAGGTCGGGAATTAGTGGTTGGTTTGACGTTGGATAAGAGGTCTGTGATTAATTGAGATTGGTTGTTGATTTGTTGAAGTGGGAGTAAAAGAGAGCGGTTGACTAAGATTGATGAATGATTTTTCAAGGGATAGAGACATATGAAAATGTGTGAGTCGTAAGATAGGGTTAGTGGGTGGTTTGCCGAGGGAATAAAGAGGCATATGAAAAAGTGTGAGTCACAAGATGAGGGTCAATTAGAGGGTTAATGGTTGAGTTTGACGAGATATAAAAGGTGTGTCATCAATTGAGATCGACTAAAATTGGTGGGTGGTTTGCCGATGGAATAAAAAATATATATGAAAAAGTGTGAGTCACAAGATTAAAGTCAATTGAAGGGTTAAGTGAGTGCCGAAAGGATAAAATATATATTAATATTAAGTTTAAAATTAAACTTAATTCTTACCGACTAAAACTAATTTAAAATTAATTAAATTTGAATAATATTAATTTTATCTAATATATTTAAATAAATAATATTTTATATTTATTCTTATTTGTGCAAATGTACGTGATTTGTACTAATTAACAATTTATATGCATACAAATACAAATTTGAGTATTTTTTTTTATCTCACCCAATTCCATCATCTTTCTATTTTATTTTTATTTACAACATAATGTATTCAATCTTATTCACATTATTTACGTTTATATAGCTTAGTAGTTAGTATGCTTTTTGTAAAAATAAATATCTTTTCTAATATACAAATCAACCTAAAGTCTTTCAATTCAATACATTCAAATATCAATTTATTATCATGTAAGCAATTGGGTTTGTAAATTTAGGCTATAATGAAAAGATATAACAGATTTAGTGTAATGTTTAAATTGTAAGAACTTTTTTTGTTTTACAAATAAAAAATGTAGTTCACACAAACTTTCTAGGCCTAGCTCACATAATTTAGTATGAAAATAATAATAGAAATCTCTCTTAGCTATATCATATATATCATTTTCTTTTCTTCTTTTTTTTTATTAAAATTTAGATAATTTTAATAGTTAAAACTTACCTTATCTAATAGGAACTGAATATTGGTAAATATCTTCCAAAATCTATTATCTATGCTAACAAATGCGTCGTCAAAATGATCGTATATATTTTGCTATGTCATCAACATATAGATTTATTTCAGAAAGGTCTTAATAAAAGTCTAAACAAAGAACTTTCTTAACTATTAATAGACATGTGCACAAATTTCAAATTTAATCATCAGAATTAATTGGTATAATGTCATGTTCTTCAATTAAGAGTAAGGTATAGTGTTTGAATCAGAATTAATTCAAATTAATTTTAGGCATGACGTTACCAATAAATAAATTATGTAACGAATTCTCAAGTGCTGACGTTCACAACAAATGTCATAATACATCTCAACTATGTATAAGACTTATCATCGTGCCAACATTTGTGCACATGTAAGTGTCTTCTTTGAATAGTTATAGTGGCCCATAGTTGTAAGATGTACCTTGTGGACATAGTCTTTTAAGGTCATGGTTTTGTGCACATGTAAGTGTCTTCTTTGAATAGTCATAGTGGCCCATAGTTGCAAGATGTACCTTGAGGACATAGTCTTTTAAGGCCATGGTTATTTAAATGCATTGCAGCAACTTCACATGCAATAATACTGCATGTACTAATACTTTTGACAGTATGTGTCACGTTCCAAAATTATCTTTTTTAGACCGAGGAATCTACGGCCCTGACAGAGATCTAGAACTGTGGATGATGGCACCCAGGACCGAGTGGTCCGACCAATGATTCCGCAAACAAGGAATTATCTGGCAAGTACTCTTTTCTGCTGATTTATAAACCCACACAGTGCTATTTATTCATGTATTTATATAAACGATGCATATGGTTTTCAAAACATGTTTTCATTGCAAGTCCATGGTTTTTCTAAAGAAGGAAGTTTTAAGTTAAGGGCTATGGAATCTAAGAGATAATCATGAAGGAATTGACGGATACGGGGGATGACTACCAGGATGAGCTCCTGTGGTCCAATACTCCCAAAATATGGATGGTGGAATTGACGAATGGATGCCTACCTTAGAGAATCATCTCTCCGGGCTAAGGGTCCCGAATATGGCTCATGTATGCAACTATACATGATTGACTAATGAGATACCCTTAAAAAACTCATTGATGCAATGCCTAATGAATGTCTTCTATTAAATACTTGTTGGGTCCCTAGACTCAATATGCTTATGTGGTGTACGAATCCAGCCAACGGATTTTATGACAGGTGAAGGAAGATTTGGAGTGGAGCATGGTGTCGTAGATGTGTGTGGGAGGAGGGACCAAGACCACCGTAAAACCGACTTTTATATCAACCTTTTCAATGATCGTGTCAAATAGGCACCCTAGAGCTTATGCATTTATGTTCGAAATCACAATGATTTTGGTGCATGAAAGTAGGAAAGTATGAGTATTGATTTTATTATAGGATCATTTTAATCTGTTTATTTAATTTGGTTTTTGTTTGAAAACATATGTGGGTCTGAAGCTAGAGCTAGATCGAGCTGAGTCTACTGAGAAACCGAGAAATGACTTTTTAATACGTTGTTAAATTCGATGTGAATAAGTGTAATTGAAAACTGATTTTTAATTTATAAATTTATATGTTTGGTTGATATGTATATTAATTTTTTATTTATTATATTATTTATAACAATACAATGCAATTTTTAAAAATTAAATTTTATGAAAATAAAAATAGGTCAATCTAGTTAAAATGAAAAAGAATCTATACATTTTTTTTTTATAATTCATTATAATAAAAACCTTTCCAAACAAACATAAAAAAAACCCTTAATTATTCACATAGAAAGAGAAGCCGGAGTTGGTCCCAGCCACCCATAAAAAGTAAGTACTTCCTTTTCTATCCACCATTCTTTCATAATAAAGTTAGTTTCAAGTTAGTTTGGCTCTTTAACTAACTTATTTTATTTAATCATTTCTAAAATAATCTATTTTACTATTAATTTTTTTTATTTATTTATTTATTACATTTAAATTCATTATATATATATATATATATAAATTATTAGTTTTTATAAATTTAATATATTTAAATTATTATTTTGTACATATAACAACATTTTTTAAGATGTGGAAGTATAATTTTTATCCCATACCTAACAAATCATATTTGACGTTCCTAATAGCACAAGACTGAGAGAAATATGGTAATCTTGTTACCAATGAAAATTTGAGAAAGAAAAAAAACTTACGAGATCAAAGCCAACGTATTCAAACCGAAATGGATAACTTACGAAGAACAATCATTTGTGAGAGGTGTAACCAAGAAGGTCATATGAGACATAACCACGATGTCTTGAGAAAAATCGCCAATAATTTAGAGAAACGATGATTGTAATCATTTTATCAATGGTTAATTATTATATTATTATGGTTAAAATATTTTAAATTTATTATTATTTATCAATTATTTATTAGAATGTTAAAAGGAATATTTATTATATTATATAAATAATAATTGAAATATAAATAAATATATATTAAAATAAAGATAATTAAATATATAAAAAATAATAATTTAAATATATATATATATATATAATGAATTTAAATGTAATAAATAAAAAAATAAATAAAAAAATGAGTGAATAATAAATTAGGTTAGTTTGGGAATGATTGAACAAAATATGTTAGTTTAGAAAGTTGAATGGCAAACTAAGTTAGTTTAGAAAGTTGAACGATAAATTAGGTTAGTTTGAGAATTGGTTCTGATTTCGATTGTTTTATTAGAGGTATTTTAAACTTGGATTATTTGAGTTATTTTGAATACTTTCTCAATTTTTAAAAGATTAACTCTTTATTATATCATTATAATTTAATTAATAAATCACTTCACTTATCAATAAAAATATTAAAATACATCTATTTTAATTTAAATTAAATTTTAAATACATACAAATATTTTAATAATTAATGTTAAACAAATCTTAAATAACCCATTTTTTTTATAGAATAAATAACAACATATTATGAGTTTGATCTGAAACATACGTACGGACGAGTGGACGACCCAAATCTAATTTATGTTGAGGAAACATTTTAGATATGTTATTTTAATAAAATATCATATTTTTGTCTTATTTGTATGATCTTTATCATACACTTTTTATACTTATAATATATCTGGAATTTCAATTGATTTATTTTAAGTAAACACGTTTTTACAATTATTAAAAATTCAATTGCAAATACATAATTAAATGAAAATAATAATTAAATAACTTTTTGTCTAGAAAGTGACATTTGAATCTAGATATATCCAACAATAATGATACAGTTAATTATGGTGTTTGTCGCCATAAATTTGATTTGTGTTTGTGACTGCAATAAGAACACGTATTTATGATTTCATAGTTATAATGATAAGACTATGGGTGTTTATTATTATTACCATTTTTTTTTATTGGTTTTAGAGTGCTTTATGAACCGAAAAGATTAGGATGAGGCAATCTAGACAGCCCCATAGCCCACCTTCTTCACGTGTCCTTCAAAATAAATTAAAAAAATAAATTAAAAAATTGTTTAAGATTTAAACTCATGACCTTAATAATAATATTAAATTATTTAACTGATTAGATTAATTTTTATTAATTTTAATATAAATTATTATATATTTTTAATAAGATAAAAGTTAAATAAAAAAATAATATTTATAGAAAGTTTTAATCGCGGATAAAATATTTTCCGTAGTTAAAGCATATTAACGAGGGTAAAATATCTGTCGTCAATCGCTGTTAAAAAAAATTAATCAATAAAGGCAGAAAAATACCGCATTTAATAATTTATAATGATGATTTATTAAACTTACAATACTTAACCATCTTTAATTGCAGTTACTTTACCGCCATTATTAAACAATATTTTTTTAGCGATGAAACTTTTAACTACAACCATTAAGTGCGGTAAAATTAACGTAATAAATAGTGTATAGTTTTATAAACTGTATTTAGAGACTATTAACTGCGAACCTACGGTAACTTTATCGCCCTTAATTAATAGTCTTTAACTGCGATTTATAAAACTACCGTTATTGACTATTATGTACGATATTTTTACCGCCTTTACTATTCAATATGATTTTAATGGAATTACTTTTAAATGCGGTAAAATTATAACAGTTAATAGTCGTATATAAATAATAAAATTTTCTACAACAATAATCTAAAAAATGACCAATAAAACTTATATTTAAATTATTTATACTATATATATAACTTACACAAAATAATATATATTACAATTTTCCTAATACATTATGTAAAATATAATTACATCAAAATATTATTGCAATAAATTTTGATTATATTTAAATATAATATAATAGAAGGTGTTTATTAACATAATCAAATAAAATAAATTATCATTCATAAGATTTATAACAATTTCTTTTCCTTCTTTTTGCATTTTTACAGATTGTTTCAAGCTGGTCAGATTTGGGAGATACAAATCCTAACATATTTCATTCGTTTTAAGGATTTTAATATAGGATTTTTTGACCACCTTGTCATTCTCTTATTTGGGAGTGGCCACAGTCTTCTTTTGCTTTTCCCTGTCATCTTTTTCCGGCTGCTCGTACATGACCTCAATGGTGTCCATGTTTCCATTCCGACATCTTAGCTCGAATTTTTCCGGTTTTGTACTCGTTAAGTCAATCTCAATACAAATGCAAGCAAACGTGACCCGTTCAAATGAGTTAAAGTCGGGATCAAGCTTAAACTGGGAGGGATTAAGAACTTATACAAAAAAAAAATAATATATGATAATAATTACTTTTCTTAATGTAAAGTTAAATATTTAATAAAATTACACTACAACAAAACATACTTTCAGCGACCCTTATATGCCAACCCATATTAAGCGTGGGTAAAAATTAAAAGAAAAAACTTTTGCCAACCTTTATATCTATACCACACCACCTTTATTTTTTTTATATATCAACTTTGTAACTTTGTTAAAACCTTATAATTTAAATATTCTAACTTTTAATAATTTTTATGTTTTATTTTTAAACTTGGTAAATATTTTATTTGAATTTTTTAATTTTTTTTAAATTAAATTTGACTTAAAATTTTGTTAACATTAAAATTTAATTAATATTTTTTATATAATATAATTTTTAAACTTTTTATAGTATTATTAATATATGTCTTTTATTTAATTATTATTTAAATTTAATTAAATTAAAAGTAAATATGAGAGAGTTCATTAGTTTCAGAAGTGTTAATATGACATTTATCCCACATCGGAGAAAAAGAAGAAGTTTTTGGTATATAAAATATGAGAGAGTTCATTAGTTTTTGAAGTGTTTTTAAGATTATAATGTGTTGGAATATAGGTTCACCCTAAGGGTTTAGGGTTATGTTCATCAGATACTTGAGAGATAAAGGTCAAATGTGATAATAGTAGAGATAAAAAAATAACAACTAAAATGAAAATAGAAAAAAACAAATTTAAAAAAAATAGTTTAAAAATAAAATAGACTTTTAGCGACGTTTTTTTAATTTTGACAACGCTTAAATAAGCGTCGTTAAAACTTTTGCCTTTCGGCAACGCTTGTACCGACACTTAAATAAGCGTGGTAAAAACATGCGCCCACCCTGCTTTTGGCGACGCAAGAATAAGTGTCGGTAATGTTTCTGGCGACGCTTTTAAAGGTTGGCAGAAATCTTTTTAAGCGTCGCCGAAAGTCATTTTTGTTGTAGTGTTAACTTCAACTTAAAAATGTATTTACTAACATTACATTTGATTAATAAATTTCTTAATTTTATATTGATATTACTATTTTATTTAATTGACTCAATATTTAAAAAACAGGATATCAATTTACTTTAAGTCAATTAAATGACTGCAAATAATAAGAATAGTTTGGATTTATGAAAACTAATAACAACAATAAAGTTGATTTAAACCCTAAAGCTCTAATTTAAGAATTTGGATCCTAATAGATTTATCAGGTGTCTCTTTAAATATTTATTCTTTAATTCTATAATCTTAATACTTTATGTCGATAAATTGAGATTATATTTAATGACGGAAATATACGTGAATCTTCAAATGAAGAACGATTCATGGTTCATTAAGTCGTTCTTCGTTGTTTTTCGGATCTTCTCTCGATCTTGGATCTCCCAGTTCTGGATCTGGACTTGGATCGGTAATGAATGATGTAGGTGGGGTTTAGGTCTTCCAACTCTCTATCGATAACCCTTTAATATTCTTGGGAGATGAACAAACCTCTACCTTTTGTCTGATGAGAGAAACATAATAGGTTGACTATCCACTAGTAATAAATGTGTTATTAGTGGCGAAATTTAATGGCGGTATATAAAACCGTAGTTAATACCTTAAATTTAACTGCGGTATATAAAACCGCAGTTAATATCTTACTTTTAACTGCGGTATATAAACCGCAGTTAATAGTCTTATTTTTAACTACGGTATATAAAAACCGCAGTTAAAGTTAAGACTTTTAAATACGGTATATAAAACCGCAGTTAAAAGTCTTACATTTAACTACGGTATATAAAACTACAGTTAAAAGTCTTACATTTAACTGCGGTATATAAAACTGCAGTTAAAAGTCTTACATAAAACTATAAACTGCAATTAAAAGTTTTACCTGGTATATAAAACCACATTTAAACGTCTTACTAAGATTATCAAACATAAAAAATCTTATTAATAAATCTTAATTTGTATTATTTTAGAAATTACTTGGGATACAACATAAACTTCTTAATTTCTATTATTTTAAAAATTAATTATGATATAAGTATTTAAAGATTTGTGTAGATAATATTATAAAAATTAAATAATAAAGTATTTATCATCAATCAAATAATGTATAATAAATTTATTATTAATATTATAAATATATATATAGATATTTTTATTAAGTTATTAAAATTATGTATTACTAATATTATTTATAAATAGGTTATATTATTAAAAATGTATATAAATTATTTATTAATGTGATTAAATAAATAAAACAAAGTATAATTGAGATTTGTTATAGACTTGTTCAATTTATTTTATTTTTGTATAATTGTAATGGTAAGTTTAATTTTATAGAATATGTATTATATATAAATATGAATTAAATAAATATATTAAAATTTTAAAATTTGGAGATACTTTATTTATGAAAAATCTTATGTATATATATAATTTATTTACTAATAATTATTCTAAAATCATACTTTAAAATAACCTTCCAAATATATATATATATATATATATATATATATATATATATATATATATATATATATATATAAATATATATATATATATATAAATATATTATTTGTGCTTAATAATATATATAAATTATTTACTATTCAATATTTATATAAAACACATTATTTTAACTATTATATATAAAATCGTAATTAAAAAGCGTAACTTACAGGTTAGTGAAGTTTGTAGGCAATTACATCCGCCCTCACTTGGGCTCAAAATTTTAATTTTTAGTATATAATATTATTAAATATATATTATATATTATTATCTATTTTACCATATAATATCATATTCTTTTATATTTATTTATAATAAGTTAATTTTTTCTCTCTGTATTATATATAATAATGTACATTTTTTCTCTCTACATATTATATAATAATATTTTATTTATTTCTCTCTTTATATTATATATAATATATTAATTTTTTTCCTCTTCATATTATATTTAATATAATAATATATTAAATTTTCTCTCTCTAATTTGTAAGCGATTTTATTATTTTTTTATATAATTTTTTTATTCTTAATATTATTAGGCCCATTTTCTATCTATCTATCAAGATCTTTATTGTATTTGTTGTAGCTATTTTATATCATTAACCCTAACTATATTGTTTACATTGTAGTCTCTTTTCTATCTCTAATATTTTTAAATTTTTTTACCATAAATCCAACCATAACCTAAAATTTATTTTTGAGGTTACATTTTAAAATTTTTAAATTTATTTATTTATTAGTTCTTATTCTTATATTTATCTTTATAATCTCTTCATATTTTAAAATATTTATCAAAAATTTTCATTATAAAAACAGCATACATAATATATCACAAATATTATTAAATGAGGCTTCAAAATCACCAAAAGCACATCAATATTTACTAACATAGATATTTTTTCTTGTTTTAAAATTAAATGATCTAGTTATATATTTTTGTATATTTAATATGTTTTTAATAAAATTTACGATTATTATATTTATTTTAATTTTGGGGCACAAAATTTGAATTTTCATTATTATTATAATTCTATATTTATGTATATTATAAATAATATTATTTATTATTATAAATTATAGTTATTATTTAATAATTAATTTAATTTTAATTAATATCTAAAATTTTAATTATAATACAAATTTTAAATTATATTTATTTAATTGAAGTATTATTAATAATTGTAATAAAATAAACTTAAAATAAAATTTATATATAAAATAAAAAAAAATATTCTTTATAATATAAGTAAATATAGAAAATAATAATTAATAAAATTATCGTTATAAAATAAATAAACATTTTTAATTAAAATATTAAATTATTTAAAATATATATATTAAAAATGATTATATATAATAATAATAGTAAAACTAAATAAAATATATTTTATGTATTATATAATAATAAGTTATATATAAAATAAATTGAAAATAAATTTTAACTTATAATATACATGATTTTAGAATTTTAATAGGTTTTAAATTCTTAATTTTAACTGTTTTATAATTTTATTGGAATATAAGTTGAAAATATAATAGTGTATACAAAATTATGTATTATAATTGTTTACACAAAAATGATAAAGAGATTATTTTCAATCAAAATATATGAATATTTATTATTAAGTGAATAAATTATTTACAATTATAATAATGTAATTTTTAATAATAAAAAATAAAATATTTGTATAGTTGTTATTAATGTAATAAATCACCCAATTTTTAGAATATGTGTTATATATAAATATTAACTTATAAATAAGACTTTTATTATTAATTAAATTCTTATTTTATAAATTAATTAGTGATGAATTAGTCTTTTAATTAGTTAAAAAAATATTTTTGTATTTAATTATGAGAGAAAATTATGATAAAAAACAATTCTGTATATTTTTGATAATTATATATCTAACAAATGAATATAAAATAGTAATATAATAAAACTTATATATTAAGGTGGTAATTTATTTTTTTATTATTTTTGGAAATAAATTCACATTTGAAGTATAAATATAAATAATTTTATAAAAGTAAGTTAAAAAATGTTTATCCTCAATTAACTAATTAAGTAAATCAATTAAGTAAATGTAGATATTTGTATGAACTTATTTTATAAATTAATTAATTATTTATTAAACTATTATTTTATTATTGACATATTTATTTAGTATAAAATTTTATTTAAAACAAAATTTATTTTTAGTATTATGTATAAACTTTTTTTTATAAAAATATATCAAACTAACTCAACTTAATATTTGATACATTCATATAAAAGTTTATCTAAATCTAACAAATATAATATGTTAATAATTAATTATAATACATGATCATTCCTAAATTAAATTGGACAAATATTAATATGAGAGGGAATTTAGTGAGGGAATGACGTGGCATAATCTTATTCGTTGAAAAAATCAAATAATTACTCTCTTTTCTCTTTTTCCTCCCACTTTTACATTTTCTAACCAATGAAGGTGATGCACGTCATTCTCTCACCAAATTCTCTCCCTCTATCACTCCTCTATTAATATTTTATATTTTATAAAAATAAGATTATGAATTTAATAATTGAAAGTTAACTAGATTTACAAAATTATTTATAATTCTTTTATCATGTATGATTTATAAAAACAATTAAAAGTCCTAATGTCTAATGCTTGAAATTAGAAATTTATTGTTAGATTTGTAAATGTATATAAAATTTGTAAATATGTATCAATTTTAATATTATATATTATTTTATAAAATTTATAGTTATACATGGATAAAATAAAATTATATCTCTAAATTTTAATATTAAATTTAAAAAATTAAATATAGTTCTATTTATTAAATTATTAAAAGTAATAAAAAAACTAATTATTATTGTAATAAATATATTAATCTAATCTAATATATAAATACAGAAAAATTAATATATATATATATATATAATTTTATAAAAATTAAATATCAAATTAAATTCATAATATACATGATTTTAAGAATATAAATAATATATAAATAATGACTTTTTAATTTGCATGATATAAATTTAAAGTTGTATACAAAATTATAAAGGTTTAAACAAGATGATAAAGACTTAGATAAGTAATAAAGAATTTAAAAATTAATTATAACCATTTTTAAGAAATGCGTTATATATAAATATGACCCAGTAAATGTATATTTTAATATGAATTAATTTTTTTAATTAATTAGTAATAAATGAGTGTATTCATTAATCTTTTAATATAAACTAATTTTTTTAATTAATTATTAAATGAATTAGTCTACTCATTTAATATACTCATTTAATTTAATATGTATAATAAAGATATAACTAATTTATTTAAAGTTAAATAATATGTTTAACAAAATAAAATATATTTGTATATATAATGAATATATGACTTATATATAGATAAGTGTGAGTTAAAGAAATAATATATTAAAAAAGTGAATGAATAACTATTAATAAATTTGACTAACACATCAAAAATATTTATATATATATATATATATATATATATATATATATAAATATAAAATATATATATATATAAATATAAATATATATATATATATATATATATATATATATATATATATATATATATATATATATATATATATAACGTGTATATATAAATCTTAATTAGAAAAAATGAATTATTAGATAATTATTAATAAATTTATGACATAATTAAAATAATGAGATGTCTTTAAATGAAATATATATATATATATTATCAAAATTTTAATTATATATTTAAAATATATAGTTAATTTAGGGTTTGACAATTAATCTCTACCTTATTTTATATATTATATTTAATTTGGTTTTTGTTTGAAAACATATGTGAGTTCGAAGCTAGAGCTAGATCGAGCTAAGTCTACTCTGTTTATTTAATTTGGTTTTTGTTTGAAAACATATGTGAGTTTGAAGCTAGAGCTAGATCGAGCTGAGTCTACTGAAAAACCGAGAAATGACTTTTTGATATGTTGTTAAATTTGATATGAATAAGTGTAATTCAAAACCGATTTTTAATTTATAAATTTATAAGTTTGGTTGATATGTATATTAATTTTATATTTATTATATTATTTATAACAATACAATAAAACTTTTAAAAATTAAATTTTATGAAAATAAAAATAGGTCAATCTAGTTAAAATGAAAAAGAATCTATACATTTTTTTTTATATAATTCATTATAATAAGAACCTTTCCAAACAATTAAACATAAAAAAAAACCTTAATTATTCACATAGAAAGAGAAGCCGGAGTTGGTCCCAGCCACCCATAAAAAGTAAGTACTTCCTTTTCTATCCACCATTCTTTCATAATAAAGTTAGTTTCAAGTTAGTTTGGCTCTTTAACTAACTTATTTTATTTAATCATTTCTAAAATAATCTATTTTACTATTTAAAATTTTTATTTATTTATTTATTACATTTAAATTCATTATATATATATATATAAATTATTAGTTTTTATAAATTTAATATATTTAAATTATTATTTTGTACATATAACAACATTTTTTTAAGATGTGGCAGTATAATTTTTATCACATACCTAACAAATCATATTTGACGTTCCTAATAGCACATGATTCAGAGAAATATGGTAATCTTGTTACCAATGAAAATTTGAGAAAGAAAAAAACTTACGAGATCAAAGCCAACGTATTCAAACCGAAATGGATAACTTACGAAGAACAATCATTTGTGAGAGGTGTGACCAAGAAGGTCATATGAGACATAACCACGATGTCTTGAGAAAAATCGTCAATAATTTAGAGAAATGATGATTGTAATCATTTTATGAATGATTAATTATTATATTATTATGGTTAAAATATTTTAAATTTATTATTATTTATCAATTATTTATTAGAATGTTAAAAGGAATATTTATTATATTTTCTAAATAATAATTGAAATATAAATAAATATATATTAAAATATAGATAATTAAATATATAAAAAAATAATAATTTAAATATATATATATATAATGAATTTAAATATAATAAATAAATAAATAAATAAAAAACTGAGTGAATAGTAAATTAGGTTAGTTTGGGAATAATTGAACAAAATAGGTTAGTTTGGAATGTTGAACGACAAACTAAGTTAGTTTAGAAAGTTGAACGATAAATTATGTTAGTTTGAGAATTGGTTCGGATTTCGATTGTTTTATTAGAGCTATTTTAAACTTGGATTATTTGAGTTATTTTGAATACTTTCTCAATTTTTAAAAGATTAACTCTTTATTATATCACTATAATTTAATTAATAAATCACTTCACTTATCAATAAAAATATTAAAATACATCTACTTTAATTTAAATTAAATTTTAAATACATACAAATATTTTAATAATTAATGTTAAACAAATCTTAAATAACCCATCTTTTTTTTTAGAATAAATAACAACATATTATAAGTTTGATCTGAAACATACGTACGGACGAGTGGACGACCCAAATCTAATTTATGTTGAGGAAATATTTTAGATATGTTATTTTAATAAAATATCATATTTTTGTCTTATTTGTATGATCTTTATCATACACTTTTTATACTTATAATATATCTGGAATTTCAATTGATTTATTTTAAGTAAACACGTTTTTACAATTATTAAAAATTCAATTGCAAATGCATAATTAAATGAAAATAATAATTAAATAACTTTTTGTCTAGAAAGTGACATTTGAATCTAGATATATCCAACAATAATGATACAGTTAATTATGGTGTTTGTTGCCATAAATTTGATTTGTGTTTGTGACTGCAATAAGAACACGTATTTATGATTTCATAGTTATAATGATAAGACTATGGGTGTTTATTATTATTACCATTTTTTTTATTTTTTTTATTGGTTTTAGAGTGCTTTATGAACCGAAAAGATTAGGATGAGGCAAGCTAGACAGCCCCATAGCCCACCTTCTTCACGTGTCCTTCAAAATAAATTAAAAAATTGTTTAAGATTTAAACTCGTGACCTTAATAATAATATTAAATTATTTAACTGATTAGATTAATTTTTATTAATTTTAATATAAATTATTATATATTTTTAATAAGATAAAAGTTAAATTAAAAAATAATATTTATAGAAAGTTTTAATCGCGGATAAAATATTTTCCGTAGTTAAAGCATATTAACGAGGGTAAAATATCTGTCGTCAATCGCTGTTAAAAAAAATTAATCAATAAAGGCAGAAAAATACCGCATTTAATAATTTATAATGATGATTTATTAAACTTACAATACTTAACCATCTTTAATTGCAATTACTTTACCGCCATTATTAAACAACATTTTCTTAGCGATGAAACTTTTAACTACAACCATTAAGTGCGGTAAAATTAACGTAATAAATAGTGTATAGTTTTATAAACTGTATTTAGAGACTATTAACTGCGAACCTACGGTAACTTTATCGCCCTTAGTTAATAGTCTTTAACTGCGATTTATAAAACTACCGTTATTGACTATTATGTACGATATTTTTACCGCCTTTACTATTCAATATGATTTTAATGGAATTACTTTTAAATGCGGTAAAATTATAACAGTTAATAGTCGTATATAAATAATAAAATTTTCTACAACAATAATCTAGAAAATGACCAATAAAACTTATATTTAAATTATTTATACTATATATATAACTTACACAAAATAATATATATTACAATTTTCCTAATACATTATGTAAAATATAATTACATCAAAATATTATTGCAATAAATTTTGATTATATTTAAATATAATATAATAGAAGGTGTTTATTAACATAATCAAATAAAATAAATTATCATTCATAAGATTTATAACAATTTCTTTTCCTTCTTTTTGCATTTTTACAGATTGTTTAAAGCTGGTCGGATTTGGGAGATACAAATCCTAACAGATTTCATTCGTTTTAAGGATTTTAATATAGGATTTCTTGACCACCTTGTCATTCTCTTATTTGGGAGTGGCCACAGTCTTCTTTTGCTTTTCCCCGTCATCTTTTTCCGGCTGCTCGTACATGACCTCAATGGTGTCCATGTTTTCATTCCAACATCTTAGCTCGAATTTTTCCGGTTTTGTATTCGTTAAGTCAATCTCAATACAAATGCGAGCAAACGTGACCCGTTCAAATGAGTCAAAGTCGGGATCGAGCTTAAACTGGGGAGGGATTAAGAACTTATACAAAAAATAAATTAATATATGATAATAATTAATTTTTTTTATCACACTTTTTTAACAAATAGAATTATTTTAATTATTTTGACAAAATGTAAAATCGCTACCGAAACGAGCCCATCTTCACTAATATGGTAGTTGGCATGCCATCAATTTCTACATACATTATTTTCCATCATTAAAAGTTTCAATTATTACTTGTGTTAAATTTTAAGTCATCAATTTCCATTGCCTATCTTCTAGTGGACTCTGCATGACTGGGGAGATGAAGATTGCATCAAAATCTTGAAGAATTGTAAAGATGCTCTTCCGAAAGGCAAAGGAAAGGTGATAATAGTTGAGGCGTTACTTAAAGAAGACGGAGTCGGAGTCGAGGAAGCGGAAGAGAAGGTGAAGGAAGAAGACGATCTTGAGTATGTGAGGCTCATGTTGGATATGGTGATGATGGCTCATACTGAAACCGGAAAAGAAAGGACACAAAAACAATGGGAAGATGTTCTCAACAAAGCTGGCTTTTCTCGATACACTGTTCATTGCATTCCAGCCGTTCAATCTGTGATCGTTGCTTATGCTTGATCGATCCTAGATTTAATAAAAATAAATAAAGATATTTCTTTATTAATGAATGTTGGAATGTTGGAATGCTAATAAAGTTGTAATCTCTATCTTTTATATATTTCCTATTTTATATATTTCCTATTAATGTCAATAATGTTGGTTTCATTAACTTATATAACATATTTGGTAATTAAAATAAGGTAGAGATTAATTGTCAAACCCTAAACCCAATAATCTAATTTTCTTAAATTATTATATTCTAATAAATTTAATTATATTATGAAAACAGTGATTATATTCGATATATAAATAATAATACTTAAAGTCAATCAATACCACATTAATCCATTAATCCATGTCATCTGGTATATAATTCACATTAGATATTTTTTTTCCTTTTTCCTACTCTCTTTCTTAATTAAATTTTGTTAATCATTTCGGTAGGTTTATTCTTGCTTCCAAATTTAAAATTAAAATAACAGTATATAAGTTTAAATCATTTATTTTTTTATTTAAAATTATAAAAATACAACTAATTTGCACAAAGTTGCTCAAACATAGTTATTTAAAGTTTTTAAATGTCAAGAATTGATAACTCTTAATCTCCAATTACTACATTGTCTTCCCATTATCTTTAATTTGTCAAATTAAGGGAAATAACAAACATTCAAAGTTTGATAACAAGTTATAAATATATTTGGTATGATTTCGACAATAACGACGATATTTTCCCGTCGTTATTGATAGTTGTCAGTCACTAAAAGGTAATATCGACAGTAAACTTGATTTACTTTGTTGGTTTACTTTGTTTGTTTGTATTATTATAATGTTAGTCCGGATAGATTTTGTGAAAACATTTTAACCCGAGTAGATTTCAAATTATGACCACCCTTAATTGAAAATATTGAAAGAGAAACATTTATAATATATAGCGACATCAATGAACTCCTTTGTGGTTAAAGATGACAACAAGGTGGATTAGGTCGTGGTGTATTTACTATGATTAGTTAATATTATTCAAATTCAATTAATTTAAAATTAGTTTTAACTTGTAAAATTAAATTTAATATTTAATGTTAACATAATAATGAATGATTTGGAGAAAAAATTCAAGCTAAACATTAATAAAGTCATATATATATATATATATATATATATATATATATATATATATATATATTTATATATTTATATATATATATAATAAATAAATATAAAACTATAAGTTTGGTGCATTTATAACTAAAAGAAAAATTGTTTATATCTTGAATTAATATTAATATAGATAATTTTGTTAGATGATATAGAGTAAGGAAATATATTTATATATACAAAATAATAAAATTATTTTAACAATCATAAGTGGTATAGCGGTTTAAATGTTTACATTTCATTTTTAAGAGCAGTGTTCGAATCCCAAAACATGCAAATTTATATTTTCAAGATTGTATTTTTGACTATAATATATGGTGGCGCAACTTGTAAACAAATGATAGACATCTGAAAGTGTGAGGTCGGAATTAGTGGTTGGTTTGACGAGCATTTGAAAATTTGAGATCACTAGATGGAGGTCGGGTGGTGGGTGGTTTGTTAGTGTGAGGTCGGAATTAGAGCTTGGTATGACGAGCATTTGAAAGCGTGAGGTCACAAGATGAATGTCGGGTGATGGGTGGTTTGTCGAGTGTGAGGTCGGGAATTAGTAGTTGTTTTGACGTTGGATAAGAGGTCTGTGATCAATTGAGATTGGTTGTTGATTTGTTGAAGTGAGAGTAAAAGAGAGAGGTTGACTAAGATTGATGAGTGATTTATCGAGGGATAGAGGCATATGAAAAAGTGTGAGTCACAAGATTATGATTAATAGGTGGTTTGCCGAGGGATATAGGGACATATGAAAAAGTGTGAGTCACAAGATAAATGTCAATTGGAGGGTTAATAGTTGAGTATGACGAACATTTGAAAATGTGAGGTCACGAGATGGAGGTCGGGTGATGGGTGGTTTATCGAGTGTGAGGTCAGGAATTAGTGGTTGGTTTGACGTTGGATAAGAGGTCTGTGATTAATTGAGATTGGTTGAAATGGGAGTAAAAGAGAGCGGTTGACTAAGATTGATGATTGATTTTTCGAGGGATAAAGGCATATGAAAATGTGTGAGTCGTAAGATTAAGGTTAGTGGACGGTTTGCCGAGGGGATAAAGAGACATATGAAAAAGTGTGAGTCGCAAGGTGAGGGTCAATTAGAGGGTTAATGGTTGAGTTTGACTAAATATAAAATGTGTGTCATCAATTGAGATCGACTAAAATTGGTGGGTGATTTGCCGAGGGAATAAAAAATATATATGAAAAAGTGTGAGTCACAAGATTAAAGTCAATTGAAGGGTTAAGTGGGTACCGAAGGGATAAAATATATATTAATATTAAGTTTAAAATTAAACTTAATTCTTACCGACTAAAACTAATTTAAAATTAATTATATTTGAATAATATTAATTTTATCTAATATATTTAAATAAATAATATTTTATATTTATTCTTATTCTTACGAGATTTATACTAATTAACATTTATAATATGCATACAAATACAAATTTGAGTATTTATTTTTATCTCACCCAATTCCATCATCTTTCTATTTTATTTTTATAATTAACATTTATAATATGCATACAAATACAAATTTGAGTATTTATTTTTATCTCACCCAATTCCATCATCTTTCTATTTTATTTTTATTTACAACATAATGTATTCAATCTTATTCACATTATTTACGTTTATATAGCTTAGTAGTTAGTATGCTTTTTGTAAAAATAAATATCTTTTCTAATATACAAATCAACCTAAAGTCTTTCAATTCAATACATTCAAATATCAATTTATTATCATGTAAGCAATTGGGTTTGTAAATTTACGCTATAATTAAAAGATATAACAGATTTAGTGTAATGTTTAAATTGTAAGAACTTTTTTTGTTTTACAAATAAAAAATGTAGTTCACACAAACTCTCTAGGCCTAGCTCACATAATTTCGTATGAAAATAATAATAGAAATCTCTCTTAGCTATATCATACATATCATTTTCTTTTCTTCTTTTTTTTTATTAAAATTTAGATAATTTTAATAGTTAAACTTACCTTATCTAATAGGAACCGAATATTGGTAAATATCCTCCAAAATCTATTAACTATGCTAACAAATGCGTCATCAAAATGATTGTATATATTTTGCTATGTCATCAACATATATATTTATTTCAGAAAGGTCTTAATCAAAGTCTAAACAAAGAACTTTCTTAACTATTAAGAACTTTCAAATTTAATCATTAGAATTGGTATAATGTCATGTTCTTCAATTAAGAGTAATGTATAGTGTTTGAATTAGAATTAATTCAAATTAATTTTAGGCATTACGTTACCAATAAATAAATTATGTAACGAATTCTCAAGTGCTGGCGTTCACCACAAATGTCATAATACATCTCAACTATGTATAAGACTTATCATCGTGCCAACATTTGTGCACATGTATAGTGGCCCATAGTTGTAAGATGTACCTTTTGGACATAGTCTTTTAAGACCATGGTTTTGTGCACATGTAAGTGTCTTCTTTGAATAGTCATAGGGGCCCATAGTTGCAAGATGTACCTTGTGGACATAGTCTTTTAAGGCCATGGTTATTTAAATGCATTGTAGCAATTTCACATGCAATAATACTGCATGTACTAATACTTTTGACAGTATGTGTCACGTTCCAAAATTAGCTTTTCTAGACCGAGGAATCTACGGCCCTAACAGAGATCTAGGACCGTGGATGATGGCACCCAGGACCGAGTGGTCCGACCGATGATTCCGCAAACAAGGAATTATGTGGCAAGTACTCTTTTCTACTGATTTATAAACCCACACAGTGCTATTTATTCATGTATTTATATAAACGATGCATATGGTTTTCAAAGCATGTTTTCATTGCAAGTCCATGGTTTTCTAAAGAATGAAGTTTTAAGTTAAGGGTTATGGAATCTAAGAGATAATCATGAAGGAATTGACGGATACGGGAGGATGGCTACCAGGATGAGCTCTAGTGGTCTGATGCTCCCAAAATATGGCTGGTGGAATTGACGAATGGATGCCTACCTTGGAGGATCAACTCTCCGGACTAAGGGTCCCAAATATGTCTCAACTATGCAACTATACATGATTGACTGATGAGATACCCTTAAAAAGACTCATGAATGCAATGCCTAATGAATGTCTTCTATTAAATACTTGTTGGGTCCCTAGACTCACTATGCTTGTGTGGTGTAGGAATCCAGCCAACGGATTTTATGACAGGTGAAAGAAGATTTGGAGTGGAGCATAGTACCGGAGATGTGTGTGGGAGGAGGGACCAAGACCGTAGAACCAACTTTTATATCAACCTTTTCAATGATCATGTCAAATAGGCACCCTAGAGCTTCCGCATTTATGTTCGAAATCACGTTAATTTAGGTGCATGAAAGTAGGAAAGTAGAGCGTAACAGTATGAGTATTGATTTTATTATAGGATCATTTTAATCTATTTATTTAATTTGGTTTTTGTTTGAAAACATATGTGGAGCTAGAGCTAGATCGAGCTGAGTCTACTGAGAAACCGAGAAATGACGTTTTGATACGTTGTTAAATTTGATATGAATAAGTGTAATTCAAAACTGACTTTTAATTTATAAATTTATAAGTTTGGTTGATATGTATATTAATTTTATATTTATTATATTATTTATAACAATACAATACAACTTTTAAAAATTAAATTTTATGAAAATAAAAATAGGTCAATCTAGTTAAAACGAAAAAGAATCTATACATTTTTTTTTTATAATTCATTATAATAAAAACCTTTCCAAACAAACATAAAAAAAAAAACCGTAATTATTCACATAGAAAGAGAAGCCCCATAAAAAGTAAGTACTTCCTTTTCTATCCACCATTCTTTCATAATAGGGTGAGTTTCAACTAAGTTAGTTTCAAGTTAGTTGGGCTCTTTAACTAACTTATTTTATTTAATCATTTCTAAGATAATCTATTTTACTATTTAAATTTTTTTATTTATTTATTTATTACATTTAAATTCATTATATATATATATATAAATTATTAGTTTTTATAAATTTAATATATTTAAATTATTATTTTGTACATATAACAACATTTTTTAAGATGTGGAAGTATCATTTTTATCCCATACCTAACAACTCATATTTGACGTTCCTAATAGCACATGATTCAGAGAAATATGATAATCTTGTTACCAATGAAAATTTGAGAAAGAAAAAAACTTACGAGATCAAAGCCAACGTATTCAAACCGAAATGGATAACTTACGAAGAACAATCATTTGTGAGAGGTGTGACCAAGAAGGTCATATGAGACATAACCACGATGTCTTGAGAAAAATCGTCAATAATCTAGAGAAATGATGATTGTAATCATTTTATGAATGGTTAATTATTATATTATTATGGTTAAAATATTTTAAATTTATTATTATTTATTAGAATGTTAAAAGGAATATTTATTATATTATATAAATAATAATTGAAATATAAATAAATATATATTAAAATATAGATAATTAAATATATAAAAAATAATAATTTAAATATATATATATAATGAATTTAAATGTAATAAATAAATAAATATAAAAAAAACTGAGTGAATAATAAATTAGGTTAGTTTGGGAATGATTGAACAAAATAGGTTAGTTTGGAAAGTTGAACGATAAATTAAGTTAGTTTGAGAATTGGTTCTGATTTCGATTGTTTTATTAGAGCTATTTTAAACTTGGATTATTTGAGTTATTTTGAATACTTTCTCAATTTTTAAAAGATTAACTCTTTATTATATCACTATAATTTAATTAATAAATCACTTCACTTATCAATAAAAATATTAAAATACATCTACTTTAATTTAAATTAAATTTTAAATACATAAGAATATATTAATAATTAATGTTAAACAAATTTTAAATACCCCATTTTTTTTTATAGAATAATAACAAAAGATCAATAACAACATATTATGAGTTTGATCTGAAACATACGTACGGACGAGTGGACGACCCAAATCTAATTTATGTTGCGGAAACATTTTAGATATGTTATTTTAATAAAATATCATATTTTTGTCTTATTTGTATGATCTTTATCATACACTTTTTATACCTATAATATATCTGGAATTTCAATTGATTTATTTTAAGTAAACACGTTTTTACAATTATTAAAAATTCAATTGCAAATGCATAATTAAGTGAAAATAATAATTAAATAACTTTTTGTCTAGAAAAGTGACATTTGAATCTAGATATATCCAACAATAATGATACAGTTAATTATGGTGTTTGTCGCCATAAATTTGATTTGTGTTTGTGACTGCAATAAGAACACGTATTTATGATTTCATAGTTATAATGATAAGACTATGGGTGTTTATTATTATTACCATTTTTTTATTGGTTTTAGAGTACTTTATGGACCGGGAGATTAGGATGAGGCAAGCTAGGCAGCCTCATAGCCCACCTTCTTCACGTGTCCTTCAAAATAAATTAAAAAAATTGTTTAAGATTTAAACTCATGACTTTAATAATAATATTAAATTATTTAACTGATTAAATTATTTTTATTAATTTTAATATAAATTATTATATATTTTTAATAAGATAAAAGTTAAATAAAAAAAATAATGTTGAAAGAAAATTTTAATTGCGGATAAAATATTTTCCGTTGTTAAAGAATATTAACGACGGTAAAATGTTTGTCGTCAATCGCTGTTAAAAATAATTAATCAATAAAAGCAGAAAAATACCGCACTTAATAATTTATAATGACGATTTATTTAACTGTCGTTAATAGCCTCTAATTGCGGTTTTAAAAACCGCAGTTAAAAATATATTTGTTAATAAGGGTAGTAAACTTACAATACTTAATCATTTTTAACTGCAGTTACTTTACCACCATTATTAAACAACATTTTTTTAGCAATGAAACTTTTAACTACAATCATTAAGTGCTGTAAAATTATCGTAATAAATAGTCTATGATTATAGTTTTATAAACTGTAGTTAGAGACTATTAACTGCAAACCTATGGTAACTTTACTACCCTTAATTAATAGTCTTTAACCGCGATTTATAAAACTACCGTTATACACTATTATGTACGGTATTTTTACCGCCTTTATTATTCAATATGATTTTAATGGAATTATTTTTAACTGCGGTAAAATTATCACAGTTCATAGTCATATATAAATAATAAAAAATTTTACAACAATAATCTAGAAAATGACCAATAAAACTTATATTTAAATTATTTATACTATATATATATATAACTTACACAAAATAATATATATTACAATTTTCTTAATACATTATGTAAAATATAATTACATCAAAATATTATTGCAATAAATTTTGATTATATTTAAATATAATATAATAGAAGGCATAATCAAATAAAATAAATTATCATTCTTAAGATTTAAGACAATTTATTTTCCTTCTTTCTTGCATTTTTATAGATTGTTTCAAGCTGGTCGGGAAATACAAATCCTAACAGATTTCATTTGTTTTAAGGATTTTAATATATGATTTCTTGATCGCCTTGTCATTCTCTTATTCGGGGGTGGCCACAATCTTCTTTTGTTTTTCCCCGTCCTCTTTTTCCGGCTGCTCGTACATGACCTCAATGGTGTCCATGTTTCCATTCCGACATCTTAGCACGAATTTTTCCGGTTTTGTACTCGTTAAGTCAATCTCAATACAAATGCTAGCAAACGTGACCCGTTCAAATGAGTCAAAGTCGGGATCGAGCTTAAACTGGGGAGGGATTAAGAACTTATACAAAAAAATAAATTAATATATGATAATAATTAATTTTCTTAATGTAAAATTAAATATTTAATAAAATTAACTTCAACTTAAAAATGTATTTACTAACAGTAGATTTGATTAATAAATTCCTTAATTTTATATTGATATTACTATTTTATTTAATTGACTCAATATTTATAAAACAGGATATCAATTTATTTTAAGTCAGTTAAATGACTGCAAATAATAAGAATTGTTTGGATTTATGAAAACTAATAACAACAATAAAGTTATTTAAACTCTAAAGCTCTAATTTAAGAATTTGAATCCTAATAGATTTTTCAGGTGCCTCTAAATATTTATTCTTTAATTCTATAATCTTAATAATTTATGTCGATAAATTGAGATAATATTTAGTTACGGAAACATACGTTAAACTTTAAATGAAGAACGGTTCATGGTTCATTAAGTCGTTTTTCGTTGTTCTTCAAATCTTCTCTCGATCTTGGATCTCCCAGTTCTGAATCTGGACTTGGATCAGCAATGACTGATGTAGGTGGGGTTTAGGTCTTTCAATCCTCTATCGATAACCCTTTAATATTCTTGAGAGAGGAACAAACCTCTACCTTTTGTCTGATGAGAAAAACATAATATGTAAACTATCTATGTTTGGGTTGAGGACCTAAACCTAATATACCCATTTACTATTCGGCTCATCAATGAAATAGTAAATGATATTTCAGTTTCTACACAAATATATACTCATATTTATTATAAATGTCTAAATAAATTCATAATCTCTATACTTTAATAGACCACTTTAATTAAATTTTAATCTTTATTATGATAATAATTAATATATCATTATTAAATAATATATGTACCCAAATATTAAAATTAATTTCAACATTTACCTTGATTAACATCCAATCAAATTTAAATTTAAAGTAGTTCATTTTAATCAATTATGCTCCCACTTATCATAATATATATATATATATTATCAATAATGTATCAAATATAATATGTTATTTCTCTATTATGGAACAAACATACTATTTTAATTTTATTATTGTGAACACATATGGATGGCAATGGGTACCCGTATACTCGATACCCGTGGGTACCCGATGATCGGGTTCGGGTATTTTAAATCGGGTTCGGGGTCGGGGATGGAGAATGAAAAATGATACCCGATCGGGTTCGGGTTCGGGGATGGGGAGTGTTGGAAAACCAAACCCGATACCCGATACCCGAATATATTAAATATTAATATATATTAATAAAATTTAAGTGACTTATCAAATTCCAACTACTAACTAATTAACTATCATTAAATAAATATATTAATTATTTTATCATTACTCTTGACATCATTTCCTACATACATCATGCACGCTTAACATAATTTCATTAATTTTTAATAAATGTTTCCTTCTCATATATCTCCATTCAATCTTATTTCAAGAGTTCAAGTCTTCAACTTCTATCTTCTTCAACTTCTTCTTTTTCAACATAAGTTACATAGCTATGCAAGTAAGTAATATTTAGTCTGTTCTTTAATTTTTATAATTTTATATTTATTTATTTACTTAATCTTCAATATTTATTTTCTAGCTTCTTCTTCCGTTTCAACAGCAACAAAGTTAATTTTTTCTATAAGATCTACATGACTACAAGTCTACAACACAAATAGGTAAGTAATACTTTCATTATTTATAGACTTTTTATTTAATATGTGGAATCTCTTCAATACTAGACATAACTGATATATACGATAAGAGATTTATGCATACTTTCATTATATATAATATGTCTATCAGTTATTTGACTCAGATTAAATAAACCGCATCAAACATTATATAAATTTATCTTAAGTGTTAAATGGATTTTCACAACTAATAAACTAGGGTTCTAAATTATAATAGAATATTAATATTATTAAATATTTTTTATGAAATAATTTATAATTTAATAAAGTAATACAATAAATAAATTGATTTTTTATAAAGGCAAAAATAAAGGGTGAAAAGAGTTTTTTTTTTTTTAAAATATTAAAAGTTCTTTATATTTAGTTCAATATATTAGTTTAAAAATAAAAGAGTTTTTTATTTTTAAAATATTATGTTTAACTATATTTAGAGAATAATAGTTCAACATATTAGTTATTTATTTTTATAAATATTTTTGGAAAAATATTAATATATAAGACCAGGTAAAAGAAAATCCTTATTTTTTAAGTAATTAATTGTTTGTCATTTGAGGTATGTTATTAGTCTATTTTGTATTTGTTAATGTTGATTGTTTTTTATTGATTTTGTAGGTTGTAATTAAAGGTGTTGAAGAAGTGTATTCAAGAAGGATGTTTTTTTTTTTTGTGAGAACTAATTTAATGATTTTTGAAGTTTTTGTGTTTAATTAAAAATTATGTTCTATCACTTTTAAGTTTATTTGTATTTTTGTAGTATGGATGAATTTATATTATGTAGTATTAATGAATTTATATTTTATAGTGGGAATGATTTTCTGTTTAAGGATATAATATTTATTAATAGTTGTAGGTTAATTATATTTTGTAGTAACATATTATATTTAATTTATATAATTTTAGTTAATTAAAATATTATTTTTTAATATTTAATATAGGGTAATGGGGTACCCGTCGGGAATCGGGTACCCGGTGAATCGGGGATGGGGATATAAATAGAGATACCTGTCGGGTTCGGGATCGGGGTCGGGTAGTAATTTGAAAATCGGGTTCGGGGATGAGTACTTCACTACCCGATGGGTAGGGTACCCGTTGCCATCCCTATGAACACACATTCAAAAGTTTTCTTATATTTTCATTTATTTTAATATAATGAAAATCATATACATAATACATTATTAAAATTGGAAAACAAACTAATATTAACAAAAACAAAAATACCAACAAATCAACCACATTATTACGTGCCAATCTAACTCATAAAACGCCAAATCAAGCCCACAAAAACTAAACTCCAAGCCAAAATCATCAAACATAGAAAGTAAAGGAAACAAACAACCAACAACAAACATTCATTCATTTCTACTTAATTATATAGTCCCTACTCCCTATCCAACAAACTTTAAAAAAAGTTATTGCATTTATTTTTATTTTTTGACTTTTTACCCCTTAAATTTTTTCTTATTTTCATTTTGTTACTAATATTAGATCTCACAAAAAAATATATTTATATTTAGAAAATAGAAGTTGTATCTCAATGGAACGAGAAGTCAACATATTGAAATCCATAAAAGTTAATTTTGAGCAACATAATTAAAATTAATGTAAAACTTAGTATGCAATATCAATAATGATCCACTATAAATATACATGTCTATCGAAAGAGAAAACACAAATTCATAGAAAGAAAGAGAGATGGCTAAGAGAAATGAGGAAGAAGCTAATGCCCAAGTTAACATATGGAATTATGTATTCGGCTTCGCAGACATGGCAGTAATTCGTTGCGCCATTGATCTTGACATACCCGACATCCTCGAAAACCATGTGGCCGATAGCCCCATGACTCTCTCCGATCTATCCTCAGCCGTCGGATGTCCCCCTTCCACCCTCCACCGCATCATGCGATATTTAGTCAATCGTCGCATCTTTTGCGAAGAGCCCATAGAAATTGATGGCTCCAAATCAAAGGGTTATGTCCCAACTCCTATTTCTCGACTCCTCATGAGAAACCATAACAAAAGCATGGCCTCATTCATTCGGTTGCAGAGCAGCCCTTTTATGTTGGCACCCTGGTTGGGACTAAGCAAAAGTGTCCTAACTGACTGCAAATCCCACGCGTTTGAAGTAGCCAACGGCAAGGATGTATGGAGCTATGCTGAGGCAAATGCAGACCGTATCAAGATGATCAACGATGCAATGGCGTGTGATGCCAGGCTGACGGTGCCAGCTATTATTCGAGGATGTCCGGAGGTTTTCCAAGGATTGGAGTCGGTTGTGGATGTCGGTGGAGGGAATGGCACGACGCTGAATTTGCTGGTGGAGGCTTTTCCGTGGATTCGTGGCATTAATTTTGATCTTCCACATGTTGTTTCCGTCGCAAAAGAATGTGTTGGTGTTGAACATGTTGGCGGGGACATGTTCAAAATGATTCCAAAAGCTGATGCAATTTTCATGAAGGTGAACAAAATATTAATAATCATCATCACAATCATAGTCAATTTTGAAAAAACAAATTTTATTTATGTTGGTATAAAAAGTATGAATAAATTAGATGTAACATCTTAAAGTAAATGTCAAGGAAAAAAGTAATTTTATTTTGTACAAACCCTTAGATAATGCTACAATTTTTTTTATCACACTTTTTTAAAAAATAGAATTATTTTAATTATTTTGACAAAATGTAAAATCGCTACCGAAACGAGCCCATCTTCACTAATATGGTAGTTGGTATGCCATCAATTTCTACATACATTTTTTTCCATCATTAAAAGTTTCAATTATTACTTGTGTTAAATTTTAAGTCATCAATTTCCACTGCCTATCTTCTAGTGGACTCTGCATGACTGGGGAGATGAAGATTGCATCAAGATCTTGAAGAATTGTAAAGATGCTCTTCCGAAAGGCAAAGGAAAGGTGATAATAGCTGAGGCGTTACTTAAAGAAGACGGAGTCGGAGTCGAGGAAGCGGAAGAGAAGGTGAAGGAAGAAGACGATCTTGAGTATGTGAGGCTCATGTTGGATATGGTGATGATGGCTCATACTGAAACCGGAAAAGAAAGGACACTAAAACAATGGGAAGATGTTCTCAACAAAGCTGGCTTTTCTCGATACACTGTTCATTGCATTCCAGCCGTTCAATCTGTGATCGTTGCTTATGCTTGATCGATCCTAGATTTAATAAAAATAAATAAAGATATTTCTTTATTAATGAATGTTGGAATGTTGGAATGCTAATAAAGTTGTAATCTCTATATTTTATATATTTCCTATTAATTTCAATAATGTTGGTTTCATTAACTTATATAACATATTTTGTAATTAAAATAAGGTAGAGATTAATTGTCATACCCTAAACCCAATAATCTAATTTTCGTAAATTATTATATTCTAATAAATTTAATTATATTATGAAAACAGTGATTATATTCGATATATAAATAATAATACTTAAAGTCAATCAACACCAGGTTAATCTATGTCATCTGGTATATCATTCACGTTAGATATTTTTTTCCTCTTTCTTACTCTCTTTCTTAATTAAATTTTGTTAATCATTTCGGTAGGTTTGTTCTTGCTTCCAAATTTAAAATTAAAATTACAGTATATAAGTTTAAATCATTTATTTTTTTATTTAACATTATAAAAATATAACTAATTTGCACAAAGTTGCTCAAACATAGTTATTTAAAGTTTTTAAATGTCAAGAATTGATAACTCTTAATCTCCAATTACTACATTGTCTTCCCATTATCTTTAATTTGTCAAATTAAGGGAAATAACAAACATTCAAAGTTTGATAACAAGTTATAAATATATTTGGTATGATTTCGACAATAACGACGATATTTTCCCGTCGTTATTGATAGTTGTCAGTCACTAAAAGGTAATATCGACAGTAAACTTGATTTACTTTGTTGGTTTACTTTGTTTGTTTGTATTATTATAATGTTAGTCCGGATAGATTTTGTGAAAACATTTTAACCCGAGTAGATTTCAAATTATGACCACCCTTAATTGAAAATATTGAAAGAGAAACATTTATAATATATAGCGACATCAATGAACTCCTTTGTGGTTAAAGATGACAACAAGGTGGATTAGGTCGTGGTGTATTTACTATGATTAGTTAATATTATTCAAATTCAATTAATTTAAAATAAGTTTTAACTTGTAAAATTAAATTTAATATTTAATGTTAACATAATAATGAATGATTTGGAGAAAAAATTCAAGCTAAACATTAATAAAGTCATATATATATATATATATATATTTATATATATATATATATATATTTATATATATATATATATAATAAATAAATATAAAACTATAAGTTTGGTGCATTTATAACTAAAAAAAATTGTTTATATCTTGAATTAATATTAATATAGATAATTTTGTTAGATGATATAGAGTAAGGAAATATATTTATATATACAAAATAATAAAATTATTTTAACAATAATAAGTGGTATAGCGGTTTAAA
Organism: Impatiens glandulifera; assembly: GCF_907164915.1. Lineage (NCBI taxonomy): Eukaryota > Viridiplantae > Streptophyta > Magnoliopsida > Ericales > Balsaminaceae > Impatiens > Impatiens glandulifera. Next base: position 21,201,465 of record NC_061870.1, on the reverse strand, counting down.
TGTTTACATTTCATTTTTAAGAGTAGTGTTCGAATCCCAAAACATGCAAATTTATATTTTCAAGATTGTATTTTTGACTATAATATATGGTGGCGCAACTTATAAACAAATGATAGACATCTGAAAGTGCGAGGTCGGAATTAGTGGTTGGTTTGACGAGCATTTGAAAGTTTGAGATCACTAGATGGAGGTCGGGTGGTGGGTGGTTTGTTAGTGTGAGGTCGGAATTAGAGCTTGGTATGACGAGCATTTGAAAGCGTGAGGTCACAAGATGAATGTCGGGTGATGGGTGGTTTGTCGAGTGTGAGGTCGGGAATTAGTGGTTGTTTTGACGTTGGATAAGAGGTCTGTGATCAATTGAGATTGCTTGTTGATTTGTTGAAGTGAGAGTAAAAGAGAGAGGTTGACTAAGATTGATGAGTGGTTTATCGAGGGATAGAGGCATATGAAAAAGTGTGAGTCACAAGATTATGATTAATAGGTGGTTTGCCGAGGGATACAGGGACATATGAAAAAGTGTGAGTCACAAGATAAATGTCAATTGGAAGGTTAATAGTTGAGTATGACGAACATTTGAAAATGTGAGGTCACGAGATGGAGGTCGGGTGATAGGTGGTTTATCGAGTGTGAGGTCAGGAATTAGTGGTTGGTTTGACGTTGGATAAGAGGTCTGTGATTAATTGAGATTGGTTGAAATGGGAGTAAAATAGAGCGGTTGACTAAGATTGATGATTGATTTTTCGAGGGATAAAGGCATATGAAAAAGTGTGAGTCGTAAGATTAAGGTTAGTGGGCGGTTTGCCGAGAGGATAAAGAGACATATGAAAAAGTGTGAGTCGCAAGGTGAGGGTCCATTAGAGGGTTAATGGTTGAGTTTGACGAGATATAAAATGTGTGTCATCAATTGAGATCGACTAAAATTGGTGGGTGATTTGCCGAGGGAATAAAAAATATATATGAAAAAGTGTGAGTCACAAGATTAAAGTCAATTGAAGGGTTAAGTGGGTACCGAAGGGATAAAATATATATTAATATTAAGTTTAAAATTAAACTTAATTCTTACCGACTAAAACTAATTTAAAATTAATTATATTTGAATAATATTAATTTTATCTAATATATTTAAATAAATAATATTTTATATTTATTCTTATTCTTACGAGATTTATACTAATTAACATTTATAATATGCATACAAATACAAATTTGAGTATTTATTTTTATCTCACCCAATTCCATCATCTTTCTATTTTATTTTTATTTACAACATAATGTATTCAATCTTATTCACATTATTTACGTTTATATAGCTTAGTAGTTAGTATGCTTTTTGTAAAAATAAATATCTTTTCTAATATACAAATCAACCTAAAGTCTTTCAATTCAATACATTCAAATATCAATTTATTATCATGTAAGCAATTGGGTTTGTAAATTTACGCTATAATTAAAAGATATAACAGATTTAGTGTAATGTTTAAATTGTAAGAACTTTTTTTGTTTTACAAATAAAAAATGTAGTTCACACAAACTCTCTAGGCCTAGCTCACATAATTTCGTATAAAAATAATAATAGAAACCTCTCTTAGCTATATCATACATATCATTTTCTTTTCTTCTTTTTTTTTTATTAAAATTTAGATAATTTTAATAGTTAAACTTACCTTATCTAATAGGAACCGAATATTGGTAAATATCCTCCAAAATCTATTAACTATGCTAACAAATGCGTCATCAAAATGATTGTATATATTTATTTCAGAAAGGTCTTAATCAAAGTCTAAACAAAGAACTTTCTTAACTATTAAGAACTTTCAAATTTAATCATCAGAATTGGTATAATGTCATGTTCTTCAATTAAGAGTAATGTATAGTGTTTGAATCAGAATTAATTCAAATTAATTTTAGGCATGACGTTACCAATAAATAAATTATGTAACGAATTCTCAAGTGCTGGCGTTCACAACAAATGTCATAATACATCTCAACTATGTATAAGACTTATCATCGTGCCAACATTTGTGCACATGTATAGTGGCCCATAGTTGTAAGATGTACCTTGTGGACATAGTCTTTTAAGACCATGGTTTTGTGCACATGTAAGTGTCTTCTTTGAATAGTCATAGTGGCCCATAGTTGCAAGATGTACCTTGTGGACATAGTCTTTTAAGGCCATGGTTATTTAAATGCATTGTAGCAATTTCACATGCAATAATACTGCATGTACTAATACTTTTGACAGTATGTGTCACGTTCCAAAATTAGCTTTTCTAGACCGAGGAATCTACGGCCCTGACAGAGATCTAGGACCGTGGATGATGGCACCCAGGACCGAGTGGTCCGACCGATGATTCCGCAAACAAGGAATTATCTGGCAAGTACTCTTTTCTACTGATTTATAAACCCACACAGTGCTATTTATTCATGTATTTATATAAACGATGCATATGGTTTTCAAAGCATGTTTTCATTGCAAGTCCATGGTTTTCTAAAGAATGAAGTTTTAAGTTAAGGGTTATGGAATCTAAGAGATAATCATGAAGGAATTGACGGATACGGGAGGATGGCTACCAGGATGAGCTCTAGTGGTCTGATGCTCCCAAAATATGGCTGGTGGAATTGACGAATGGATGCCTACCTTGGAGGATCAGCTCTCCGGACTAAGGGTCCCAAATATGTCTCAAGTATGCAACTATACATGATTGACTGATGAGATACCCTTAAAAAGACTCATGAATGCAATGCCTAATGAATGTCTTCTATTAAATACTTGTTGAGTCCCTAGACTCACTATGCTTGTGTGGTGTAGGAATCCAGCCAACGGATTTTATGACAGGTGAAAGAAGATTTGGAGTGGAGCATAGTACCGGAGATGTGTGTGGGAGGAGGGACCAAGACCGTAGAACCAACTTTTATATCAACCTTTTCAATGATCATGTCAAATAGGCACCCTAGAGCTTTCGCATTTATGTTCGAAATCACGTTAATTTAGGTGCATGAAAGTAGGAAAGTAGAGCGTAACAGTATGAGTATTGATTTTATTATAGGATCATTTTAATCTATTTATTTAATTTGGTTTTTGTTTGAAAACATATGTGGAGCTAGAGCTAGATCGAGCTGAGTCTACTGAGAAACCGAGAAATGACGTTTTGATACGTTGTTAAATTTGATATGAATAAGTGTAATTCAAAACTGACTTTTAATTTATAAATTTATAAGTTTGGTTGATATGTATATTAATTTTATATTTATTATATTATTTATAACAATACAATACAAATTTTAAAAATTAAATTTTATGAAAATAAAAATAGGTCAATCTAGTTAAAATGAAAAAGAATCTATACATTTTTTTTTATAATTCATTATAATAAAAACCTTTCCAAACAAACATAAAAAAAAAACCGTAATTATTCACATAGAAAGAGAAGCCCCCATAAAAAGTAAGTACTTCCTTTTCTATCCACCATTCTTTCATAGGGTGAGTTTCAACTAAGTTAGTTTCAAGTTAGTTGGGCTCTTTAACTAACTTATTTTATTTAATCATTTCTAAAATAATTTATTTTACTATTTAATTTTTTATTTATTTATTTATTTATTACATTTAAATTCATTATATATATATATATATATATATATATAAATTATTAGTTTTTATAAATTTAATATATTTAAATTATTATTTTGTACATATAACAACATTTTTTAAGATGTGGCAGTATAATTTTTATCCCATATCTAACAAATCATATTTGACGTTCCTAATAGCACATGATTGAGAGAAATATGGTAATCTTGTTACCAATGAAAATTTGAGAAAGAAAAAAACTTATGAGATCAAATCCAACGTATTCAAACCGAAATGGATAACTTACGAAGAATAATCATTTGTGAGAGGTGTGACCAAGAAGGTCATATGAGACATAACCACGATGTCTTGAGAAAAATCGTCAATAATTTAGAGAAATGATGATTGTAATCATTTTATGAATGGTTAATTATTATATTATTATGGTTAAAATATTTTAAATTTATTAGTATTTATCAATTATTTATTAGAATGTTAAAAGGAATATTTATTATATTATATAATTAATAATTGAAATATAAATATATATATATATATATATATTAAAATATAGATAATTAAATATATAAAAAATAATGATTTAAATATATATATATATAAATTGAATTTAAAAGAAATAAATAAAAAAAAAAAATTAAGTTTGAATAGTAAACTAGGTTAGTTTGAGAATGATTGAATGAAGTAAGGAAAGTTGAACGACAAACTAAGTTAGTTTGAGAATTGGTTCAAGTTAGGATTGTTTTATTAGAGCTCTTTTAAACTTGGATTATTTGAGTTATTTTGAATACTTTTTCAATTTTTAAAAGATTCAGTCTTTATTATATCACTATAATTTAATTAATAAATCACTTCACTTATCAATAAGAGTATTAAAATACATCTATTTTAATTTAAATTAAATTTTAAATACATAAGAATATTTTAATAATTAATGTTAAGCAAATCTTAAATAGCCCATTTTTTTTTATAGAATAATAACAAAGATCAATAACAACATATTATGAGTTTGATCTGAAACATACGTACTTACGAGTGGACGACCAAAATCTAATTTATGTTGAGGAAACAATTGAGATATGTTATTTTAATAAAACTAATATGTATCCCGTGCATTTGTACGAGTAATAATATAAAAAACCGTGAAAAAAATATTACGATAAAAATTTTATGGGCGGGTTAACCCATAATCCGACCCAAGTATCTATTTACTTTCACATATATTCAAATTAACCACAGTTCTCGACCCGGCAATCCAGACACTTTAAAAATTAAGCATTATATATATATATAGTTATCATATTTTTGTCTTATTTGTATGATCTTTATCATACACTTTTTATACTTTTAATATATCAGGAATTTCAATTGATTTATTTTAAGTAAACACGTTTTTACAATTATTAAAAATTCAATGGCATATGTATAATTAAATGAAAATAATAATTAAATAACTTTTTGGTCTAGAAAGTGACATTTGAATCTAGATATATCCAACAATAATGATACGGTTAATGGTGTTTGTTGCAATAAATTTGATTTTATTATAATGTGTTTGTGACTGCAATAATAACACGTATGTATGATTTCATAGTTATAATGATAAGACTATGGGTGTTTAGAGCATCAGCATCGCACAAGACCTCTGCCCTCTTATTTTGTCAAATCTATATTCCACCTCAGCAGAAAGGGGGCACACATTGTACTTGGGCAAAACACTCCAATGTTTCCGCCCGCCCTCTTATCTAACTAATTTAAAAGTGAATTTTATTTATACTATTTTAAATAAATAATTAATTTATACTGTTATAACTAATATTCCTATATTATAGGAAAATTTGAGAATTTAAACCCTTAAACGTGTTAATATAATTAATAAAAAAATATATTAATTTATTTAAAATATATATTTATTAATTAAATATATATATAATTAATATTAAATAAATTGAAATATAAAATATTTTTATATTTTAAAATATATTGTAATATTAAAAACAAGAATAAATTTGAGAATATATAACTAATATTCCTATAATTTATAGGAAAATTTATAGGAAAATTTGATAATATATAACTAATATTTCTATATTATAATAAAATTTAAAATATTTTTATAATTTAAAATATATTATAATATTATTATAATTTAATATATAATTAATATTCCTATATTATAGTAAAATTTTAAAATATAGATTTATTTAATGTTATTATAATGTTACTTAAAAATAGTAAGAAAAAATATTATAATCAAATATATAATTAATATATTATGTAATTATGAAAATGTCAGAGGAGGGCATGACCGGCATAGAGGGCACTGCCATCTTTTTGCTTTTATCTACAATGCAAAAAATGAAAAAAAGCAATGACTTGCCATTTTTCACGCTGTCCGATGCGGGCACAGGTCATACGCTGGAGATGCTCTTATTACCATTTTTTTTATTGGTTTAGAGTGCTTTATGAACCGAGAAGATTAAGATGAAGCAAGCTGGACAACCTCATAGCCACCTTCTTCACGTGTCCTTCAAAATAAATTAAAAAATTGTTTAAGATTTAAACTCATGACCTTAATAATAATATTAAATTATTTAACTGATTAAATTATTTTTTTATTAATTTTAATATAAATTATTATATATTTTTAATAAGATAAAAGTTAAATAAAAAAAAATAATATTTAAAGAAAATTTTAATTGCGGATAAAATATTTTCCGTTGTTAAAGAATATTAACGACGGTAAAATGTTTGTCGTCAATCGCTGTTAAAAATAATTAATCAATAAAAGCAGAAAAATACCGCACTTAATAATTTATAATGACGATTTATTTAAATGTCGTTAATAGCCTCTAATTGCGGTTTTAAAAACCGCAGTTAAAAATATATTTGTTAATAAGGGTAGTAAACTTACAATACTTAACCATTTTAAACTGCAGTTACTTTACCACCATTATTAAACAACATTTTTTTAGCAATGAAACTTTTAACTACAATCATTAAGTGCTGTAAAATTATCGTAATAAATAGTCTATGATTGTAGTTTTATAAACTGTAGTTAGAGACTATTAACTGCAAACCTACGTACGGTAACTTTACTACCCTTAATTAATAGTCTTTAACCGCGATTTATAAAACTACCGTTATACACTATTATGTACGGTATTTTTACCGCCTTTATTATTCAATATGATTTTAATGAAATTATTTTTAACTGCGGTAAAATTATCACAGTTCATAGTCATATATAAATAATAAAAAATTTTACAACAATAATCTAGAAAATGACCAATAAAACTTATATTTAAATTATTTATACTATATATATATAACTTACACAAAATAATATATATTACAATTTTCTTAATACATTATGTAAAATATAATTACATCAAAATATTATTGCAATAAATTTTGATTATATTTAAATATAATATAATAGAAGGCATAATCAAATAAAATAAATTATCATTCTTAAGATTTATAACAATTTATTTTCCTTCTTTCTAGCATTTTTACAGATTGTTTCAAGCTGGTCGGGAAATACAAATCCTAATAGATTTTATTTGTTTTAAGGATTTTAATATAGGATTTCTTGATCACCTTGTCATTCTCTTATTCGGGGGTGGCCACAATCTTCTTTTGTTTTTCCCCGTCCTCTTTTTCCGGCTGCTCGTACATGACCTCAATGGTGTCCATGTTTCCATTCCGACATCTTAGCACGAATTTTTCCGGTTTTGTACTCGTTAAGTCAATCTCAATACAAATGCGAGCAAACGTGACCCGTTCAAATGAGTCAAAATCGAGATCGAGCTTAAACTGGGGAGGGATTAAGAACTTATACAAAAAAAATAAATTAATATATGATAATAATTAATTTTCTTAATGTAAAATTAAATATTTAATAAAATTAACTTCAACTTAAAAATGTATTTACTAACCGTACATTTGATTAATAAATTCCTTAATTTTATATTGATATTACTATTTTATTTAATTGACTTAATATTTAAAAAACAGGATATCAATTTATTTTAAGTCAGTTAAATGACTGCAAATAATAAGAATTGTTTGGATTTATGAAAACTAATAACAACAATAAAGTTGATTTAAACTCTAAAGCTCTAATTTAAGAATTTGAATCCTAATAGATTTTTTTAGGTGCCTCTAAATATTTATTCTTTAATATTATAATCTTAATAATTTATGTCGATAAATTGAGATAATATTTAGTTACGGAAACATACGTTAAACTTTAAATGAAGAACGGTTCATGGTTCATTAAGTCGTTTTTGGTTGTTCTTCAAATCTTCTCTCGATCTTGGATCTCCCAGTTCTGAATCTGGACTTGGATCACCAATGAATGATGTAGGTGGGGTTTAGGTCTTTCAATCCTCTATCGATAACCCTTTAATATTCTTGAGAGAGGAACAAACCTCTACCTTTTGTCTGATGAGAAAAACATAATATGTAAACTATCTATATTTGGTTTGAGGACCTAAACCTAATATACTCATTTACTATTCGGCTCATCAATGAAATAGTAAATGATATTTCAGTTTCTACACAAATATATACTCATATTTATTATAAATGTCTAAATAAATTCATAATTTCTATACTTTAATAGACCACTTTAATTAAATTTTAATCTTTATTATGATAATAATTAATATATCATTATTAAATAATATATGTACCCAAATATTAAAATTAATTTCAACATTTACCTTGATTAACATCCAATCAAATTTAAATTTAAAGTAGTTCATTTTAATCAATTATGCTCCCACTTATCATAATATATATATATATATATATATATATATATATATATATATATATATATATATATATATATATATATTTTATCAATAATGTATCAAACATATTATATTTTGTTATTTCTCTATTATGGAACAAACATACTATTTTAATTTTATTATTGTGAACACACACATTCAAAATTTTCTTATATTTTCATTTATTTTAATATAATGAAAATCATATACATAATACATTATTAAAATTGGAAAACAAACTAATATTAACAAAAACAAAAATACCAACAAATCAACCACATTATTACGTGCCAATCTAACTCATAAAACGCCAAATCAAGCCCAAAAAACTAAACTCCAAGCCAAAATCATCAAACATAGAAAGTAAAGGAAACAAACAACCAACAACCAACATTCATTAATTTCTACGTACTTAATTATATAGTCCCTACTCCCTATCCAACAAACTTTAAAAAAAGTTATTGCATTTATTTTTTTTTTTTTGACTTTTTACCCCTTAAATTTTTTCTTATTTTCATTTTGTTACTAATATTAGATCTCACAAAAAATATATTTATATTTAGAAAATAGAAGTTGTATCTCAATGGAACGAGAAGTCAACATATTGAAATCCATAAAAGTTAATTTTGAGCAACATAATTAAAATTAATGTAAAACTTAGTATGGAATATCAATAATGATCCACTATAAATATTCATGTCTATCGAAAGAGAAAACACAAATTCATAGAAAAAAAGAGAGATGGCTAAGAGAAATGAGGAAGAAGCTAATGCCCAAGTTAACATATGGAATTATGTATTCGGCTTCGCAGACATGGCAGTAATTCGTTGCGCCATTGATCTTGACATACCCGACATCCTCGAAAACCATGTGGCCGATAGCCCCATGACTCTCTCCGATCTATCCTCAGCCGTCGGATGTCCCCCTTCCACCCTCCACCGCATCATGCGATATTTAGTCAATCGTCGCATCTTTTGCGAAGAGCCCATAGAAATTGATGGCTCCAAATCAAAGGGTTATGTCCCAACTCCTATTTCTCGTCTCCTCATGAGAAACCATAACAAAAGCATGGCCTCATTCATTCGGTTGCAGAGCAGCCCTTTTATGTTGGCACCCTGGTTGGGACTAAGCAAAAGTGTCCTAACTGACTGCAAATCCCACGCGTTTGAAGTAGCCAACGGCAAGGATGTATGGAGCTATGCTGAGGCAAATGCAGACCGTATCAAGATGATCAACGATGCAATGGCGTGTGATGCCAGGCTGACGGTGCCAGCTATTATTCGAGGATGTCCGGAGGTTTTCCAAGGATTGGAGTCGGTTGTGGATGTTGGTGGAGGGGATGGCACGACGCTGAGTTTGCTGGTGGAGGCTTTTCCGTGGATTCGTGGCATTAATTTTGATCTTCCACATGTTGTTTCCGTCGCAAAAGAATGTGTTGGTGTTGAACATGTTGGCGGGGACATGTTCAAAATGATTCCAAAAGCTGATGCAATTTTCATGAAGGTGAACAAAATATTAATAATCATCATCACACTTATAGTCAATTTTGAAAAAACAAATTTTATTTATGTTGGTATAAAAAGTATGAATAAATTAGATGTAACATCCTAAAGTAAATGTCAAGGAAAAAAGTAATTTTATTTTTTACAAACCCTTAGATAATGCTACAATTTTTTTTATCACACTTTTTTAACAAATAGAATTATTTTAATTATTTTGACAAAATGTAAAATCGCTACCGAAACGAGCCCATCTTCACTAATATGGTAGTTGGTATGCCATCAATTTCTACATACATTTTTTTCCATCATTAAAAGTTTCAATTATTACTTGTGTTAAATTTTAAGTCATCAATTTCCACTGCCTATCTTCTAGTGGACTCTGCATGACTGGGGAGATGAAGATTGCATCAAGATCTTGAAGAATTGTAAAGATGCTCTTCCGAAAGGCAAAGGAAAGGTGATAATAGCTGAGGCGTTACTTAAAGAAGACGGAGTCGGAGTCGAGGAAGCGGAAGAGAAGGTGAAGGAAGAAGACGATCTTGAGTATGTGAGGCTCATGTTGGATATGGTGATGATGGCTCATACTGAAACCGGAAAAGAAAGGACACTAAAACAATGGGAAGATGTTCTCAACAAAGCTGGCTTTTCTCGATACACTGTTCATTGCATTCCAGCCGTTCAATCTGTGATCGTTGCTTATGCTTGATCGATCCTAGATTTAATAAAAATAAATAAAGATATTTCTTTATTAATGAATGTTGGAATGTTGGAATGCTAATAAAGTTGTAATCTCTATATTTTATATATTTCCTATTAATTTCAATAATGTTGGTTTCATTAACTTATATAACATATTTTGTAATTAAAATAAGGTAGAGATTAATTGTCATACCCTAAACCCAATAATCTAATTTTCGTAAATTATTATATTCTAATAAATTTAATTATATTATGAAAACAGTGATTATATTCGATATATAAATAATAATACTTAAAGTCAATCAACACCAGGTTAATCTATGTCATCTGGTATATCATTCACGTTAGATATTTTTTTCCTCTTTCTTACTCTCTTTCTTAATTAAATTTTGTTAATCATTTCGGTAGGTTTGTTCTTGCTTCCAAATTTAAAATTAAAATTACAGTATATAAGTTTAAATCATTTATTTTTTTATTTAACATTATAAAAATATAACTAATTTGCACAAAGTTGCTCAAACATAGTTATTTAAAGTTTTTAAATGTCAAGAATTGATAACTCTTAATCTCCAATTACTACATTGTCTTCCCATTATCTTTAATTTGTCAAATTAAGGGAAATAACAAACATTCAAAGTTTGATAACAAGTTATAAATATATTTGGTATGATTTCGACAATAACGACGATATTTTCCCGTCGTTATTGATAGTTGTCAGTCACTAAAAGGTAATATCGACAGTAAACTTGATTTACTTTGTTGGTTTACTTTGTTTGTTTGTATTATTATAATGTTAGTCCGGATAGATTTTGTGAAAACATTTTAACCCGAGTAGATTTCAAATTATGACCACCCTTAATTGAAAATATTGAAAGAGAAACATTTATAATATATAGCGACATCAATGAACTCCTTTGTGGTTAAAGATGACAACAAGGTGGATTAGGTCGTGGTGTATTTACTATGATTAGTTAATATTATTCAAATTCAATTAATTTAAAATTAGTTTTAACTTGTAAAATTAAATTTAATATTTAATGTTAACATAATAATGAATGATTTGGAGAAAAAATTCAAGCTAAACATTAATAAAGTCATATATATATATATTTATATTTATATATATATATATATATAATAAATAAATATAAAACTATAAGTTTGGTGCATTTATAACTAAAAAAAATTGTTTATATCTTGAATTAATATTAATATAGATAATTTTGTTAGATGATATAGAGTAAGGAAATATATTTATATATACAAAATAATAAAATTATTTTAACAATCATAAGTGGTATAGCGGTTTAAATGTTTACATTTCATTTTTAAGAGCAGTGTTCGAATCCCAAAACATGCAAATTTATATTTTCAAGATTGTATTTTTGACTATAATATATGGTGGCGCAACTTGTAAACAAATGATAGACATCTGAAAGTGTGAGGTCGGAATTAGTGGTTGGTTTGACGAGCATTTGAAAGTTTGAGATCACTAGATGGAGGTCGGGTGGTGGGTGGTTTGTTAGTGTGAGGTCGGAATTAGAGCTTGGTATGACGAGCATTTGAAAGCGTGAGGTCACAAGATGAATGTCGGGTGATGGGTGGTTTGTCGAGTGTGAGGTCGGGAATTAGTGGTTGTTTTGACGTTGGATAAGAGGTCTGTGATCAATTGAGATTGCTTGTTGATTTGTTGAAGTGAGAGTAAAAGAGAGAGGTTGACTAAGATTGATGAGTGGTTTATCGAGGGATAGAGGCATATGAAAAAGTGTGAGTCACAAGATTATGATTAATAGGTGGTTTGCCGAGGGATACAGGGACATATGAAAAAGTGTGAGTCACAAGATAAATGTCAATTGGAGGGTTAATAGTTGAGTATGACGAACATTTGAAAATGTGAGGTCACGAGATGGAGGTCGGGTGATGGGTGGTTTATCGAGTGTGAGGTCAGGAATTAGTGGTTGGTTTGACGTTGGATAAGAGGTCTGTGATTAATTGAGATTGGTTGAAATGAGAGTAAAAGAGAGCGGTTGACTAAGATTGATGATTGATTTTTCGAGGGATAAAGGCATATGAAAAAGTGTGAGTCGTAAGATTAAGGTTAGTGGGCGGTTTGCCGAGGGGATAAAGAGACATATGAAAAAGTGTGAGTCGCAAGGTGAGGGTCAATTAGAGGGTTAATGGTTGAGTTTGACGAGATATAAAATGTGTGTCATCAATTGAGATCGACTAAAATTGGTGGGTGATTTGCCGAGGGAATAAAAAATATATATGAAAAAGTGTGAGTCACAAGATTAAAGTCAATTGAAGGGTTAAGTGGGTACCGAAGGGATAAAATATATATTAATATTAAGTTTAAAATTAAACTTAATTCTTACCGACTAAAACTAATTTAAAATTAATTATATTTGAATAATATTAATTTTATTTAATATATTTAAATAAATAATATTTTATATTTATTATTACGAGATTTATACTAATTAACATTTATAATATGCATACAAATACAAATTTGAGTATTTATTTTTATCTCACCCAATTCCATCATCTTTCTATTTTATTTTTATAATTAACATTTATAATATGCATACAAATACAAATTTGAGTATTTATTTTTATCTCACCCAATTCCATCATCTTTCTATTTTATTTTTATTTACAACATAATGTATTCAATCTTATTCACATTATTTACGTTTATATAGCTTAGTAGTTAGTATGCTTTTTGTAAAAATAAATATCTTTTCTAATATACAAATCAACCTAAAGTCTTTCAATTCAATACATTCAAATATCAATTTATTATCATGTAAGCAATTGGGTTTGTAAATTTACGCTATAATTAAAAGATATAACAGATTTAGTGTAAGGTTTAAATTGTAAGAACTTTTTTTGTTTTACAAATAAAAAATGTAGTTCACACAAACTCTCTAGGCCTAGCTCACATAATTTCGTATGAAAATAATAATAGAAATCTCTCTTAGCTATTTCATACATATCATTTTCTTTTCTTCTTTTTTTTTATTAAAATTTAGATAATTTTAATAGTTAAACTTACCTTATCTAATAGGAACCGAATATTGGTAATTATCCTCCAAAATCTATTAACTATGCTAACAAATGCGTCATCAAAATGATTGTATATATTTTGCTATGTCATCAACATATATATTTATTTCAGAAAGGTCTTAATCAAAGTCTAAACAAAGAACTTTCTTAACTATTAAGAACTTTCAAATTTAATCATCAGAATTGGTATAATGTCATGTTCTTCAATTAAGAGTAATGTATAGTGTTTGAATCAGAATTAATTCAAATTAATTTTAGGCATGACGTTACCAATAAATAAATTATGTAACGAATTCTCAAGTGCTGGCGTTCACAGCAAATGTCATAATACATCTCAACTATGTATAAGACTTATCATCGTGCCAACATTTGTGCACATGTATAGTGGCCCATAGTTGTAAGATGTACCTTGTGGACATAGTCTTTTAAGACCATGGTTTTGTGCACATGTAAGTGTCTTCTTTGAATAGTCATAGTGGCCCATAGTTGCAAGATGTACCTTGTGGACATAGTCTTTTAAGGCCATGGTTATTTAAATGCATTGTAGCAATTTCACATGCAATAATACTGCATGTACTAATACTTTTGACAGTATGTGTCACGTTCCAAAATTAGCTTTTCTAGACCGAGGAATCTACGGCCCTGACAGAGATCTAGGACCGTGGATGATGGCACCCAGGACCGAGTGGTCCGACCGATGATTCCGCAAACAAGGAATTATCTGGCAAGTACTCTTTTTTACTGATTTATAAACCCACACAGTGCTATTTATTCATGTATTTATATAAACGATGCATATGGTTTTCAAAGCATGTTTTCATTGCAAGTCCATGGTTTTCTAAAGAATGAAGTTTTAAGTTAAGGGTTATGGAATCTAAGAGATAATCATGAAGGAATTGACGGATACGGGAGGATGGCTACCAGGATGAGCTCTAGTAATCTGATGCTCCCAAAATATGGCTGGTGGAATTGACGAATGGATGCCTACCTTGGAGGATTAGCTCTCCGGACTAAGGGTCCCAAATATGTCTAAGTATGCAACTATACATGATTGACTGATGAGATACCCTTAAAAAGACTCATGAATGCAATGCCTAATGAATGTCTTCTATTAAATACTTGTTGAGTCCCTAGACTCACTATGCTTGTGTAGTGTAGGAATCCAGCCAACGGATTTTATAACAGGTGAAAGAAGATTTGGAGTGGAGCATAGTACCGGAGATGTGTGTGGGAGGAGGGACCAAGACCGTAGAACCAACTTTTATATCAACCTTTTCAATGATCATGTCAAATAGGCACCCTAGAGCTTCCGAATTTATGTTCGAAATCACGTTAATTTAGGTGCATGAAAGTAGGAAAGTAGAGCGTAACAGTATGAGTATTGATTTTATTATAGGATCATTTTAATCTATTTATTTAATTTGGTTTTTGTTTGAAAACATATGTGGAGCTAGAGCTAGATCGAGCTGAGTCTACTGAGAAACCGAGAAATGACGTTTTAATACGTTGTTAAATTTGATATGAATAAGTGTAATTCAAAACTGACTTTTAATTTATAAATTTATAAGTTTGGTTGATATGTATATTAATTTTATATTTATTATATTATTTATAACAATACAATACAACTTTTAAAAATTAAATTTTATGAAAATAAAAATAGGTCAATCTAGTTAAAATGAAAAAGAATCTATACATTTTTTTTTATATAATTCATTATAATAAAAACCTTTCCAAACAAACATAAAAAAAAACCGTAATTATTCACATAGAAAGAGAAGCCCCCATAAAAAGTAAGTACTTCCTTTTCTATCCATCATTCTTTCATAATAGGGTGAGTTTCAACTAAGTTAGTTTCAAGTTAGTTGGGCTCTTTAACTAACTTATTTTATTTAATCATTTCTAAAATAATCTATTTTACTATTAAAATTTTTTATTTATTTATTTATTACTTTTAAATTCATTATATATATATATATATATATAAATTATTAGTTTTTATAAATTTAATATATTTAAATTATTATTTTGTACATATAACAACATTTTTTAAGATGTGGAAGTATAATTTTTATCCCATACCTAACAAATCATATTTGATGTTCCTAATAGCACATGATTGAGAGAAATATGGTAATCTTGTTACCAATGAAAATTTGAGAAAGAAAAAACTTACGAGATCAAAGCCAACGTATTCAAACCGAAATGGATAACTTACGAAGAACAATCATTTGTGAGAGGTGTGACCAAGAAGGTCATATGAGACATAACCACGATGTCTTGAGAAAAATCGTCAATAATCTAGAGAAATGATGATTGTAATCATTTTATGAATGGTTAATTATTATATTATTATGGTTAAAATATTTTAAATTTATTATTATTTATTAGAATGTTAAAAGGAATATTTAATTATATTATATAAATAATAATTGAAATATAAATAAATATATATTAAAATATAGATAATTAAATATATAAAAAATAATAATTTAAATATATATATATAATGAATTTAAATGTAATAAATAAATAAATATAAAAAAAACTGAGTGAATAATAAATTAGGTTAGTTTGGGAATGATTGAACAAAATAGGTTAGTTTAGAAAGTTGAACGATAAATTAAGATAAATTAAGTTAGTTTGAGAATTGGTTCTGATTTCGATTGTTTTATTAGAGCTATTTTAAACTTGGATTATTTGAGTTATTTTGAATACTTTCTCAATTTTTAAAAGATTAACTCTTTATTATATCACTATAATTTAATTAATAAATCACTTCACTTATCAATAAAAATATTAAAATACATCTACTTTAATTTAAATTAAATTTTAAATACATAAGAATATATTAATAATTAATGTTAAACAAATTTTAAATACCCCTTTTTTTTATAGAATAATAACAAAAGATCAATAACAACATATTATGAGTTTGATCTGAAACATACGTACGGACGAGTGGACGACCCAAATCTAATTTATGTTGAGGAAACATTTTAGATATGTTATTTTAATAAAATATCATATTTTTGTCTTATTTGTATGATCTTTATCATACACTTTTTATACCTATAATATATCTGGAATTTCAATTGATTTATTTTAAGTAAACACGTTTTTACAATTATTAAAAATTCAATTGCAAATGCATAATTAAGTGAAAATAATAATTAAATAACTTTTTGTCTAGAAAAGTGACATTTGAATCTAGATATATCCAACAATAATGATACAGTTAATTATGGTGTTTGTCGCCATAAATTTGATTTGTGTTTTTGACTGCAATAAGAACACGTATTTATGATTTCATAGTTATAATGATAAGACTATGGGTGTTTATTACCATTTTTTTATTGGTTTTAGAGTACTTTATGGACCGGGAGATTAGGATGAGGCAAGCTAGGCAGCCTCATAGCCCACCTTCTTCACGTGTCCTTCAAAATAAATTAAAAAATTGTTTAAGATTTAAACTCATGACTTTAATAATAATATTAAATTATTTAACTGATTAAATTATTTTTATTAATTTTAATATAAATTATTATATATTTTTAATAAGATAAAAGTTAAATAAAAAAAATAATGTTGAAAGAAAATTTTAATTGCGGATAAAATATTTCCCGTTGTTAAAGAATATTAACGACGGTAAAATATTTGTCGTCAATCGCTGTTAAAAATAATTAATCAATAAAAGCAGAAAAATAATGCACTTAATAATTTATAATGACGATTTATTTAACTGTCGTTAATAGCCTCTAATTGCAGTTTTAAAAACCGCAGTTAAAAATAGATTTGTTAATAAGGGTAGTAAACTTACCATACTTAACCATTTTTAACTGCAGTTACTTTACCACCATTATTAAACAACATTTTTTTAGCAATGAAACTTTTAACTACAATCATTAAGTGCTGTAAAATTATAGTAATAAATAGTCTATGATTGTAGTTTTATAAATTGTAGTTAGAGACTATTAACTGCAAACCTACGGTAACTTTACTATCCTTAATTAATAGTCTTTAACCGCGATTTATAAACTACCGTTATACACTATTATGTACGGTATTTTTACCGCCTTTATTATTCAATATGATTTTAATGGAATTATTTTTAACTGCGGTAAAATTATCACAGTTCATAATCATATATAAATAATAAAAAATTTTACAACAATAATCTAGAAAATGACCAATAAAACTTATATTTAAATTATTTATACTATATATATATATATAACTTACCCAAAATAATATATATTACAATTTTCTTAATACATTATGTAAATTATAATTACATCAAAATATTATTGCAATAAATTTTGATTATATTTAAATATAATATAATAGAAGGCATAATCAAATAAAATAAATTATCATTCCTAATATTTATAACAATTTATTTTCCTTCTTTCTTGTATTTTTACAGATTGTTTCAAGCTGGTCGAGAAATACATATCCTAACAGATTTCATTTGTTTTAAGGATTTTAATATAGGATTTCTTGATCACCTTGTCATTCTCTTATTCGGGGGTGGCCACAATCTTCTTTTGTTTTTCCCCGTCCTCTTTTTTCGGCTGCTCGTACATGACCTCAATGGTGTCCATGTTTCCATTCCGACATCTTAGCACGAATTTTTTCGGTTTTGTATTCGTTAAGTCAATCACAATACAAATGCGAGCAAACGTGACCCGTTCAAATGAGTCAAAGTCGGGATCGAGCTTAAACTGGGGAGGGATTAAGAACTTATACAAAAAAATAAATTAATATATGATAATAATTAATTTTCTTAATGTAAAATTAAATATTTAATAAAATTAACTTCAACTTAAAAATGTATTTACTAACAGTACATTTGATTAATAAATTCCTTAATTTTATATTGATATTACTATTTTATTTAATTGACTCAATATTTAAAAAACAGGATATCAATTTATTTTAAGTCAGTTAAATGACTGCAAATAATAAGAATTGTTTGGATTTATGAAAACTAATAACAACAATAAAGTTGATTTAAACTCTAAAGCTCTAATTTAAGAATTTGAATCCTAATAGATTTTTTTAGGTGCCTCTAAATATTTATTCTTTAATTCTATAATCTTAATAATTTATGTCGATAAATTGAGATAATATTTAGTTACGGAAACATGTGTTAAACTTTAAATGAAGAACGGTTCATGGTTCATTAAGTCGTTTTTGGTTGTTCTTCAAATCTTCTCTCGATCTTGGATCTCCCAGTTCTAAATCTGGACTTGGATCAGCAATGAATGATGTAGGTGGGGTTTAGGTCTTTCAATCCTCTATCGATAACCCTTTAATATTCTTGAGAGAGGAACAAACCTCTACCTTTTGTCTGATGAGAAAAACATAATATGTAAACTATCTATATTTGGGTTGAGGACCTAAACCTAATATACCCAATTACTATTCGGCTCATCAATGAAATAGTAATGATATTTCAGTTTCTACACAAATATATACTCATATTTATTATAAATGTCTAAATAAATTCAAAATTTCTATACTTTAATAGACCACTTTAATTAAATTTTAATCTTTATTATGATAATAATTAATATATCATTATTAAATAATATATGTACCCAAATATTAAAATTAATTTCAACATTTACCTTGATTAACATCCAATCAAATTTAAATTTAAAGTAGTTCATTTTAATCAATTATACTCCCACTTATCATAATATATATATATATTTTATCAATAATGTATCAAACATATTATATTTTGTTATTTCTCTATTATGGAACAAACATACTATTTTAATTTTATTATTGTGAACACACATTCAAAATTTTCTTATATTTTCATTTATTTTAATATAATGAAAATCATATACATAATACATTATTAAAATTGGAAAACAAACTAATATTAACAAAAACAAAAATACCAACAAATCAACCACATTATTACGTGCCAATCTAACTCATAAAACGCCAAATCAAGCCCACAAAAACTAAACTCCAAGCCAAAATCATCAAACATAGAAAGTAAAGGAAACAAACAACCAACAACAAACATTCATTCAATTCTACTTAATTATATAGTCCCTACTCCCTATCCAACAAACTTTTAAAAAAGTTATTGCATTTATTTTTTTTTTTGACTTTTTACCCCTTAAATTTTTTCTTATTTTCATTTTGTTACTAATATTAGATCTCACAAAAAATATATTTATATTTAGAAAATAGAAGTTGTATCTCAATGGAACGAGAAGTCAACATATTGAAATCCATAAAAGTTAATTTTGAGCAATATCGATAATGATCCACTATAAATATACATGTCTATCGAAAGAGAAAACACAAATTCATAGAAAAAAAGAGAGATGGCTAAGAGAAATGAGGAAGAAGCTAATGCCCAAGTTAACATATGGAATTATGTATTCGGCTTCGCAGACATGGCAGTAATTCGTTGCGCCATTGATCTTGACATACCCGACATCCTCGAAAACCATGTGGCCGATAGCCCCATGACTCTCTCCGATCTATCCTCAGCCGTCGGATGTCCCCCTTCCACCCTCCACCGCATCATGCGATATTTAGTCAATCGTCGCATCTTTTGCGAAGAGCCCATAGAAATTGATGGCTCCAAATCAAAGGGTTATGTCCCAACTCCTATTTCTCGTCTCCTCATGAGAAACCATAACAAAAGCATGGCCTCATTCATTCGGTTGCAGAGCAGCCCTTTTATGTTGGCACCCTGGTTGGGACTAAGCAAAAGTGTCCTAACTGACTGCAAATCCCACGCGTTTGAAGTAGCCAACGGCAAGGATGTATGGAGCTATACTGAGGCAAATGCAGACCGTATCAAGATGATCAACGATGCAATGGCGTGTGATGCCAGGCTGACGGTGCCAGCTATTATTCGAGGATGTCCGGAGGTTTTCCAAGGATTGGAGTCGGTTGTGGATGTCGGTGGAGGGAATGGCACGACGATGAATTTGCTGGTGGAGGCTTTTCCGTGGATTCGTGGCATTAATTTTGATCTTCCACATGTTGTCTCCGTCGCAAAAGAATGTGTTGGTGTTGAACATGTTGGCGGGGACATGTTCAAAATGATTCCAAAAGCTGATGCAATTTTCATGAAGGTGAACAAAATATTAATAATCATCATCACAATCATAGTCAATTTTGAAAAAACAAATTTTATTTATGTTCGTATAAAAAGTATGAATAAATTAGATGTAACATCTTAAAGTAAATGCCAAGCAAAAAAGTAATTTTATTTTTTACAAACCCTTAGATAATGCTACAATTTTTTTTATCACACTTTTTTAACAAATAGAATTATTTTAATTATTTTGACAAAATGTAAAATCGCTAGCGAAACGAGCCCATCTTCACTAATATGGTAGTTGGTATGCCATCAATTTCTACATACATTTTTTTCCATCATTAAAAGTTTCAATTATTACTTGTGTTAAATTTTAAGTCATCAATTTCCACTGCCTATCTTCTAGTGGACTCTGCATGACTGGGGAGATGAAGATTGCGTCAAGATCTTGAAGAATTGTAAAGATGCTCTTCCGAAAGGCAAAGGAAAGGTGATAATAGTGGAGGCGTTACTTAAAGAAGACGGAGTCGGAGTCGAGGAAGCGGAAGAGAAGGTGAAGGAAGAAGACGATCTTGAGTATGTGAGGCTCATGTTGGATATGGTGATGATGGCTCATACTGAAACCGGAAAAGAAAGGACACTAAAACAATGGGAAGATGTTCTCAACAAAGCTGGCTTTTCTCGATACACTGTTCATTGCATTCCAGCCGTTCAATCTGTGATCGTTGCTTATGCTTGATCGATCCTAGATTTAATAAAAATAAATAAAGATATTTCTTTAGAATGTTGGAATGCTAATAAAGTTGTAATCTCTATATTTTATATATTTTCTATTAATGTCAATAATGTTGGTTTCATTAACATATAACATATTTTGTAATTAAAATAAGCTAGAGATTAATTGTCATACTCTAAACCCAATAATCTAATTTTCTTAAATTATTATATTCTAATAAATTTAATTATATTATGAAAACAGTGATTATATTCGATATATAAATAATAATACTTAAAGTCAATCAATACCACATTAATCCATGTCATCTGGTATATAATTCACATTAGATATTTTTTTTCCTCTTTCCTACTCTCTTTCTTAATTAAATTTTGTTAATCATTTCGGTAGGTTTGTTCTTGCTTCCAAAGTTAAATTTAAAATAACAGTATATAAGTTTAAATCATTTATTTTTTTATTTAACATTATAAAAATATAACTAATTTGCACAAAGTTGCTCAAACATAGTTATTTAAAGTTTTTAAATGTCAAGAATTGATAACTCTTAATCTCCAATTACTACATTACTACATTGTCTTCCCATTATCTTTAATTTGTCAAATTAAGGGAAATAACAAACATTCAAAGTTTGATAACAAGTTATAAATATATTTGGTATGATTTCGACAATAACGACGATATTTTCCCGTCGTTATTGATAGTTGTCAGTCACTAAAAGGTAATATCGACAGTAAACTTGATTTACTTTGTTGGTATTATTATAATGTTAGTCCAGATAGATTTTGTGAAAACATTTTAAACCGAGTAGATTTCAAATTATGACCACCCTTAGTTGAAAATATTGAAAGAGAAACATTTATAATATATAGTGACATCAATGAACTCCTTTGTGGTTAAAGATGACAACAAGGTGGATTAGGTCGTGGTGTATTTATTATGATTAGTTAATATTATTCAAATTCAATTAATTTAAAATTAGTTTTAACTTGTAAAATTAAATTTAATATTTAATGTTAACATAATAATGAATGATTTGGAGAAAAAATTCAAGCTAAACATTAATAAAGTCATATATATATATATATATATATATATAATAAATATAAAACTATAAGTTTGGTGCATTTATAACTAAAAAAAATTGTTTATATCTTGAATTAATATTAATATAGATAATTTTGTTAGATGATATAGAGTAAGGAAATATATTTATATATACAAAATAATAAAATTATTTTAACAATCATAGGTGGTATAGCGGTTTAAATGTTTACATTTCATTCTTAAGAACAGTGTTCGAATCCCAAAACATGTAAATTTATATTTTCAAGATTGTATTTTTGACTATAATATATGGTGGCGCAACGTGTAAACAAATGATAGACATCTGAAAGTGTGAGGTCGGAATTAGTGTTTGGTTTGACGAGCATTTGAAAGTTTGAGATCACTAGATGGAGGTCGGGTGGTGGGTGGTTTGTTAGTGTGAGGTCGGAATTAGGGCTTGGTATGACGAGCATTTAAAAGCGTGAGGTCACAAGATGAATGTCGGGTGATGGGTGATTTGTCGAGTGTGAAGTCGGGAATTAGTGGTTGTTTTGACGTTGGATAAGAGGTCTGTGATCAATTGAGATTGGTTGTTGATTTGTTGAAGTGAGAGTAAAAGAGAGAGGTTGACTAAGATTGATGAGTGATTTTTCGAGGGATAGAGGCATATGAAAAAGTGTGAGTCACAAGATTATGATTAATAGGTGGTTTGCCGAGGGATACAGGGACATATGAAAAAGTGTGAGTCACAAGATAAATGTCAATTGGAGGGTTAATAGTTGAGTATGACGAACATTTGAAAATGTGAGGTCACGAGATGGAGGTCGGGTGATGGGTGGTTTATCGAGTGTGAGGTCGGGAATTAGTGGTTGGTTTGACGTTGGATAAGAGGTCTGTGATTAATTGAGATTGGTTGTTGATTTGTTGAAGTGGGAGTAAAAGAGAGCAGTTGACTAAGATTGATGATTGATTTTTCGAGGGATAAAGGCATATGAAAAGGTGCGAGTCGTAAGATTAAGGTTAGTGGGCGGTTTGCCGAGGGGATAAAGAGACATATGAAAAAGTGTGAGTCGCAAGGTGATGGTCAATTAGAGGGTTAATGGTTGAGTTTGACGAGATATAAAATGTGTGTCATCAATTGAGATCGACTAAAATTGGTGGGTGATTTGCCGAGGGAATAAAAAATATATATGAAAAAGTGTGAGTCACAAGATTAAAGTCAATTGAAGGGTTAAGTGGGTACCGAAGGGATAAAATATATATTAAAATTAAGTTTAAACTTAATTCTTACCGACTATAACTAATTTAAAATTAATTAGATTTGAATAATATTAATTTTATCTAATATATTTAAATAAATAATATTTTATATTTATTCTTATTCTTACGAGATTTATACTAATTAACATTTATAATATGCATACAAATACAAATTTGAGTATTTATTTTTGTCTCACCCAATTCCATCATCTTTCTATTTTATTTTTATTTACAACATAATGTATTCAATCTTATTCACATTATTTACGTTTATATAGCTTAGTAGTTAGTATGCTTTATGTAAAAATAAATATCTTTTCTAATATACAAATCAACCTAAAGTCTTTCAATTCAATACATTCAAATATCAATTTATTATCATGTAAGCAATTGGGTTTGTAAATTTACGCTATAATTAAAAGATATAACAGATTTAGTGTAATGTTTAAATTGTAAGAACTTTTTTTGTTTTACAAATAAAAAATGTAGTTCACACAAACTCTCTAGTCCTAGCTCACATAATTTCGTATGAAAATAATAATAGAAATCTCTCTTAGCTATATCATACATATCATTTTTTTTTCTTCTTTTTTTTTATTATTAAAATTTAGATAATTTTAATAGTTAAACTTACCTTATCTAATAGGAACCGAATATTGGTAAATATCCTCCAAAATCTATTAACTATGCTAACAAATGCGTCATCAAAATGATTGTATATATTTTGCTATGTCATCAACATATATATTTATTTCAGAAAGGTCTTAATCAAAGTCTAAACAAAGAACTTTCTTAACTATTAAGAACTTTCAAATTTAATCATCTGAATTGGTATAATGTCATGTTCTTCAATTAAGAGTAATGTATAGTGTTTGAATCAGAATTAATTCAAATTAATTTTAGGCATGACGTTACCAATAAATAAATTATGTAATGAATTCTCAAGTGCTGGCGTTCACAACAAATGTCATAATACATCTCAACTATGTATAAGACTTATCATCGTGCCAACATTTGTGCACATGTATAGTGGCCCATAGTTGTAAGATGTACCTTGTGGACATAGTCTTTTAAGACCATGGTTTTGTGCACATGTAAGTGTCTTCTTTGAATAGTCATAGTGGCCCATAGTTGCAAGATGTACCTTGTGGACATAGTCTTTTAAGGCCATGGTTATTTAAATGCATTGTAGCAATTTCACATGCAATAATACTGCATGTACTAATACTTTTGACAGTATGTGTCACGTTCCAAAATTAGCTTTTCTAGACCGAGGAATCTACGGCCCTGACAGAGATCTAGGACCGTGGATGATGGCACCCAGGACCGAGTGGTCCGACCGATGATTCCGCAAACAAGGAATTATCTGGCAAGTACTCTTTTCTACTGATTTATAAACCCACACAGTGCTATTTATTCATGTATTTATATAAACGATGCATATGGTTTTCAAAGCATGTTTTCATTGCAAGTCCATGGTTTTCTAAAGAATGAAGTTTTAAGTTAAGGGTTATGGAATCTAAGAGATAATCATGAAGGAATTGACGGATACGGGAGGATGGCTACCAGGATGAGCTCTAGTGGTCTGATGCTCCCAAAATATGGCTGGTGGAATTGACGAATGGATGCCTACCTTGGAGGATCAGCTCTCCGGACTAAGGGTCCCAAATATGTCTCAAGTATGCAACTATACATGATTGACTGATGAGATACCCTTAAAAAGACTCATGAATGCAATGCCTAATGAATGTCTTCTATTAAATACTTGTTGGGTCCCTAGACTCACTATGCTTGTGTGGTGTAGGAATCCAGCCAACGGATTTTATGACAGGTGAAAGAAGATTTGGAGTGGAGCATAGTACCGGAGATGTGTGTGGGAGGAGGAACCAAGACCGTAGAACCAACTTTTATATCAACCTTTTCAATGATCATGTCAAATAGGCACCCTAGAGCTTCCGCATTTATGTTCGAAATCACGTTAATTTAGGTGCATGAAAGTAGGAAAGTAGAGCGTAACAGTATGAGTATTGATTTTATTATAGGATCATTTTAATCTATTTATTTAATTTGGTTTTTGTTTGAAAACTTATGTGGAGCTAGAGCTAGATCGAGTTGAGTCTACTGAGAAACCGAGAAATGACGTTTTGATACGTTGTTAAATTTGATATGAATAAGTGTAATTCAAAACTGACTTTTAATTTATAAATTTATAAGTTTGGTTGATATGTATATTAATTTTATATTAATTATATTATTTATAACAATACAATACAACTTTTAAAAATTAAATTTTATGAAAATAAAAATAGGTCAATCTAGTTAAAATGAAAAAGAATCTATACATTTTTTTTTTATAATTCATTATAATAAAAACCTTTCGAAACAAACATAAAAAAAACCGTAATTATTCACATAGAAAGAGAAGCCCCCATAAAAAGTAAGTACTTCCTTTTCTATCCACCATTCTTTCATAATAGGGTGAGTTTCAACTAAGTTAGTTTCAAGTTAGTTGGGCTCTTTAACTAACTTATTTTATTTAATCATTTCTAAAATAATCTATTTTATTATTTAAATTTTTTTTATTTATTTATTTATTACATTTAAATTCATTATATATATATATAAATTATTAGTTTTTATAAATTTAATATATTTAAATTATTATTTTGTACATATAATAACATTTTTTAAGATGTGGAAGTATAATTTTTATCCCATACCTAACAAATCATATTTGACGTTCCTAATAGCACATGATTGAGAGAAATATGGTAATCTTGTTACCAATGAAAATTTGAGAAAGAAAAAAACTTACGAGATCAAAGCCAACGTATTCAAACTGAAATGGATAACTTACCAAGAACAATCATTTGTGAGAGGTGTGATCAAGAAGGTCATATGAGACATAACCACGATGTCTTGAGAAAAATCGTCAATAATCTAGAGAAATGATGATTGTAATCATTTTATGAATGGTTAATTATTATATTATTATGGTTAAAATATTTTAAATTTATTATTATTTATCAATTATTTATTAGAATGTTAAAAGGAATATTTATTATATTATATAAATAATAATTGAAATATAAATAAATATATATTAAAATAAAGATAATTAAATATATAAAAAATAATAATTTAAATATATATATATATATATATATATAATGAATTTAAATGTAATAAATAAATAAATAAAAAAAAACTGAGTGAATAATAAATTAGGTTAGTTTGGGAATGATTGAACACGTATTTATGATTTCATAGTTATAATGATAAGACTATGGGTGTTTATTATTATTACCATTTTTTTTATTGGTTTTAGAGTGCTTTTTTAACCGAAAAGATTAGGACGAGGCAAGCTAGACAGCCCCATAGCCCACCTTCTTCACGTGTCCTTCAAAATAAATTAAAAAAATAAATTAAAAAATTGTTTAAGATTTAAACTCATGACTTTAATAATAATATTAAATTATTTAACTGATTAGATTAATTTTTATTAATTTTAATATAAATTATTATATATTTTTAATAAGATAAAAGTTAAATAAAAAAATAATATTTATAGAAAGTTTTAATCGCGGATAAAATATTTTCCGTAGTTAAAGCATATTAACGACGGTAAAATATCTGCCGTCAATCGCTGTTAAAAAAAATTAATCAATAAAGGCAGAAAAATACCGCACTTAATAATTTATAATGACGATTTATTAAATTGTTGTTAATAGCCACTAATTGTGGTTTTAAAAAACCGCAGTTAAAAATATATTTGTTAATAAGGAAAATAAACTTACAATACTTAACCATCTTTAACTGTAGTTACTTTACCACCATTATTAAACAACATTTTTTGAGCGATGAAACTTTTAACTACAACCATTAAGTGCGGTAAAATTAATGTAATAAATAGTCTATAGTTTTATAAACTGTATTTAGAGACTATTAACTGCGAACCTACGGTAACTTTACCGTCCTTAGTTAATAGTCTTTAACTGCGATTTATAAAACTACCGTTATTGACTATTATGTACGACATTTTTACCGCCTTTACTATTCAATATGATTTTAATGAAATTACTTTAAAATGCGGTGAAATTATAACAGTTAATAGTCGTATATAAATAATAAAATTTTCTACAACAATAAACTAGAAAATGACCAATAAAACTTATATTTAAATTATTTATACTATATATATAACTTACACAAAATAATATATATTACAATTTTCTTAATACATTATGTAAAATATAATTACATCAAAATATTATTGCAATAAATTTTGATTATATTTAAATATAATATAATAGAAGGTGTTTATTAACATAATCAAATAAAATAAATTATCATTCATAAGATTTATAACAATTTCTTTTCCTTCTTTATGCATTTTTACAGATTGTTTCATGCTGGTCGGATTTGGGAGATACAAATCCTAACAGATTTCATTCGTTTTAAAGATTTTAATATAGGATTTCTTGACTACCTTGTCATTCTCTTATTTGGGAGTGGTCACAGTCTTCTTTTGCTTTTCCTCGTCATCTTTTTCCGGCTGCTCGTACATGACCTCAATGGTGTTCATGTTTCCATTCCGACATCTTAGCTCGAATTTTTCCGGTTTTGTACTCGTTAAGTCAATCTCAATACAAATGCGAGCAAACGTGACCCGTTCAAATGAGTTAAAGTCGGGATCGAGCTTAAACTGGGGAGGGATTAAGAACTTATACAAAAAAAAAATTAATATATGATAATAATTACTTTTCTTAATGTAAAGTTAAATATTTAATAAAATTAACTTCAACTTAAAAATGTATTTACTAACATTACATTTGATTAATAAATTTCTTAATTTTATATTGATATTACTATTTTATTTAATTGACTCAATATTTAAAAAACAGGATATCAATTTATTTTAAGTCAATTAAATGACTGCAAATAATAAGAATAGTTTGGATTTATGAAAACTAATAACAACAATAAAGTTGATTTAAACCCTAAAGCTCTAATTTAAGAATTTGGATCCTAATAGATTTATCAGGTGTCTCTCTAAATATTTATTCTTTAATTCTATAATCTTAATACTTTATGTCGATAAATTGAAATTATATTTAATTACGGAAATATACGTAAATCTTCAAATGAAGAACGATTCATGGTTCATTAAGTCGTTAATTCTTCGTTGTTTTTCGGATCTTCTCTCGATCTTGGATCTCCATATTAAAATCCATAACAGTTAGTTAATTTTGAGCAACATAATTAAAATTAATGTAAAACTTAGTATGCAATACCAATAATGATCCACTATAAATATACATGTCTATCGAAAGAGAAAACACAAATTCATAGAAAGAAAGAGAGATGGCTAAGAGAAATGAGGAAGAAGCTAATGCCCAAGTTAACATATGGAATTATGTATTCGGCTTCGCAGACATGGCAGTAATTCGTTGCGCCATTGATCTTGACATACCCGACATCCTTGAAAACCATGTGGCCGATAGCCCCATGACTCTCTCCGATCTATCCTCAGCCGTCGGATGTCCCCCTTCCACCCTCCACCGCATCATGCGATATTTAGTCAATCGTCGCATCTTTCGCGAAGAGCCCATAGAAATTGATGGCTCCAAATCAAAGGGTTATGTCCCAACTCCTATTTCTCGTCTCCTCGTGAGAAACCATAACAAAAGCATGGCCTCATTCATTCGGTTGCAGAGCAGCCCTTTTATGTTGGCACCCTGGTTGGGACTAAGCAAAAGTGTCCTAACTGACTGCAAATCCCACGCGTTTGAAGTATCCAACGGCAAGGATGTATGGAGCTATACTGAGGCAAATGCAGACCGTATCAAGATGATCAACGATGCAATGGCGTGTGATGCCAGGCTGACGGTGCCAGCTATTATTCGAGGATGTCCGGAGGTTTTCCAAGGATTGGAGTCGGTTGTGGATGTCGGTGGAGGGAATGGCACGACGATGAATTTGCTGGTGG
Source organism: Impatiens glandulifera (assembly GCF_907164915.1). Lineage (NCBI taxonomy): Eukaryota > Viridiplantae > Streptophyta > Magnoliopsida > Ericales > Balsaminaceae > Impatiens > Impatiens glandulifera. The sequence continues at coordinate 21,171,697 of NC_061870.1, read as the reverse complement.
AGGCTTTTCCGTGGATTCGTGGCATTAATTTTGATCTTCCACATGTTGTTTCCGTCGCAAAAGAATGTGTTGGTGTTGAACATGTTGGCGGGGACATGTTCAAAATGATTCCAAAAGCTGATGCAATTTTCATGAAGGTGAACAAAATATTAATAATCATCGTCACAATCAATCATAGTCAATTTTGAAAAAACTAATTTTATTTATGTTGGTATAAAAAGTATGAATAAATTAGATGTAACATCTTAAAGTAAATGTCAAGGAAAAAAGTAATTTTATTTTGTACAAACCCTTAGATAATGCTACAATTTTTTTTATCACACTTTTTTAACAAATAGAATTATTTTAATTATTTTGACAAAATGTAAAATCGCTACCGAAACGAGCCCATCTTCACTAATATGGTAGTTGGTATGCCATCAATTTCTACATACATTATTTTCCATCATTAAAAGTTTCAATTATTACTTGTGTTAAATTTTAAGCCATCAATTTCCATTGCCTATCTTCTAGTGGACTCTGCATGACTGGGGAGATGAAGATTGCATCAAGATCTTGAAGAATTGTAAAGATGCTCTTCCGAAAGGCAAAGGAAAGGTGATAATAGTTGAGGCGTTACTTAAAGAAGACGGAGTCGGAGTCGAGGAAGCGGAAGAGAAGGTGAAGGAAGAAGACGATCTTGAGTATGTGAGGCTCATGTTGGATATGGTGATGATGGCTCATACTGAAACCGGAAAAGAAAGGACACTAAAACAATGGGAAGATGTTCTCAACAAAGCTGGCTTTTCTCGATACACTGTTCATTGCATTCCAGCCGTTCAATCTGATCGTTGCTTATGCTTGATCGATCCTAGATTTAATAAAAATAAATAAAGATATTTCTTTATTAATAAATTTTGGAATGTTGGAATGTTGGAATGCTAATAAAGTTGTAATCTCTATATTTTATATATTTCCTATTAATGTCAATAATGTTGGTTTCATTAACTTATATATCATATTTTGTAATTAAAATAAGGTAGAGATGAATTGTCCAACCCTAAAACCAATAATCTAATTTTCTTAAATTATTATATTCTAATAAATTTAATTATATTATGAAAACAGTGATTATATTCCATATATATATAATAATACTTAAAGTCAATCAACACCACGTTAATATATGTCATCCGGTATATAATTCATGTTAGATATTTTTTTCCTCTTTCCTACTCTATTTCTTAATTAAATTTTGTTTTCCATTGCTATATATAAATATAAAGTTAAAATGGAATCATTTCGGTAGGTTTGTTCTTGCTTTCAAATTTAAAATTAAAATAACAGTATATAGGTTTAAATCATTTATTTTTTTATTTAACATTATAAAAGTATAACTAATTTGCACAAAGTTGCTCAAACATAATTATTTAAAGTTTTTAAATGTCAAGAATTGATAACTCTTAATCTCAAATTACTACATTGTCTTCTCATTATCTTTAATTTGTCAAATTAAGGGAAATAACAAACATTCTAAGTTTGATAACAAGTTATAAATATATTTGGTATGATTTCGACAATAACGACGATATTTTCCCGTCAATAAATATCGTCGTTATTGATAGTTGTCAATCACTAAAAGGTTATATTGACAGTAAACTTGATTTACTTTGTTGGTTTACCTTGTTTGATTGTATTATTATAATGCTAATCCGGATAGATTTTGTGAAAACATTTTAACACGAGTAAATTTCAATACACAAAATAATAAAATTATTTTAACAATCATAAGTGATATATATATATATATAATAAATAAATATAAAACTATAAGTTTGGTGCATTTATAACTAAAAAAAATTGTTTATATCTTGAATTAATATTAATATAGATAATTTTTTTTAGATGATATAGGGTAATGAAATATATTTATATATACAAAATAATAAAATTATTTTAACAATCATAAGTGGTATATCGGTTTAAATGTTTACATTTCATGCTTAAGAACAATGTTCGAATCCCAAAACATGCAAACTTATATTTTCAAGATTGTATTTTTGACTATAATATATGGTGGTGCAACTTGTACACAAATGATAGACATCTCAAAGTGTGAGGTCGGAATTAGTGGTTGGTTTGACGAGCATTTGAAAGTTTGAGATCACGAGATGGAGGTCGGGTGTTGGGTGGTTTGTTAGTGTGAGGTCGGAATTAGGGTTTGGTATGACGAGCATTTGAAAGCGTGAGGTCACGAGATGGAGGTCGGGTGATGGGTGGTTTGTCGAGTGTGAGGTCGGGAATTAGTGGTTGTTTTGACGTTGGATAAGAGGTCTGTGATCAATTGAGATTGGTTGTTGATTTGTTGAAGTGAGAGTAAAAGAGAGAGGTTGACTAAGATTGATGAGTAGTTTATCGAGGGATAGAGGCATATGAAAAAGTGTAAGTCACAAGATTAGGATTAGTAGGTGGTTTGCCGAGGGGATACAGAGACATATGAAAAAGTGTGAGTCACAAGATAAAGGTCAATTGGAGGGTTAATGGTTGAGTATGACGAGCATTTCAAAATGTGAGGTCACGAGATGGAGGTCGGGTGATGGGTGGTTTATCGAGTGTGAGGTCGGGAATTAGTGGTTGGTTTGACGTTGGATAATAGGTCTATGATTAATTGAGATTGGTTGTTGATTTGTTGAAGTGAGAGTAAAAGAGAGCGGTTGACTAAGATTGATGATTGATTTTTCGAGGGATAAAGGCATATGAAAATGTGTGAGTCGTAAGATTAGGGTTAGTGGGCGGTTTACCGAAAGGATAAAGAGACATATGAAAAAGTGTGAGTCACAAGGTGAGGGTCAATTAGAGGGTTAATGGTTGAGTTTGACGAGATATAAAATGTGTGTCATCAATTAAGATCGACTAAAATTGGTGGGTGATTTGCCGAGGAAATAAAAAATATATATGAAAAAGTGTGAGTCACAAGATTAAAGTTAATTGAAGGGTTAAGTGGGTGCCGAATGGATAAAATATATATTAATATTAAGTTTAAAATTAAACTTAATTCTTACTCACTACAACTAATTTAAAATTAATTAAATTTGAATAATATAAATTTTATCTAATATATTTAAATAAATAATATTTTATATTTATTCTTATTCGTACAAATATACGAGATTTATACTCATTAACATTTATATGCATACAAATACAAATTTGAGTATTTTTTTTTTATCTCACCCAATTCCATCATCTTTCTATTTTATTTTTATTTACAACATAATATATTCAATCTTATTCACATTATTTACGTTTATATAGCTTAGTAGTTAATATGCTTTTTGTTAAAATAAATATCTTTTCTAATATACAAATCAACCTAAAGTCTTTCAATTCAATACATTCAAATATCAATTTATTATCATGTAAGCAATTGGGTTTGTAAATTTACACTATAATTAAATAGATATAACAGATTTAGTGTAATGTTTAAATTGTAAGAACTTTTTTTGTTTTACAAATAAAAAATGTAGTTCACACAAACTCTCTAGGCCTAGCTCACATAATTTCGTATGAAAATAATAATAGAAATCTCTCTTAGCTATATCATATATATCATTTTCTTTTTTCTTTTTTTATTAAAATTTAGATAATTTTAATAGTTAAAGCTTACCTTATCTAATAGGAACCGAATATTGGTAAATATCCTCCAAAATCTATTATGCTAACAAATGCGTCGTCAAAATGATTGTATATATTTTGCTATGTCATCAACATATATATTTATTTCAGAAACGTCTTAATCAAAGTCCAAATAAAGAACTTTCTTAACTATTAAGAACTTTCAAATTTAATCATCAGAATTGGTATAATGTCATGTTCTTCAATTAAGAGTAAGGTATAGTGTTTAAATCAGAATTAATTCAAATTAATTTTAGGCATGACTTTACCAATAAATAAATTATGTAACGAATTCTCAAGTGCTGACGTTCACAACAAATGTCATAATACATCTCAACTATGTATAAGACTTATCATCGTGCCAACATTTGTGCACATGTAAGTGTCTTCTTTGAATAGTTATAGTGGCCCATAGTTGTAAGATGTACCTTGTGGACATAGTCTTTTAAGGCCATGGTTTTGTGCACATGTAAGTGTCTTCTTTGAATAGTCATAGTGGCCTATAGTTGCCAGATGTACCTTGTGGACATAGTCTTTTAAGGCCATGGTTATTTAAATGCATTGTAACAACTTCACATGCAATAATACTGCATGTACTAATACTTTTGACAGTATGTGTCACGTTTCAAAATGAGCTTTTCTAGACTGAGGAATCTACGGCCCTGACAGAGATCTAGGACCGTGGATGATGGAACCCAAGACCGGGTGGTCCGACCGATGATTCCGCAAACAAGGAATTATCTGGCAAGTACTCTTTTCTACTGATTTATAAACCCACACAGTGCTATTTATTCATGTATTAATATAAACGATGCATATGGTTTTCAAAGCATGTTTTCATTGCAAGTCCATGGTTTTCTAAAGAATGAAGTTTTAAGTTAAGGGTTATGGAATCTAAGAGATAATCATGAACGAATTGACGGATACGGGAGGATGGCTACCAGGATGAGCTCTAGTGGTCTGATGCTCCCAAAATATGGCTGGTGGAATATACGTATGGATGCCTACCTTGGAGGATCAGCTCTCCGGGCTAAGGGTCCCAAATATGGCTCAAGTATGCAACTATACATGATTGACTGATGAGATACCCTTAAAAACACTCATGGATGCAATGCCTAATGAATGTCTTCAATTAAATACTTGTTGGGTCCCTAGACTCACTATGTTTGTGTAGTGTAGGAATCCAGCCAACGAATTTTATGACAGGTGAAGTAAGATTTGGAGTGGAGCATTTTTCCGGAGATGTGTGTGGGAGGAGGGACCAAGACTGTAGGACCGACTTTTATATCAACCTTTTCAATGATCGTGTCAAATAGGCACCCTAGTGCTTTCGCATTTATGTTCGAAATCACGTTGATTTAAGGGCATGAAAGTAGGGCGTAACAGTATGAGTATTAATTTTATTATAGGATCATTTTAATCTGTTTATTTAATTTGGTTTTTGTTTGAAAACATATGTGGGTCTGAAGCTAGAGCTAGATCGAGTTGAGTCTACTGAGAAACCGAGAAATGACTTTTCGATACGTTGTTAAATTCGATATGAATAAGTGTAATTGAAAACTGATTTTTAATTTATAAATCTCTAAATTTGGTTGATATGTATATTAATTTTATATTTATTATATTATTTATAACAATACAATACAACTTTTAAAAATTAAATTTTATGAAAATAAAAATAGGTCAATCTAGTTAAAATGAAAAAGAATCTTTACAATTTTTATTTATAATTCATTATAATAAAATTTCATTCAATTTTTTAAAATATATTATTATTTTTATAAATATTTTAAGAGACATTTAATTGTTATTCTCAATCAAGAGAGTGTATTATGTAGTTGAAAGTAATTTTTTTTATATGAAACTAAATAATTTGTTATATAATTTAGTTTAGTAAACTTATTATCAAAAGTCAATTATATATATTTTTATCTTAGATAAAATAAGGTCTTTATATACACAATAAATATTTAATAATTTTTTTTAATAATAATAATAATACTTTATTATAAATTAAATATCAAGAACAACTTTTAACCAATATAAATTTATGGTTTATGTTTTATTATTAAAATATGATCTAAAAAATCAATATTTATATATTTAAAAAATATAATGATTAAAAAATAAAAAATATTAAATATAATGATTTGCTTTATTAAATTGAATATTAATTAACATTATAATACTTAGATTATAATATAAAGTAAAAATTCATTTCAATAATTAAATCTTAATTAAACAAAAACAAACATAAAAATAAACTCAAAATCAAACCAACTCCTAAAACTAATAAAAACCTTTCCAAACAAACATAAAAAAAACCTTAATTATTCACATAGAAAGAGAAGCCGGAGTCGGTCCCAGCCACCCATCAATAAGTTAAGGTTACACAAGTTTTAAATATTAAAAATAAAACATAGGATAATAAAAAAAAATCTATAACAACATATTTTAATACACCAAAATTATGAGTTTCTGAGACATACATAAAAAAAAAGCAACTGACAATCAAAGTGGGCGACCAACATCTAATTTATGTTGACGAAACATTTTAGATATGTTATTTTAGTAAAATATAATAATTTTGTTTTATTGTATGATATTTTATCATACACTTTTTATACTTATAATATATCATGAATTTCAATTATTTAATTTATTTATTTTACGTTTATACAATCATTAAAAATACAATTAGGGGTGGGTCGGTACAGTATACCTTAATATTTTATCTATCTTATAGTTTACTTTAATTTCCATATAAAAAAAATTCATACATTTATCTTACTTTGATTTCGGTATACCTTAACTTCGGTATACCTTAATTTCGGTATACAAAAAATGCATACATTTACTTACCTTGATTTCAGTATAACATAATTTCGGTACGGTATTAATATTATACCTTTAATATCTAAAAAACATATTAATTTTAAAAAATAAATCTCATCGGTAAGGTAGTGATTACATATATTAAATAATATCTTAATATAATTATATTTTGATATTATTAAAAAATTATATTTTTATAATTAAATTAATATTAAATTTATTGAATTTATTTCTTTATAAGTATTATATATATATATATATATATATATATATATATTTTATATATTTTAATTTATAAATCATATTTCGGTATTTCGGTATTAGGGTATACTAAAATTTTAAAAATCTCATACCTTTACCGTAACAATAATTTTGGTATCGGTACTATACCATACATTTTTTCTGTATAAATTAAAAATCGATATTTTCGATACATTATGGTACGTTATTTTCGATATATCTATAATATTAATAATTTTCCCACCGCTAAATAGAATTGCATATACATAATTAAATGAAAATAATAATTAAACAACTTTTTATCAAGTGGCATTTGAAAATAGATATATCCAACAATAATGATACAGTTAATTATGGTGTTTGTTGCCATCAATTTTATTTTATTATAATATGTGTTGGTGACTATAAAAAGAACACGTATATATGAGTTCATAGTTATAATGATAAGACTATAGGTGTTTATTACCAATTTTTTTTACTGGTTTTGGAGTGCTTTATAGCCCACCTACTCGAGTCCTTCAAAATAAATTAAAAATTTGTTTTAAGATTTAAACTCATGACTTTAATAATAATAATAAATTATTTAACTCGACTAGATTAATTTTTATTAATTTTATATAAATAAATATATATTTTTTATTAAGATAAAAGTTAAATAAAAAAGTAAAAAAATAATATTTAAAAGAAATTTTAACAGCGGTTAAAAAATATTTTTCGTAGTTAAAATATATTAACGACGGTAAAATAATTGCAGTCAACCGCCCGTTAAAAAAATTTAATCAATAAAGGCAGAAAAATACTGCACTTCATAATCTATAACGACAGTTTATTAAATCGCAATTAATAGCCTCTAACTGCGGTTTTAAAAACCGCATTTAAAGATATGTTTGTTAATAAAGACAATAAACTTCTTGTAGTTAATAGTCTCTAACTACATATACTTTACCACCCTTATTAAGCAATATTTTTTTAACGCTGAAACTTTTAACTACAACTAATAAATGCGATAAAATTATCGTAGTAAGTAGTTTATAATTGTAGTTTTATAAACCGTAGTTAAAGACTATTAACTGCGAACCTGCGGTAATTTTATCATCCTTAGTTAATAGTCTTTAACTGCGATTTATACAACCACTATTATAAACTATTAACTACGGAATTTTTATCGCCTTTATTACTCAATATGATTTTAATGGAATTACTTTTAACTGCGATAAAATTATCGCAAATTTTATCGCAGTTAATAGTAGTATATAAATGATAAAATTCTCTATAACAATAATCTAGAAAATGAGCAATAAAACTTATATTTATGAAAAAAAATCATTCAAAAAATTATTTGTACTATATATTTAAATAACACACAATAATTTATATTACATATTTCTTAATACATTATGTAAAATATAATTACATCAGAATATTATTTCAATAAAATTTTATTATATTTAAATATAAAATTATAAAAAGGTGTTTATTAACCTAATCAATCAAAATAAATTATCATTCACAATATTTATAACAATTTCTCTTCCTTCTTCAAAATCTAAAAAACATATAATTTATAAACTAGCATTTAGCCCGTGCATTTGCACGAGTAATAATATAAAAACCGTGAAAAAAATTACGGATAACATTTTTTATTTTATTTTTAACCGTTTTAAGTTTATGGGTGAGTCAACCCACAATCCGACCCAATTATCCATTTACTCAACATCATTATATATTAGTTAGTTAAAAAGTTGAACTTATATTAATATTAAAACGTCCCGCGTTTATCAAATTTGGTGTTAAATTTAAAATATAAAGTCTTAATAGCCTAGTTGGTTAAAGAGTTATACTTGTTTTGTTAGGTTGCAAGTTCGAAACATACCTCTAGCATTTTTAATTTTATTTTTAACCGTTTTAAATTTAAAAACGGGTCAACCCACAATCCGACCCAAGTATCCAAATTAACCACAGCTCTCGACCCGGTAATCCGAACACTTTAAAAATTAAGCATCATTATATATATATAGATTAGCAACAAATTATAATTTAAATAACTTTTATAAAAAATAATAATTAAAGAATATTATCTAAGACAATACAACCATAGTAATAATTAAAACAATTAGAACCTATATGTTTTTTTCTAATAAATATAACCATTTAATAAACACAATCAATCTAAATAAATTCACAACCAAATAATATCAAATCTATATATATATTATGCTTAATTTTTAAAGTGTCCGGATTGTCGGGTCGAGTGTTATGGTTAATTTGGATATATGTGAGAGTAAATGGATACTTGGGTCGGATTGTGGGTTGACCCGTCCATAAACTTAAAACGGTTAAAAATAAAATTAAAAATACTATAGATATGGTTCGAACTTATAACCTAACAAAACAAGTACAATCTTTTAACCAACTAGGCTAATAACACTTTATATTTTAAATTCAACCCAAAATTTGATAAACACGTGACATTTTAACAATATAAGTTCAACTTTTTAACTAACTAACTAACTAATATATATATATATATATATATATATATATATATATATATATATATATAATGATGCTTAATTTTTAAAGTGTCCGGATTGCCTGGTCGGGAGCTGTGGTTAATTTGGATATATGTGAGAGTAAATGGATACTTGGGTCGGATTGTGGGTTGACCCGCCCATAAACTCAAAACGGTTAAAAATAAAATTAAAAATGCTATAGGTATGGTTCGAACTTGCAACCTAACAAAACAAGTACAAGATATATGTTAGAGTAAATTGATACTTGGGTCGGATTACGGGTTGACCCGCCCATAAATTTTTTAACGTAATATTCTTTTCACGGTTTTTTATATTATTACTCGTGCAAATGCACGGGATACATGCTAGTTTCAAATAATAAACATAATTTTTAAGTTTATATACATTATAAATATTCAAAAATATTACATCATAAAATAAACATCATTTTAAACTTGAGTTTTTGAGGCAGCTTTGGAGATTTCTAGTGGGAATTTTTCGGTGATTTTCCGACGAAATTTTCCAGCGATGAATTCTTGAAATTCTTCTTTAAGAACGTGCACATCATTCTACTCAGCAATAATAACAAATCAGAAACACAATCGCATCATTGTAAAAGTAAGAAACGTCATTTGTCGATTGAAACGCGATCGGCACGGTTGGCACAACATAATCGACGTCACGATCAGCACGATTGACACAACATAATCGATGACACGATCAGTACGAACGACACGATCAACACGATCGGCACGAACGACACGATTTGTGAAGTAAGTGCCGATACCCTAAATCTCCCAGAATTTTGTTGGTAGCTTTTCTGGATGCTTATTCCTGATTGCGAGCGTCGATGTGTTCTTTAATCTTTGTTGTTTTTGGAAGATTCCTTTCTAAACGATTTTGTCACTAAATCGTTAGGGTTTCTGAATTGCCATATTTCTGCAGTTACTCTACTTTATTATTTTGTTCTGCTCTTTAACTATGGGAAAAAAAGTAATAAAGTAAAGGAAGTCAAAGAGTTTGTTATGGAAGGTGTCAAGGTGATTGTTGAAGAAGTCATTCAAGAAAAACAGGACAAAAGCAAAGGAAAATAAAATGTTGTGAAAAATTCTAAAGACAATAATGCAGGAAAGTTGGGGAAGGAGGTTTTTGAAGAGAATAATGCAAGAAAGCAAGGAAAGAAGGAAGAAGTCTGGAAGGTTGACTACAATGAGAGAGTCAATCTGATTGGCCTCAAAAACCAGATCACCAAGCTTCTGATGCATTCTAAAAAAGGAGAGATTGTTCTTAATAAGGAGAAAGTTCAGCGTATAACAATTCAACTCAATATTCATTATCTTCGGGACTAGAATTTGCTAAAGAAGGAAAAATATGAAGAGATAATAAACTAGTTAGTGTATATAATGAAGGAGCTGATGAAGACCCTTAAATCGAAGACCTATACTATCAGTAGCAACTCTACCTGGAAAGTAAATGAGGTATGGATTAAAAATGCAGAAAATAAAGCTGAAAACCATGCCTACAAAGGGAAAATCTTCTTGGGGGATGTTACAACAAAAGTGGAGGTACTTAATTCTACTTTTGAATTTAAACTTCCTAATGAAGTAGAAGAAAAATGCATAAAGGAATGGGAAAATGTGGTGGTAGAGAATTATATTGGAAAAACATAGTATCATTCCCAATCACTAAAGAAGCTTTAATAAAACAATGGAAGGAAAATGGGCTGGAGAAGATCTCTATTTTCTTAAATTCAAGAATAGGTCGAATTTGGATAAAATTCTGGAACATGGGCATACATATATTGGATCAAAGTGCATGATGTTGGAAAGATGGTATGAAGATTTGAACCTATTAAATAAACCTAAAAAGACAACACAAATATGGTTCAAGCTTTAGAATATCTCTGCACACATGTACAAAACATAAGCCATTAGTCATTTTGCAAGGTTATTGGGAAAACCATTATACATGGACCCAATAACAGAAGGAGGAGTGCATCTATCTTTTTCTAGAATTAGCATAGAGGTGAATCCTCGTAGCACATTGCTGAATAATATGACAATGGTCGACAGGAAAGGAAAATCTAATGTCATGGGAATCACTTATGAGTGGAGACCGGACAGGCGTGCATTCTGCAATACTTTTTAACATGCTAGTACGAAATGTGCTCAAGTTATGAAAGATGAGCAGAAGATACTGAAAGGCTAAGAAGCAAAAAATCAAAAAGAAAATAAATAGGGGAGTCTAAAAGTAAATAGCAAAATGTGGAGGAAGAGAAAGAAGCAGAAACCAATGAGGACTCTGAAAATGAAGAAAGCAATGAAATTGAAGAAAAGTTATTAAGGGGGTTTTTGTTGAAAAAGAGAATAAAGGTAGAAATCAAACAGAGAATGAAGAAGATGAAGGAAGTTGATTCTCAAACAAGTCACGCTGTAATACAGGAAACTAGAGAGGAGAATACTCAGAATAATCAAGCTGAAGTAGATGTTACCAAGGCTGTTGCAGAGAATACCATAGATGAAGCTGAGGGAAATAAAGATAAGAATCCTGAGACTGATCTAGAAATTCAAGTTCAGAACAACAAGGTGAAGAGCCAAAAATCCTAAAAATTAATTCTTTTTATCAAATCAGAACGGGTTCATATAAAGAAATAAATCAAAATAAGAATATGCAGTATTTATCAACCTCTTCTTTTAATCCTCATTTTATTGCAAGGGGAAAGGGAAGAGGAAGGACAGGGGGAAAAAGAAGACAATCTGTTGATACATAGGTTGATATGGAAATAAAAATTCTGATTGGGATAATTAGGATTTAATATAATGTATAATCTTTGTTTGTATGTTTGATTGCTACTAATCATTTTCTTTAGGGTCGTTTGATTGTCATTCTCTAATCATAGCTAAAGTTTGTCTAGCTTTGATCCTTGACCCTCCCACTTTTGAGATTTTAATGAAATGGTTTCAACCGTTTTCCAAAAAAAAATATCATTTTAAACTTGAAATAAAATTTCATTTTATACCTAAAACAAATTTTTATCTCAACATATCTTTTTATTAGGTGATCCATTTCAGTTGACATGTCATTTTATACCATATTTATTTTATTCAAAATGTTACGCAGTTCTAATATAAAATATCATTAATTTATTTTACATGTTAGAACAAGGTAATAGAACATTCATTTATTTTACTCAAATTATTATGTTAGTAAAAAATAAAAGAACCATTATAATAGAAATCATACCTTATTGACTTGGATTTCTAGAGCCTTGACAATTTGAATCATCCTCTTTGTTATCTACCTATTTCAAATTGAGTATCAATTATTTTATAAAAAAATTCAAAATATGCAAATAGAACAAATCTGATGTTCATTTGCATTGTCATGTTTTCAACGACGCGTTGTCATGTTCTTAACGAAAAGTTGTAATATTAGGTTTTAAACATAAAATATATCTATTAAATTGATTTTTTTTATATCTAGTCATTTGTTGTACAAATACTAGAAAACATACAAATTTGATTTTAAAATTTTGGAAATGTTTTAAGACTATTGTTTCTAGGTTGTTATGCATTTCATTTCCTCAACGCTTCGTTGCCATATTTTCAACACTATGTTGTCATGTTTTTAACGCTGTGTTGTCATGTTTTCAACTTTGTGTTATCATGTTCTTAACGAAATGTTGTCATTTTAGTTTGTAAACTAAAAATAGAACTATTAAACGATTCTCTCTTAGTTTTTAGCTTGATTCATCAACCATCATCATCCCCTCCCGATGTTAAAACCCCAACTGTTGGAATGACTTTTGATTCCAAAAATGAGCTTCGTGAATATTATAAGTCTTAAGCCCAATCTAAAGGTTTTGGAATTTATAAGTTAGTAGCAATAAATGGTCAAGACGACAAACGAAAATGGTTCTCCATTGCATGTGCCAAAATGGCATATTTACTTCAAAGGGGAAAATAGTTTACAAGTTAGACATTCTACTAAGACGAATTACAAGGCTAAGATAAATGTTGTTGTAGGCATGAAGGTTCAATTGAAATTACTAGTGTCTTCCATGAGCATAACCATATTTAGAGCCTAGAAAAGTCGAGACATCTTAAATCTCACAATGTTCTAGATTCAATTATGAAGATTTCAATTAAACGACCAAGTTGTAATAACTTTCTCAAAAACTTTTTAAACATTAATAGTTGAAACTGAAGGATATAATATTATGAATTTTGATGAGAGAAGCTCCAATAACTATATTTTAGAAGCTAGGCGGATGCGGTTAGGAAATGGTGATGCAAAAGCGCTATGTCAGTATTTATACTAAATGAAATGAAGATGTTTAATTTTGGTTATGTATATGATGTGGACGAGGGAAACATGATAAGGAATGTGTTTTGGTCTGATGCAAGATGTAGGGTTACATACAATTACTTCTTGGATGTCATCACATTTGACACAACATATTTGACAACCCGCTATGATATGTATTTTTCTCCTTTTATCAGTGTTAATCTTCATGGACAGTCGATTTTGATAGGATGTGGCTTACTGTCTAGTGAGGATTATAAGTCATTTATCTGGTTTTTTAAAGCTTAGTTAACATGTATGAACGAACGTGCTCCAAAGATAATAATCACTCACTAATGTCGATCAATGACCATTGCAATTCAAAAGGTATTTCCGAACACCCATCATCGTTTTTCTCTTTGACATATATTGAAGAAACCCCCCACCAAATTGTCTGCACATGCTCATTATAAAAGTATAAATAATACAATGAAGAATATTGTCTATAACTTAATCACAATCGAGCAGTGTGAAGAGAATTGGCTTAAAACGATAGAAGAGTTTGAGTTGAAAGACTTATTGGCTAAACTCCTTGCACTTAAAACGTGATAAATGAATTCTTGTGTATGTTAAATGCCTCTTTTGGGCATACAATCAACATTTCAAAGAATGAAAGTATAAACGCTTTTTTTGATGACTATGTTCATTAAAAAAGATCTTTAAAGCAATTTGTAGAGCAATATGACATGACCATTAAGAAGAACACGAAGAAGGAAAAAAGAAATTGAATTTTTAGTCTTATAATTCAACTATTCCAATTGTGAGTGGGTATTCATTGGAAAGACAATTTTTTTCAATAGAAAGGCAATTTCAGAATGTATATACTAACGAAAATTTTAAGTTATTCTAGAATGAGGTGAAAGTGTTGATGTTTTGCGATACCTCCATACTTGAAGAATATGAGACAACAACTATATTTGAATTGGTGGAGATCATTTTGGGAATCGATGGAGAATATTTGTGAGATATTTCAATGAATGTACAGTTCACTCCGTTGGATAGTTCTATTAACTATCAATGTCAAAAATTTAAGTTTAGAGGAATTTTTCATAGACATATTTTGGTAGTTTTTTATAAGAATGAAACTAAATAAGGTGTCCGAGAATTTTATCATTGACCGATGACACAAAGATTTGAAAAGAGGTTATCAAATTATCATTAATATTTATGATTATGATGTGTGTGAGAGTGATAGAAATCATTATAACTATCTAACCCTGATGATACAAGAGCTATAACAACTTACAGAACAATTTGATCATAATACTTCCTATTTGTCTGAATTGGTGAAAAACACAAAGGAAAAACTTCTAAACCAATACCAACAATTTCTGAACCAACACTAACAATTTCTGAACCAACACCAACAACTTCTGAGCCAACACTAACTCCTACACCAACAGCTGCTCCACCAACAGAAAAATTGATCAACTCTCCCGTGAGAGTAAGTGCTAAAGGACAACCACCAACAAAATAGAAACTATCTTTCATTGAAAATGTTATGAACAAATCGGTTGTAAGGGCGCAAAATAAGGTTAGTTTTTAATTATACGGTGTCACGTTCTCTATCATGCATTGTCATGTTCTCTATTATGCATTATCATGTTCTCTATTTAGTTTTAGGAAAATTTGATGACAACAACCGCAATAGTGCACGATTCAGTATCAATGAAACAACAATGGAATTATTCAGTCTCGACTCAACTTTCATTCACATCACTTTTGTCTTCTCAACTTCTCTTTCCCGAAGATAATATTTATAGGGACAACATTCAACGAAGATTGTAGTTGTGTTAATATCATGTAGTTAATATATTACAAATCTAATTGATGTTATCATTATAAGTCTTCTAGTAAGTTAGTAGTAATATCTTTCATTGTGTTAATATATTACTAATCAAATTGATGTTATCATTAAAAGTCTTCCAATAAGTTAGTAGTAATATCTTTCATTTACTTGTTCTAATATTCTAGGTGATATATATGTTGGATATTTATTACATGACAACAATGTATAAATAGCATGACAACACTGTTAATAAAATATGACAACGATGTACAAATAACATGACAACGATGTAAACTGTTAATATATGTTGTAAAGTGTTAATATATATTACTGTAGTCTTCTAGTAAGTTATAATATATTATTGTATTCTTCCATTAAGTTAATATATATATTACTGTAGTCTTCCAGTAAGTTTTATATTATAACATGACAACGATGTAAATAGTTAATAAAAACATGGCATATATTATAAACATGACAATGTTGTAATAAAATATGACAATGTTGTAAATTGTTAATATGTGTTGTACAAATAACATGACAACGCTGTATAAATAACATAATAACGATGTATAAATAACATGACAACGATTTATATATAACATGATAATACTGTGAACTTTTAATATATGATGTACAAATAACATCACTATATTATAAACGATAAATGTTGTATTAGCAAAATAAAACAATCAAGACAGATTGATATTAATACTTTGAGTGCAAGATTCTCTTCATGTAATGATTCCTCAACCAATGAAGCTTTTTTTCGAATTTCTAAGAGTGATTCCATACTGCCAATTTGCTTGTCTCTTATAAGTCTCCATATGCCGCATCAAATGCACTCAACAATCATGGAATTTAGTATAATATTGTCATGACATAGTTAACACTTTAAACTCGTACGTGGAGAGCGTATGAACAATGGTTGACACTATGAGCTTCAAATAATCCATTAGCTTCTTTAGTATGGTCGGAAGTAGGCCATATTTATCCTCAAAGGTAATATCATCGGGGATTGACCTGTTGTCAATTATTTCAATTTATTATTTATTTTTGTTGTAGATGACCAAGTAAAAATGAGAACTTACGCATAAAGACACAAAAATCTGTAAAACAACATGACAACAATTATAGGCAACATGACAACGTTTATAAATAATATGACAAAGTTGTATGAATAACATGATTACGCATAAAAGCAACATGAAAATGCTTATAAGCAACATGACAACGATTATAAGTAACATGACGATGCTTATAAGAAACATGACAATGCTTATAAGCAATATGACAACGATTATAAGCAACATGACAACGTTTATAAGCAATATGACAACGCTTATAAGCAACATTAAAACGATCTATAAACAACATTAAAACATTTATAAACAACACTTACAAGGTCTGCTTGATCGATTTTTTGAGGCGTAAAGCCAAATACTTTAACTTCATGGTGTAATGAATCATTATATAAATTGTCTGAACTTTTAAAGATGCCCTGTGGAAATATGAAGAACGTGTTAGAAACTATATATGTGCAATAAAATGAAATGGCATTTGGTTGTAAAATAATATAAAATATTTAAGTTTAAAAATAATTAATATTAAAATACATGTTAAAACAAAATAACTAAAATTTAACTTAATTTAAGAGAACTAGATACCGACAAAAGAAATTCTATTTGTTTTCTATTAAATATTATTATATATATTTGAATTAACAAGAATCTATAACTTATTTATAGCAAGAATTCACTAAATTTTTTATATATTATAATATATTATTAATCTTGTAAATTAATTTTTTCTCTCAACATATTATATTATATAATATATATATATATATACTAACATTTTTTTATCTTTTATTATATTTAATATATTAATCTTTTTTTATCTATTTCAATATTATATATAATATATATTTATTATAGATAGTATATTAACATTTTTTTATCTCTT
The DNA here is from genome assembly GCF_907164915.1 of Impatiens glandulifera. NCBI lineage: Eukaryota > Viridiplantae > Streptophyta > Magnoliopsida > Ericales > Balsaminaceae > Impatiens > Impatiens glandulifera. Next base: position 21,154,357 of record NC_061870.1, on the reverse strand, counting down.
TCAATATAATATATAATATACTATTTATTATATCCCTAATATTGTCTAAGCCTTTTTTCTATTATCAATCCAACCCTAATATAAATTAAAAATCATATATATAATAGTGTTTTTATATATTTATCTTGACGCCTTAAAGCCTTAAACTTATTTTGTTCTTGAAGGATGAATATATATAATAGTTTTTTCTATATTTGTAAATGAGCTATCTATATAAGCATAAGTTTCTCATAATACAAAAAAAAATTAAAGTTATCTAAAAGAAGTAGCAATAGTTATAGTAGAAGTGAAAATAATAGATTTTAATTTACCTGTAAGCCTCTTGTGAATGAATAAAATAAATAGTCACTAGTAGAAAATAGGTTATTATGAAGGGCAGAATCTCTCGAAGAAAGGCTGAAAGCCTTCGGTGAAGTAGCTCATTGAGAGCGATAAACGTCATCGGCGCGTCTCGGTGAAACATATGTCGGAGAAAGAAAAAAGGGAATTTGCGAGGACAAAGGAAGTCTTCAGAGATAAAAGTGCCTTTACTAGTGTATATGAGAGATAAAATAAAAAATGAATCAATATATATTATGAATGAGTGAAGAAATGGTGTTATGAATGAAGGAAAGAAATGGTGAAGAATGGTGAAGACGGAAGAAGAAGATGAAAAGAAGAAATGGTGAAGAAGAAGAACATGAAAAGAAGAAATGGTGAAGAAGGAAGAAGAAGAAATGAATGGAAGAAAGAAGAAAAGGAGATGAAGAGTCACATAGGATTGATGCAATAGAAATTAGGGTTTGATTTAGGATAATAGAATATAAAATATAGATTGTGGGCTTTCTATATGGGCTTTAAAAAGAGATAAAAAAAATATTGTTTTAATTTTAAGTTTTAATATTAAATAAATAAATAAAATATTATATATTATAAGGCTCGAAAAAGCTCGACAAGCCTTCGAGCAAGCATTATATGAGCTCGAGTTCGACTCGAATATTAAACGAGCCGACTCGAGCTCGACTCGAACTCGATTAAAGTCAAGCTCAAGTCGAGCTTTGACCGAGCGGCTCGCGAGAAGCTCACGAGCGGCTTGACTCATTTGCAGCCCTACTATAAACAAGAAAATATGCCTTTCAAATGGTGCAAATCACATTTGGAAATGGAAAATGGGTACTATTCTGGCATGATCCTTGCTTGGATAATATTCTCATTATGTTCAAAGAAGAAATGCAAGGAAACAGAGTTAGAAGAGAATGCATCATATATTCATTCAGAGACGTTTATGAAGGTAAATTTGATTCACTTATGAGGCGTATTCCAGAAGGTGATAGAATCGTAAACCTTATGAGGCTGAAATAACTCAATGAAAGAAATGATGAAATATATTGGAAAATAGAAAGTAACGAGAAGTTCATTACAGGAAAGGAATGTGAAATGATTAGAACAAGAGGACATGATGTAGATTGACATAATGTGGTATGGTCTACAAAGATTATTCATCGTCACCAATTTATTCTCTAGCTGGCATACAGGAAAATGTTGATATAAAAGACAAAATTCAAAAATACATAAACATTCTTGATATCAACTGTGTTCTATGTTTGGGAGTTGAGGAAAACATAAATCATTTATTTGGGGAAGATCCTTCTATATAAGTATGCTGAAATGCTACTTTGAAGTAGTAATCTACTACATCTTGAAAGAAAGAAATTCAAGAACTCACAGTGAAAGAAATAGAACTGTTGAAGATATTTGGGGAGATATAATTTCAGATGGAAATGTAATCATTCAATTCTGGAAAGAAATCTAAAGGAATGATGAGAATAAAAAATTCTCCCAAATATGAGATATTTTGTTTGAGAAAGTCACAAATAGAATCAAAGTAAAAACGCTATAGGCGATAATTGATTGTTGTTGATGTCTGTAATTCAGTTTTTGTTTAACTGTCAAATCTAAAAATTATCTACATCTGATCTTAAACTTTTGTATTTTTTTATTTTTCGGATTTTTTTAATGAAATGGCACTAAACTATTTTCCAAAAAAAAATAAGTTAAAGTTTGTCTAGTTTTGTTTCTTAAAACTCATTTTTTCCTTATTGTAAAAAAAACAAAAAAACCTGATAGCTATTCCAACATCACAAACTTAAATAGTTTTCAAGCCCACAAGAACACCATGGAGTGTATTCTACATGCTATAGTTTTCAAGCCCACAAGAACACCATGTATTCTACATGCTATAACTTTTCGGAATTCATTGCAATCTTATCTAATCGATCTTTATCTTTGTCTTTGCTAATCTATTATATTCATAATATAGCGTTCAAGAAATTTCATTTTTTCTATTAAGAATAAGGGTTAAACGAAACTATTAACTTTTTTTAAGGTTAAAGTGTTTTTCTTAATCGTTTATGAAATCGACCCCGGATGCAAATTGTTCACAATTCCATCATAATATCTTTACTACTTATTTCCATGTAGCTCCATTAACTTGTCAATCACCACAATTGGTATCTCTTTTTTATTTATACTTCTTAATATAGATTATAACTTTCCTTTTCTCATGATTGATGTTTAATTTCCATGACCCTTGTGCATAAGATAAATATCAACCTAAGTACTCTCGTTAAAATGCTGAAAGTAAAAATAAAAAAAATAAAAAAAAAATCGATGAACCCTTGATGCATTCACAGCCAAAAATAAATAAATAAACAACTCATAACATTTGAAAGCACTATCTTTCTAATGTGACCTAAAAAACAAGGTTGTCCTTTGAAAACACTATCTTTCTAATATGGCCTAAAAACAAGGTTGTGATTTGATTTACTTATTTCCTTAAGTAATATTGTGTTCAAATAACTTATAAATTTTTGGAATAGTGCATTCCATATATTAATTTCATCGTGGTTGTATTTTAAAACAACTTTATAGTGCAATATTGTAACTACTGCATGTTAGAGGGAAGAACCAATGAGCTTATTCTCTAAGTATGGAAACACCAACACTATTTGCCATAATTTTAGTTGAAATTCATTTAATTCTAAAATACTTATATTCAAAACTACCCTTTATTGTTGACTCCAAAGTTTATTATGGAGCTGCTAACTTAGATGATGACTAGATATGGGGTCTAAGTAAAATGCCTAGAAAAAAGGAAAAGCATGGTCGTCGGATCAAACTAACAATGCCCGGCCTCTTTTGGACTACTAAGAGGTACTTCAACAATGTGCATGACACAAATGACATTTAGTGTAGATTTGTAGATAATTTTCTGTTTTTAAAATAAAACAATCGACAAGATACAAAATTCCATTGCAACTTTTAAGAAGAGTGGGAAAATACTAAACATGTAACTATTGAGGACTGTCAAAAGATGAAAGTTGGTTGCACAAAAAAACAAAAAAAAAAAACGATAAGACCAAAAGATGTGATGCATTAACCAGAAATTGGGTGCTATTTATTGTGGAGGTTCCACAAATGCATAAGATCTTAGTAAATTCTTAAAATGAATATTTGTATTATTTTCATATAATCCTAATTAACCCACAAATTCTTAAACATAGCGTAAAAATGTCACACACTAAAATGATTTATACATATACCAAACTCAAAAACAATAATAGACTAAGATGTATTAGGTATAAAGCTCAAAATCACCATGCCAAGTTGGTATAGATGTCTAATCACACTCAACAAAACTATAGAATTAAAAGAAAAAAGGACTACTAGTGGTATAGAGGCCTCACATCACATGAAATCACAACCCTATGTATATTATCTATATTGCCTAATTATATGTATATATATATGTGTGCAAAAGAGTGCATGTATAGAAAACAGAGGTGATGGAGCAGAGAAATAAGCAATTAGAAGCTCAAGCCCAAGTGGACATATGGAAATACATATTTGGCTTCACAGACATGGCCCTAGTTCGATGCGCCATTGAACTTAACATACCCGACATCCTCGAAAACCAAGCTGGTCGCCCCATGTCTCTCCTTGACCTATCCTCTGCCGTCGGATGTCCCCCTTCTACCCTCTATCGAGTCATGCGGTTTTTGGTTAACCGACGTATCTTCCACGAGGAGACAATAGTCGACCCGTTGATGTTATCCAATTCCAAGGGCTATGTCAAAACTCCTCTTTCATGTCTTCTCACAAAAAATGGTGAGAAGAGCATGGCCTCTTTTTTCATGTTCGAATGTAGTCCTTTCAAGTTTTCCCTTTGGTTGGACCTAAGCAAGCGTGTTCTGACCGACGGCAAGTCCAACCCTTTTGAGGCTTCAAACGACAAGGACCTTTATAGCTTCTTGAAGGCAAATCCAGGGCCCAACAAGCTGTTCAACGAAGCTATGGCATGTGATACCAGGTTTGTAGTCCCGGCAGTGATCGAGGGTTGCCCCGAGGTGTTTCATGGACTAGAGTCGTTGGTCGATGTTGGGGGAGGGAATGGCGCGGCATTGAGGATATTGGTGGAAGCTTTTCCATGGATTCGTGGCATTGTCTTTGATCTTCAACATGTTATTGAAGACGGAGAAAAATGTGTTGGCTTCGAGTATATTGCGGGTGACATGTTCCAATCTATTCCCAAGGCCGATTCTGTGTTCCTCAAGGTTTTTGTTTTCAAATTTTCCTTTTTTAAATGAGGTTATTTTTTCATTCACACAAAGTTATACTATTTGTAGTGGATTCTACACAATTGGGGAGACGAAGAATGCATCAAGATCCTCATAAATTGCAAACAAGCCATACATCGTGATAAAGGGAAGGTGATAATAGTCGATACACTAATTAACGAAGAGAAGGAGAATGAAAGTGACGGTTTTGAGTATGTGAGGCTGATGATGGACATGACTATGTTGTCCATATTGGAAACGGGCAAAGAAAGGACATTGAAAGAATGGGAACATCTACTCGCTCGAGCAGGCTTCTCTCGACACGTTGTCCATCGCATTCAAGCTGCTCAATCTGTGATTGTGGCTTATCCCTGATTTATCGAGATAGCTCGTACTGAAATGTTGATGATGATAATATATAATAATAAGAAACATGGCACTTGTTTACTTCCAATAAATTAAACCCCTATAGCATATTGTAACAATATTATTTTCATTGAAGCTCAATATGTATGATCTATCACTCTTTAAAGAAAAACGGCCCAATTATTATTATTTTTTTAACGACTTAGCATCAATTCATTAAAAATTCCCCAAAACGAAAAAACCCCACGAGTGTAAGAGATCATTCTAGATAGATCTAGAATGATTTTGAAGTCGTATCATTCTGAATAAAAGAAAAAACATAAATGAACTATCTAATTGTAATGTTTTCGTTTCTATTTTTTTAGTAAACAGTAAATTCCAATTTCTGCTGATATTCCAATTATGCTGCGTACTTGGAACTTTTCTCCACGTTCCCACAAGTGCGCCACAATACGAAACTATGTCTCTCCATAATTCTTCAACACTTCTGCGGGTTCTGCCATAGACTCTCGCATTACGTTCCTGCCAAATGTTGTAAACTACTACTCTAAAGACGCACTTGAATACGTTTGTTGCAAATCTATTTCCTTTAGCTTTGAGTAGTGTTGTTTCTTTGATTTTTATCCAATCCTTCGAGAAACTGATCAACTCCAAACTTTTAGAAAATCTATCCCAAATTTCCAATGCTATACTACAGCTCCCAAACATTTGATCAATGGTTTCTTCACTACCGTTGCATAGAAGACAACTCACGTTCGAGATGCTCATATACTTGCTGATACGGTCACGAGTGCTGAGTTTTTTTCCAGAAGGCAAGCCATAGGATGAACTGGTGTCGAGGAATGATCTTGGTTGACCATACGAGAGGAGCCCATTCTACCTTCTATGTTTTTTCTCGGATTACCTCCCATATTCTCTTTGAGACCAGCTTCCCATTGTCTTTTGCATTCCATTCATGAACGTCGGGTCTGTCTCGGAATTGTAAGTTACTGATGTGATCTAGTATCCTTTTTCCTTCTGGATTTCTTCTCAAAATCGAGTCCCAGTCCTCGTCTTTTATGTCTCTGATTTTCGCCACTCTGCAGTCCCTTCTGATATGTGGACTTTTGAACTCCTCATTGTGAATGATTGGCTGGTTTTGTACCATGAATCATGCCAGAATATAGTGCCTTTCCTGTCCCCAAGCTGAATGTTGTAAAGGTCTGTAATATCACTTCTCAGTTTAAGAATTTTCTTTAATGACCAGCTCATACCTTCATTGATTTTACACGTCCAAATACTGGTTTCCTGTTTCATAAATCGCGTGTGTACCCATTTGATCCATAATGATTCCTGGTTGCGTTCCAATGCCCATAGATGCTTGAAGGTTAGAGCCTTATTCCACTCGACACAGTTCTTCAGTGACAATGCCTCCCACTTCTTTCGGCATACATAGAGCAGTCCATTTGATTTTCCTTCCTCCTCTTCCGCTACTTCCCTTGCTGAAGTTTCTCATTAACGTGTCTAGCTCCTTCATTACCTTATTCGGAATGACCATTTGTTGCGCATAATATCCAATTATTCCAATGACTACATTTTTTATAAGCTCGATCCTCCCAGCATAAGAAAGTTTCTTCGCCGCCCAGCAAAATATCGTGTGTTTTACCTTTTCAATCAAAAGTTTGCAATGTGAGATCTCGATCTGTTTCACGGTTAATGGAATCCCCAAGTATCTTATGGGAAAGTTGCCTTCCGCAATGCTCATGATGTTGAATATGTCCTATTTTATTTCTTCATTCACTCCTTCATAAAATGCCACACTTTTGTTTTCATTAATAGTAAGACTTGTAACCTCAAAAAAGCCCAATTATCTTTGAGTTTATCCATTTGGGGATCAAACTGTCAAAGATTTGACATTTGAGACTTTTACACAAACGAATGTTTATTCCGTCTATTTTAAATGATATGGCAATTCATTATATTTTTTATTATACCTATCATATTAGTTGCATTCAAACAAAACATATTCAGCTCTCTTCTCCTTGCATACCCATCTTCTTCTTTTATCTCCTTTTTCAAATAACCACACACCATATATATAATTATATCGTGCCTGAATTATTTATCTGCAGTATTAGAATGAATCCAAGAGCTAGATAACTAGTTGTATCTGAACTTAAAGCTAACATCTTCGCATAGCCATCCAAAACCAAGAAAACCATGCAATAACTATGACAACAAATCCTGTCAATCCAGTTATTAAAATCACTGTCATTACTAATTTCATGCATTCTTTTTCGTCTGTCAAACACACCAAGATAGAAGATACAATGAACATACATACGTCCTAGCTCTGAATGGACAACACAAACATATAGATCAGTCGTATTATGAAAAAATTTCTGGACGTCAATCAAGTTTCCATCCCATAACATGCAACCAATTCCTTCACAGTAAGCATAAACTGAGCAGAAACAATTTATGTTCTGAGATAACAAAATATTTTATGGATGTTCTGAGATAACACTCCTATGTTACCCCATTTTTTTATGTTTCCATAAGGATTCCACTAGAAGACTTTGATTTGTATAGCCTCTACACAAACCCACTCAAATCACAAGTCTTAAAGATTGTTTGTCTGAACTCCTAGCTCTCACACTATCTTGTTGAACATATCACTATTTGTTCAACTTACACAAGTAGATGATTAACGGATGATAAAAATGATTATCTCTCAACGTATATCATAACGGGTATGCTTAACGTATTCACATGTGAAGAATGAACTAGAGAGAGTAATCAAAGAGCCGAGAGAGAGAACCAAGAGAATCATTGTTGTTCTTTGATGCGTTTTTATCTTTCATGCATGGCAACGGTCGAACTCATTCTGTCAATATGTGGCAGATGTATATTTGTCGTATGCCTGGCGTACGAGGTGTAGTGCGTGGACGAATGGAATATTCGTATACGTGGAAATGGTATATTTTTCGTATGCATGACGTACGGGCTTTAGTGCATAGAAGAATGGAAAATTCGTTTATCGTTTTGCATGTTAGAATAGAGAGATGGTTGTACATTTTGTCGTATTCAGCTGATGTGGAACTCAACTGATGGTGAGCTCTAGTGATGATGAACTCAGTTGTTGATCAACTCTGATAATGAGCTACTCTACTAATAGCGCACTCAGTTGTTGATCACCTGTGCTAATGGATTACTCTACTGATAACGCACTCAATTGTTAGATCATCTCTATTGATGGATTACTCTACTGATAGTGCACTCAATTTTTGCCACAACGCAGTTGTTGACGCAACAATGTTGGCGCAACTCAATTGTTGGCGTAACACAATTGTTGGCGCAATACTGCTGATGACAACTCAGTTGTTGGCGTAACATAGTTGTTGGTGCAACACAGTTGTTAGCGTAAAAATGTTGATTGCAACTCAGCTGTTGGCGCAACACTACTTATGGCAACTTATTTGTTAGCACAACTCTGTTAATGGGACACTTAGCTGTTTGCGCAACTCTGATGTTGAGTTACTCAGTTGTTAGCGCAACTCTGTTGTTGAGCTACTCAGTTGTTAGCGCAACTCGATTGTTGAGCTACTCAGTTGTTAGCGCAACTCTGCTGATGGCGCGCGCATCTTTAGATGATGTCATCTCTACTGTTAGCGCATCTACGCATAAACACATTGTTGAACTTAATTTTATTCATTCATCAAAACCATGTGTGTTCATGTTAATTATCCTAAGTTCATTTTAATCAGTTAAAACGTTTTTCATAATTCAACTTAATTTAATGATTTCCCTTTAACATAAATTAACAATTTCCCATTTTTTTCCTAAATTAACTTAATTTAAAAAAATTCTCCGTTTTTGATAATATTAAAACTAAGTTATGATGCGCAAGGGAAATATTTATATATATATATATATATAATGATAAATATAAATATAAATAAGTAAGATATTCATAGTTTATTTTCTACCCTTTAGCTTGAGCCTTTGGCTGCCTTCTTTTCCTTGCTACCTTCCTATTCCCGGTTTCTCCCTCGTTGTTTTTCCTCCTCTACTACTTTCCCCTTTTTAACATCAGCAACCCCGACCGATTCTCCCATGTTTGCTTAAGAAAGTTAGTTACTTCGGCAATCTGCATTCTGATAGTATTGATCTTCACGAAGATCTCCTAGTTGTAATTGCCGAAGGAATTGTTCAATACGTGCTTGAGCCAGCTCATTGACTCCTTGATTATCGAGAAGAACTATGAGTGGACTATCAATAAATTTGGTTTAAGGACAAACAACTAAAAATAGTTACACCCCTGACAAAACATCAATGTTTGACTCTCTTCTTCGAGAGTTAATGTTTTGGATAGTCGTTTATACATGAGGTCGAGTATATTGCTGATATCTTGAAAATTGGGAAAAAAAATTGATTTCTTGATGAAAGAAAAAACATCACAAAAGATAGGAAGAGGTGGTCAAAGCCTAACCTTGAACACATTTTGAATCCAAAAATGTCACAGTTCATTAGAAGGATCAGGTTCATACTAATCTCAAATTCAAAACATGAAACATCTGTTCATAAATAAAGTTCAAAATCGTCGACTGACGAATTTCAAATTGTTGCGAAGTCCACTTTGAAAAAAAAGAGGGAAAATGTTTATGTTGAAATATTCCCTTAAAATGCTAGAGTTGTGACTAATACTACAAAAGCAAATCGAGACTCCAAAAACCATATGTCAATAGGTACAAGACATCGTTTGTACATGATTCTGTTAAAATCCTATTTGTTATTATGTATCCAAAAACCTTATTGATTGATAGGTATGAGACATTGTTTTTACACGATTCCGTTAAAACCCTATTTGTTAATTCGTATCCAAAAACCCTATATGTCGATAGGTACGAGACATCGTTTGTATACGATTCCTTCAAAACTCCTATTTGGTAACAAGTATCAAACTTTATCTGTCGATAACCACCCAAGATCATTCGTACATGATCCGACAAAAAATCTATTTGTCGATAGGTATCCAAACCATATCCCTCGATAGGTGTCAAACCTTGTTTTTTAACAAGTATTGAGATCATTTGTACGTGATCTATTAAAACCCTATATGTCGATAGGTATGAGACATCATTTTTACACGATTTCGTCCAACAATTCTATTTGTTGATATGTATCAAATCTTGTTTTTTAACAAGTATTGAGATCATTCGTAAATGATCCATTAAAATCCTATTCGTTGATAGGTGTTAAACCTTGTTTGTTAACAAGTATTGAGATGATTCGTACATGATCCATTAAAACTCTATTTGTCAATATGTACAAGACATCATTTTTACTTGATTCCGTCCAAAAACCATATTTGTTGATAGGTATCAAACCTTGTTTGTTAACAAGTACTAGGATCATTTGTATATGATCCTTTAAAACCCTATTTGTCGATAGGAACGAGACATCATTTTTACACGATTATGTCCAACAACCCTATTTCTTTATAGGTATCAAACTTTATTTGTTAACAGGTTCTAAGATCATTCGTACATGATCCTTTAAAACCATATTTGTCAATAGGTACGAGACATTGGTTTACACGATTCTGTTCAGAAACCCTATTTATTGATAAGTATCGAACCTTATTTGTTAACAAGTACTAAGATCATTTGTACACGATCCATTAAAACCCTATTTGTCGATAGGAACGAGACATCGTTTGTACACAATTCAATTAAAACATTATTTATTGATAGGTATCAAACCTTATTTGTTAACAAGTACGAAGATCATTTGTACAAGATCCATTAAAACCCTATATGTCGATAGCTAAGAGATATAGATTTACACGATTTTGTCCAAAAATCCTATTTGTTGATAGGTATCAAACCTTGTTTGTTAACAAGTACTAAGATCATTCGTACATGATCCAGTAAAATCTGATCTCTCAATAGGTCTCAAAACCCTATATCTCGATAGGTATCAAAATTCTATCTCTTGATAGGTATCAAAACCCTATCCCTCGATAGGTATCTAAACCCTATCTCTCGATAGGTATCAAAATACTATCTCTCGATACGTATCAAAATACTATATCTCGATAGGTATCAAAATCATATCTCGCGATAGGTATCAAAACTCTATCTCTCGATAGGTATCAATACCCTATTCATCGATAGGTATCAAAATATCTCTCTCGATAGGTATCAAAATTTTATCTCGCGATAATATCCAAACCTTGTATGTAGATAAGTATTGAAAGCATTCATACATGATCCTATAAAAACTCTATACCTTAATAGGTATCAAAACCGTATCCCTCGATACGTATCAAAACCCTATCTCGGGATAGGTATCCAAACCTTGTTTGTCGACAAGTACCGAGATCATTCGTAAATGATCCTATAAAAACTCTATCTCGCAATAGGTATCCAAACTTTGTATGTTAACAAATACTAAGATCATACGTATATGATCCAAAAAAAACTTTATCCCTTAATAGGTATGTTAACACTACCTCTCGATAGGTATCCAAAACCTTGTCTTCAGACAAGTAACGCGATCATTCATACATGATCCGTTCAAACTCTATCTCTCGATATGTACCCAATCAAAATTCTATTTCTCAATAAGTGATCACCTTAAATTCAAAAAACACAAAAACATATATGTAGATAGTACCACGATCATTTATATATGATCGTCTTGGACATTACCTGTTGGTAGCTAGTAGCCTCCGTGGCAAGTTATTAACTCTCATGATAAACTCATTTGTTGATAGTATCATGATCATATGTACTCCTAAGCATTAGTTGTTAGTAAGCCTATGACAAGCTTATTAGCTTTCACAAAAACATATTTGTTGATAGTCTCACGATCATATATATATATATGATCACCCTAAGATGTCACTTGTTAGTAGCCTACATGAAAAGTAGTTAAGACTTTCATGTTCTCCTTTTTGTATCTCATTAAGTGACATTAACCTTAGTCATTTATATATGACTATGTTAAATAATTTGTTGATATTCATGCTTAATAGGATTTGATCTTTCAACAAATGCCTATAATTGCATTGATATCATTATCCTCTGAATTTTACAGATTCTTTGTTAAAATTTGAACGTTTATACTGGTTCAAAATTATGATTTTAGTATTTATTATTAATTTTATTTTTTAACTTTATGTCATAATGTTAACGTGTGAATGTGTTTAATTATTTAATTTAAATTGAAAATTTTATTTCAATAAATTGAGGACGTGATTTTAGTTATGTGAACAAAGTTCAAATATTTTTTTTTTCTTTAGTTAACTATAGCTAAACAAATGTGTTGACTATTTTTACTTTTTTTTATATAAGTTTGAGGTCAATGTTAATGTTAACTAATTCCCAAATGATTAATACAAAGTTTAAAGTTATTTAGGGACTTAAATATAATTTACATGTCGCCCTAATTAACTAGGATAAAAAGGGACAGAATCACAATAGAAACCCTTATCAAATCTTTTTCTTGTCTAGCCGCCGACTTCTACAGTTCTACTCCTCTTTATATCGTCGTCTTCTTCTACTCCTCTCTATATCGTCGTCTTCTTCTACCTCTCTCTCTATCGCCGTCTTCTTCTACATCTCTCTATCGCCTTCTTCTACCTCTCTCTCTATCGTCGTCTTCTTCTACATCTCTCTCTAGCCCGTCTTCTTCTACCTCTCTCTAATTAGGGTTTATCTCAAGACGAGTTGAAAAGGTAAACGAAACTCTGATCGGAAGATGAAAGGCGAGGATGGTGTGTGCCTTCCAATCAAAAGAAGTATTAATTTCAGAATGGAAAATAGAGGATTCAAATGCAGTCAAAGCGTGACTGGTAAAGTGAATGTCTATGATGGGTTATATAGAGTAGTGCCTATCTCATCTTCTGTACGAGCTTTCCATGTTTTGAATTAGAGTTACTCCATGAAGGGAAATGGATGAAAATTGAAGTGTAGTAACCTATTCACGGAACAATTTGTTCACTGAAGATGAAGATAACACATATATTTATATAGTTTAGGATGGTTTATATAGAATAAGTAGATAGTTTCAGATTGAGAATTTGTAACCATTTATGAAATGTAATTAGTTGTTCATGAGTTGAAAATGTATTTTTATTAAATATTTCAATTATTCTGTTTAATTTTAATTGAATTTTAGTTTTATATGTTTTTTATTTTTTATAGATGAAGTTAGATTGATGTCATATAATTATCATTTCAATTGGTGAATCACTATAAATTTTTCTAAATGTTATAAGATCTGTAGTATTGTAATAAAGATTGGTTTATGAATATTCTAGAACTTTGGTTTATAAATCGAAAATATAATAAATTTTGAAGTGAATTAAAATTTTGAAACATTTTAAAATTATACAAAAATAAAATTTCTATTTTTTTAAATTATCTTTGAAATTTAATAAATGCATCTTTTATTTATTTTTTAACACTTTTTAAAAATAATATAATTTATAATATTTTAATAATAAAATTAACAAAAATAAGTTAGTAAAAATAATTTTTCTAATTTGTATTTTTTTAAATTCTCTTTAAAATTTAGTAAATGCATCTTTCATTTATTTTTTAACACTTTTTAAAAAATAATAACATTTATCATGGTTTAATAATGAGATTAACAAAAATAAGTTAGTTTAGTAACTATATTGGAAAAATTCAAACCTTGAAAATGCCTAAACTGCATCATCACAGGATTGAGCATTAGTCATACCTTTTCTTTCGGTGTTCTTTTTAGAAAAATTATGTTTTTGAGTGATAATTTGAATGAATATGATGATACAAGATAAATGAGAATAGGATTAAAACTATATTGTGGGCATATGATGTGATGTAGGATAAAATGATTATATCTTGACATATGTCACGAGATATTAAATTGTCACATGGAGATACTAAATTGTGAGATGAAAGAAGTGAACCTATAGAAGGAACACATTCCCTTCATTTTGGGAAGTTGAACGAAAAATAGGTAATTTTGAGAACATATCATAAAAAAACAACATAGACCAAAATAATATATAGTAAATTAAAATGTGGACGATAGGATTCAAACCTTCAATGTTCACAAGACATATGACTAATAAGAGCTTAAGTTGAATAATTGAGAGTGGGATTGGGAAGGTTAGATGTCTCGTATTCTTGCTTTCAGGCGTGATATCTCTCTAGAGGATTGAGCAAAGTATGACCCTCCCCGGTAGAATCCCGCAATTGTCTTGTGGTCTTCTCCTCAGTCTTGAAAATCTCAAAATATATAAATGACTTGTTATTATTATTTTTTTCTTGCTCAATTGAGTTAATACATATTTTTCTTATTCTCATTTTTAATGAGTTTTGATAAAATGGTCTCATTTGTAAGTGTAAGAATGTAATCCAAACCGAATTGAAAGATTAAAATGAATTAGAATGAAAGTAAGAAAACAACTTAACTAATTAACAAAATTCTTTGATTTATTAATAAAAATTCTCATTTTAATTGATTATTGATTATTTTCTTGTTTGATCCAATATGTTTTTTATTCTCATTTTAGTTAACTTATAACCATCGATTTAGTGACTTGGTTTTTAATGGTTTAATTTTTTCACAATTAATTATAAAGTCTAGTTATTTTAGTTGACTTTATTCTTTATATTCTTCTTAGGTCTAGTATTTTTTTATATTTCTCATTATAATTAACTTACGATAAGTCATATGGAACTAATTCATTTTTTATATAGATATGAATCAGAACCCAACATAGCCAAGTATGCCAAGATTTCTAACCATTTGCCTAACAAGACAATTCGTGATGTGGCATTCCGCATCAAATGATTAAATGTTTGTATTTTTCTAATCATAACCCTATTGATCTTATTTGTTGTTGTTCCTTTATGTTTGAATTATGAAAGAATTTGATGTTTTATGATATGCAGGAAATTGTGACCAATAATAATGAAAAAGAAATTATGATGAATGGTAAAAAAAAAAAAAATTCATTATTTGTGCAATCTATCTATAACCTTACCTATTATTCAAATTAAGTATGCAATCTGTTATGTATTAATTGTTTTTCTTTTAAAAAACAGGGCACAGAAAGACGAGTTGATGACAACCCAAGTATTTTTGTGGGTTCTATTAATTCACCTTATGATGCTTCATTCAAAGGTTTCCCTATTCATTTTTTATTTTTACAAATATTAGTAAAAATAACAATAACCTTTTTTTTATGTAGCTTCATTAGGTGTGGTTGGAGAGCTAGTTGAAGAAAATAACAAAGCTTATGATCATATTGCCTCAAATTTCTGTTATCTAGAGGTGAAGCACATATTCTAAATTATATGTTAGGAAATTTTCTAATTAATCATCATTTTATTTTAGTCTGATTTTTTAATGTTTTTTTTCTTGCAGACATATGAAAATTTCAATCTTCTAAGGCAAGCAAGGAATATCATATTTAAAATATTTAGCTTGTATGATACTTTATCTTGAATCCTTCCTTCTTTTTATGTTTTGGATTATTAAATTTGAACTCCTAATTTTGAATTGTTATTTATTTAACATTTAATAATACTTGAAACTTATTCATTTATATTTGTGATTATGAAGTGTGGACGAAAATATAGAGCTAATGAAGCATCTACCACCAATTCCTGAAAAAATTAACATTGATGTCGCCAACTTCTTCCTAGGACCTTTCTAACTAAGATTGTCTTAACTTGCTATCTTTCTCTTGGATATGGATAAACGAGTTAGCAACTATTCGATCTACTCTATTTTTGTTTGATTTACTTTTGTTGTTTTAGATATTTGAATGAGTTGAATTGTTTGAGATTTAATGAATTTTTTGTCCTAACCAATGTATGGTTAATCATGATGAATTTTCGTTTCTTTAATTAATTAGTCTGTGTTTGATTGCTTTTAGTTGTTGGAAATTATATTATTTTGTGAAGATATTTGATCATCATTTTTTATTTATATTTTTTTATTAATAGGTTGCGGATAGGTTATATTAAAATAAAAATTAAATCTAGTAGTGTCCTGTTATGTTCACAATAGGTTAGTCAAATAAATTAAGCTTCGAGTGCAGTTCAGATCTTCTGCTACCGATTGCCGTGTTCCCCTGTGGCGGACCAATCAGATTGCAGCATTATTAATTTAATAATAAATCAATCTGGGCAAGAGACGGAGGGAGGGAGAATCCGGAATCCGGGTTTAGGCCCGGGTTCACACAAGACGCCGTTAACGGAAGCGCCCGTTAACGCCAGGAAATAATATAATATTCAGATAATACCCAGATAAGATATCTTCGCTCTGATCTACACGCCCGTTGCCATGACCCTCATGTAAACCCCGCATACCCACCCATTAGAAGAACGCCTGCCGTTCATGAAAATACACTTACACGTCCATGTAAAGACCGAATTGACAGTCATATTTTCTTTACGTTTATTAAATATTAATTTAATTTATTAAATAACACAGGCAGCGATATAATATTCGCTTCAAGTAATTCAATCTTTTATTTTCTAGGAATTTTTATTTACTTTTTTTATTTCATTTTTTTTTGCCTCGAGACTCTCTGGAGCGAAGATATATTTGCTTCAATTAATTTTAATAAAAACCTCATGTAAAACCCCCCTACCCACCCATGTAAAGACCGCTTGCCTACCATGTAAAGACACTTACCCGTTTATGTGAAGACCAAAATGACATGGATTTTATATTTCCGTTTATTAAATATTAATTCAATTAAATTATTATGACATGCAGCAACCGAACAAATCTTCGCCTCAATTACCGGCTAGTTTTTTTTTCCTATTTTTTTTTATTTCATTTTTTTTGCCTCGAGAATCTCTGGAGCGAAGATATATTTGCTTCAATTCATTCTAATAAAAACATCATATAAAACCCCCCTACCCACCCATGAGAAGACCGCTTGACTACCATGTAAAGACACTTCCCCATCTATGTAAAGACCCAAATGACAAGGAATTTATATTTCCGTTTATTAAATATTAATTCAATTAATTGAAGATGACATACAGCAAACCGAACAAATCTTCGCCTCAATTACCGGCTAGATTTTTTTTCATAATTTTTTTTTATTTCATTTTTTTTGGCTGGAGACCTTCATGAGCGAAGATGTATTTGCTTCAATTAATTCATTACTTTTTTTTATTTATTTAAATTTTTTCGGTGGAAAAGAACATTTGTTCGCCTAGACCATGTTCCATGTAAAATGGATTGAATAGTCGCTTCTCGAGAGAACACTTATTCGCCCCTGGTCCCTGTGTCATGTTACATGGAATGAATAGTCGCTTTTCGAAAGAAGACATGTTCGCCCCGGTTACATGAATATATATACCCCCTAATATGATTATTTTATTATCATTTCCGCCCGATTCATCTCTCTCTCTTCCTGCCTCCTTTTCACGGCGATTCGTAACCGGCTCCCCGTCGACCGAACCTGAATCCACATCTTCACGACTCCACAATGGTACGTATTCCTGACTATTAACTTTTAATATTTAGGATTATGGAACTACTACAATAGATTCTGTTATGTGATGTTGTTGTCTCTTTAATCTTTAGGAAACCCTACTCTCAAAATGTCACCTTGACTGTAAATCAATGTTATTTAGGAAAACTTACCTAGTGTTGTGTTTTGTGATATTATTTCCCTGAAACCCTAGTACATACTCACAAAGACCGTTTTTTTTTTCATGCACGTGCAGGCAACTGCCTCAGCATCCGTCCAAAACTTTGGCAAAGACTGGATTTTATGCCCAAATCAATTAACAAGTGAAGAGATAGTACTCTTCGTTACATTTCTCCCTTTTTTTTCCATATTGTTTAAGTTTTCATCATGTTTAACTGAAATATTTATGATTGTTCTTAAACAGCACTTGATGCAACAATATGCTAACACATGTGGTGCCACGGTGTCAATGAGGTGGCGAGACGATGTTACCCACGTCATAGCATCCACCGATTCTAATGGTGGATGCGGTCGCACTATCAAAGTATTGAAGGGCATATTGAACGGGAGTTGGGTCCTTACCATTGATTGTGAGACTCTGTTATTCTTAACCCTTTACTGTTAACTCAATATTCATTTTCACATATATGAAACTAAAAACACCTATTGCTTTTATACAGGGATAAAATCATCAATCAGATTTAACTGTTACGTGGACGAGGAACCATACGAGGTGCAGCGAGATAATCATGGGACTGTGGGCGGTCCAAGAGCTGGCAGAATGCGGTATTTGAACAATGTAAGTTTTGTCTTATTCCTACTCCTCCATATGATATTCAATTGTCCATGATTACTAATAATGTATTGTATTTTCTTTCAGCTGCCCAAACTCTTCGACAGTTACACCTTCATATTTGCAGGGGAATTCATCCCGGCTTACAAACTTGATCTTATGGGGTTTGTAATTGCTGGAGGAGGTACAACTAAAGAAATGGAGAATCCATTTGTCGAGCCCGAGGACGACAAAACTATAGTTGTATACGACAAGTCTCGGCACGATGTTAATGAACTTGTTTGGGTATTTGAGGCAGAGAATCCTCTGAAGACATATTGGATGTGTTTGGTGTTCCTCACACAAGCTTGCTAGAATCCATTGCTGCTTGTGATTTGCAGCCTTTGTTTTTGTAATAGACATGTGTTGGTTGAATTTGTTACTGAATATTTGAATAGTTTTCATTCTTGAGTTTGTTAATGTTATATTTGATTTCAGATTTCTCTTTTTTGTTCTTAGAATTGTGTTTTTTAAACATCAGCCTTATATTTAACTAAATCTTGAAACATTAAGAAATACTGTATAACTTGAAGTATAAATTTGATAAATAATTAATATTTTTTAAAACTACTGTCAAAATAATATTTGTAAAACAATTGTCAAAATAATAATGTGAAGAAATCTTCGCTTACTGATTGATTGATTGATTTATTAATTTAATTTCATAATAATTTTTGTCATTTAATTATTTAAATGAAATAATTTTTTTAACAAGTCACCTCACCGCCACCTAACACCTGCGTTTCATTAAATGCTGCATGCAGCAAGCCATGCTGCTAGCTTAGACAAGTACTCTTCTCTCTCTCTACTGTACGACCATTTCTTCGCCGGAGTTATACTACATTGTCTACCATCGACCTCTCCTTCGCCGGAGACTTCATTATAATATCAATCCATCTTCCTAAATTATAAAATGGTATGTTTTTGAATGTCATCTATACCTCCTTTACTTTTCTTCCCAAGCTTTTCTATGTTTTTTGAATACTCGACATGAAATGTTCTGTTCTTTTTGATTATCAGGAAGGAATACGTATCAGCGAGAATGATATGGACGAGAATGATATTATTGATTTAAGGTAACATTGTTTAACTTCTCCAAATTTTGTAGTGCACATGTAAGCGAAGATCTCTTCACTACTATATTATGAGATAATATCTTATGAAGCGAAACTATATTCGCCTAATATTACAATCTTCATACTGTTGAAGTGAAGCTTTCTTCGCTTATATTGTTTTCATTTTCCTATAATCTACAAACCTTTATTTTCCACTTGTTCAAACTGAACAGCGAATCTGCTACTTGTCGTCGTCAATTGAATTTCGATGGAAACGGCCAACCTTTGGAGGACATCGAATCCAACTTAATTCCACTTTTAGGTAGAGAATTTGAGAGTGAAGAAGAAGGCTACGTATTCTACTTAGCATACGCTAAACTAATAGGATTTGGTATAAGGCGCAGTTCAAAACATGTAGACAAGGAGGGTAAAATACTGGATAGAGTTTTTTGTTGTAGTGCACAGGGTGAACGGGGAAAGGACAAACGTGATGTCTATGTGAAACGTAGACGTTCTGTGACTCGGTTCTGTTGTGAAGCGAAATTGAGGATAAAGCGTGCAGACAATGGAAAGTTCCAAGTGGTAAATTTTATTAGTGATCATAGTCATCCTCTTGCAAGTCCAAAGAAAACTCACCTGTATAGATGCCATAGGAATATTTCTGCAGTTGCAGGCTTACATATCGAGATGGCCACTAACGTGGGAATTCCTCCTAAGTCATCACATGCTCTAATGTCTAAACAAATCGGTGGAAGGGAGAATCTAGGTTTTCTTCCTGAGGATTACAAAAATTACCTGCGCACGAAAAGAACCAGAGAGTGTAATTTTGGGGAAACAGGGGGTGTATTAGAGTATTTGCAGAACAAACAATCCAATGATCCTGGTTTTTATAATGCTTTTCAACTTGATGCGGACGATTTGATAACGAATATTTTTTGGTGTGATTCCAACATGCGGTCCGATTATTCATACTTCGGAGACGTGGTCAGTTTTGACACCACATACAAGAAGAATAATGAAGGTCGTCCAGTTGCGCTTTTTGTAGGTGTCAATCATCACAAACAATCAATTCTTTTTGGAGCAGCTCTATTATACGATGAAACTGCGATGACTTTTGATTGGTTGTTTGAGACTTTCACCAAAGCTATGCATGGGAAAAAACCAAAAACCATTCTTACAGATCAAGACGCGGCCATGGCTAAGGCCTTGGCGTCTCAATGGCCCGAAACAAATCATCGTCTCTGTATTTGGCACATATTTCAAAATGCAGCCATACATCTTAGCTCGGTGTTCCATAATTTCAGAGATTTTTCTAAGGATTTTTCTTCGTGTATATATGATTTTGAAGAAGAGATAGAGTTTGTTGAAGCTTGGAATCAAATGTTGACAAACTACGGGCTTGAAAACAACGATTGGTTGAAACGCATGTTTAGCATCAGGCGAAAGTGGACATTAGTGTATGGACGACAAATGTTTTGTGCTGATATGACGACAACACAGAGAAGTGAGAGTATGAACAGTATGTTGAAAAGGTACTGCTCCTACAAACACAAGTTTTTAGAATTTTTCAAACACTTTGAAAGACTACTCGATGAAAGAAGATATGATGTGTTGAAGGCTGATTTCAAATCAATTACCAGCCAACCAAGTCTTAACTATCCAGTTTTGATCTTAAAGGATGCCTGCAAAGTTTACACCCCAGAGGTCTTTAAGTGCTTTGAACAACAATGGTTTATGTCGCATGATTGTGGTGTTGAAATGTTAGAGGATGTCGACACACACAGAAAATACAAGGTAACACCCCACACTAGGAGATGCTCTCATACAGTTACAGTTCATAAGAATGACGATAAGAATATCGAGTGTAGCTGCTGTAAATTTGAATTTGGAGGGATTTTGTGTGCTCACATCCTAAAGATTTTCACAACGATTGACGTGTTGAAGATTCCTCCGGCGTTGATACTGAAGAGGTGGACAAGAACAGCCAAAGATGGAATATTTGGAACTGATCCAATCGTGGACAGTACTAATGTTGATCCGAGTGAGCTTCATAACATAAGATACAGAGATTTGTGTGGGTTGTCCATGCATTTATTTAACAAGGCAGCCGAAAGAGATGACACTTACAATCATGTCAAAGAAATCATGCTGAGCCAGTGCACGTTGTGGATAAAAAATTGCAGGAGAGTATAAATATGCAAACTCCACCAACCGGTTTATCACGTTCTGCCGAGGGTGCCCCTGTTCAAGCAAAAGGAATGAAAACTAAGAAGCCAACAAAGTCGGGTAAGAGAAGGAAAGGTGGACTGGAGAAGAACTCAAGAAAACGAAAATCAACAAGAATAACTAGTGAATCACATATTCCGGTATGAAATTGCTGACTTACCTTCTTTACTAATAATTGTGTTATTAATATTCATATAATAACATACTTTTAAATAAATTTGATATTCCTTTCCAGCCATCAAGTTCAATGCCAACGACAACTCCTCAGTTCTCAACTCCTCAACAATGGGACGATAGTTTCAGCATGGACGCCAATACTCCGTTCACTGTTCTTTTGTCATCTCAACTATCGAATTCCAGTTTCATGTGAAATCCGATATGTATATAGTATTGTATGTACGTTGGATTTGAAACAAAGAATAAGGTCGAATTTATGCATTCGAAGTTTTATGAAATACCAAATGAATGACCACACTAATTCATTTCTAAAAAATTACAAACACCTAAATCAATCGAATATTACTTCGCCCCCAGTCAACTAATATTAAGTATCCTTTTAGTTACAAATTGAGAAAATGAAACATAAAACTGAGGCGAATATGTGTTCGCTGCGAACCTAACCATGTATCTCGGGCGAATATTTATTCTCCTCATATTTGTCTGATGAAATTGATCTTATGTTCAAACTGGTATGTACAAGTCTTGGTAAGTGCAGTGACATGACAAGTCATCCCGCTTCTCATGGATGAGATGGTGGCTTTACATTATCAATAATTTGAGGCGAATATGTATTCGCTTCATCGAAAATATGTATTAGAGGCGAATATTTATTCTCTTCATATTTCTTTTATGAAATTCGAGGCTTCACATACATATTTTATGAAGAGAAGGTCTTTGAAGCGAATATTTATGCGGCTCATGTTTATTTCACTTAATTTATTCATTTAACACATAATTGAACAAGTATTTGAAAATCAAATTTCATAACAAACACACTTCATGTATACACGTTCATAAGTGTGAGGATGTGAAGTAACAATTTTTTAGAATTGAAATTACACAACATATTCTTTATTGTAACAATAAATCATTACAATTATAGGAATAGTTTAATTACCCCATCTGTCTATGAGTACATTATTGTACTCATGTGAACTAAAATTCTTTGTAAAATTTAATTACACAATATGTATACAGTTCCTAATTCATTGACTTATCCATTTACGGCAGGAATTGTAGACCTCGCTCCTGGCCTTGTTGAGCTCCGAGCCAATGACACGCCAACAGTATTCCATCCTCAATGTCTTTATTTGGTTCCTCACATTTCTTTTAACTCCAAAGCCAGTTTTCCACCCCTTCACCTCACCTTCATACGTCTCCATGTGTCTCATGCAAAAAATGCCGCAGTCATTGTAATTCTTTGAATCCTGCCATGGCAATTTCAGACATATCTTTTCCAAACCGCCATACTTTTTAGCAAGAACGGGGTCTACGTCGTTCATATATTGTTGAATGTAGTCATCCTGATACATCATTACAAACAACATTATGTAATGTATTTTAGTGCTACTAGAATTCCAAAATTGAACTATTTTAAATTTTAATTGTAGTGTCATACCAAGATTTGTGCATTCTTATATCTTCTTTCGAAGGGCGATTGCATAGGTGACTGCTGGTTATCAATTACTTGAAATTGCCTTTGTATGAAGTTATAGCAAACAAGGTAGAAATGGCTGTCATCAATGATTGGGAAAAACAACTGTGGATAGAATTAAAAAAGATTAGATTTGAACTGAGTGGTAAATGATATTATAAGGTATGACAGCCAGAGATGTACTTACGAGGTCCACTTCCCAGAGGTCCATTTTTGAAATTTGGAAAGCCCGACCTTCTAGACAGAACCTGTCATTGAATTTTTCTCCGCGTAGTTATCACACCTTCACGAAAAATCTGTTTATAGCAGTCTTTAGTCTCACAAGAATAACATAATTGATAAATAACAGTGCTAGTACAACTTACGGTGAGCACGGTTGTGTAGAAAATCTTCTTGTACTGACGTTTGACATTTTTCCTAGAATGGTCGTGCAAAATGTATGACCAAACGTCAATAATCATACTGTCTACCCAGGTTTGATCAGCCATTGTAAGCATGTCCCCGCGCGTCACGTGTAGACATAGGTTATCCGCAATAAATAACATTTCACTGCATGAAAACAGCAAAACATGTTTCAAAATGGTGTACAAATCCTATTTTTTAGGAATAATTAAGTATTTGCAGGAAACATTACCTTGGATCAAGTCCTCCAGCAAATACGAAACCCACAAAAATCTTCTGAAAGTTTGTTAGTTTTTTTACATCCCTAAACATTTTATTGAAAAATGGGGTTTTCAAAGCTTGAGGCAATTCCAATGCTTTAACCCATTCTTTGGTTTGCATGGTTGGACGAGAAGAGCCAGTTTGAAGTGGCGGGTAGTAGACTGGAGATGCCTTCTTCCAGTTCATTCTTTACTATCTCCAAAGAAGAGGCCGTTTGAAGTGGCGGTGGTAGACTGGAGATGCATTCTTCAGGTTCCTTTTTAACTATCGCCAAAGAAGGGGAGTTTTTGTTGGTTTCGGTTTTGATGACATCGGTTAACCAATCAGTTTTCAAATTTCGGGGTGCTTTTCTTTGGACATTGAAGGCCTTTGAAGGTCCTGCTTCCTCTTTATTTGGGATAATTTGGGTAGAAGGCAAGGCTGGGGTGGTTGGAGCGCTGGTGTTCGTGTTGGTTTCTGTTTTGGGAGTAATTGTGTTGGCTTTGGGTTTGGCTTGTGCCAGTGGAGGGGCTGGTGTTTTTAGTGGAGGAATGGGGTTGGCTTTGGCTTGTGCCATTGGAGGGGGTGTGGTTTTGAGTGGAGTAATATGGTTTGCTTGGACTTGTGCCAGTGGAGGGGCTGGTGTTTTTAGTGGAGGAATGGGGTTGGCTTGGGCTTGTGCCATTGGAGGGGGTGTGGTTTTGAGTGGAGTAATATGGTTTGCTTGGGCTTGTGCCACTGGAGGGGGTGTTTGTTTTGATTGGAGGAAGGGGGTTGGCTTTGGCTTGTGCCATTGGAGGGGGTGTGGTTTTGATTGGAGTAATATGGTTTGCTTGGGCTTGTGCCATTGGAGGGGGTGTGGTTTGAGTGGAGTAATATGTTTGCTTGGGCTTGTGCCACTGGAGGGGGTGTTGTTTTGATTGGAGGAAGGGGGTTGCCTTTGGCTTGTGCCATTGGAGGGGGTGTGGTTTGATTGGAGTAATATGGTTTGCTTGGGCTAGTGCCACTGGAGGGGGTGTGGTTTTGATTGGAGGAAGGGGGTTGGCTTTGGCTTGTGCCATTGGAGGGGGTGTGTTTTGAGGGAGGAATGGGGTTGGCTTGGGCTTGTGCCACTGGTGGGGGTGTGGTTTGATTGGAGGAAGGGGGTTGGCTTGGGCTTGTGCCATTGGAGGGGGGGGGGCTGGGGATTTGGTATCTGTTTTGAGTGGAAGGGGGTTCTGGTGGGATTGGGGTGTTGGTGTGAGGGTGGGTTGTGTGTGGTCTAGGGTGTTTAGAGGATGGGTGTTGGATTTGGCTTGGTTGGCTGCGTTGATATTTTTTTGGATGTTGGGAGAAAGTGTGCTCTTGTGGATGGGGCCGTTGGTGGGTGGTTGGCTTTTGTCTTCGTTTCGGTGGTGGGGGTGAATGTGTTCTTGTTCGATGGGGCCGTTTGATTGTTGTTGGCAGGGTTGTTGGTAGGAAGGGTGTTCCCTTTCCATTGGGTGGTGGCTCCGTGTTGGGGGTAATGCCACTTCCTCTGGGCTGCTGCTTTTTGTTTTGGTCCAGACTCCGCTGTAAGCCTTCCCTCAGGATTGCATTGGAGTTTAGCACCGTGGCCAATGGCTCAAACGCAGACTGTACAAGTTCCATGGCGTTTATCTGGTGCATCTCATTCAGATATTTAGCCCCTTGTGCCAATTCTTCGGCAGCGGCAGCAACCTTCCTCAAACATGACGCCAGGTTTTGTGTAATTGGAGCATGCTCAGTTGGATGGTCATCTCCAGTTTGTGGTGGTGTTGGCTGCACATTTTGTTGCATCGGTGGTTGCTCATTCGGAATGGCTATGCGAGCAACCACCCTACCATGTCCAAACCCCCCCTGTGCCGCCTCATACTCAACCCTTTCGTACATCTTCTTCTCGTCCCAGCATCCTAGAATAGGAAAACTCCGTGAGATCTTACTGTTTACCTTGAACTCAACCACACGGTCCAAGTAGCACAACTTATACATTAGCAAGGACAAATATATGTTACGTTCAAAGTCATCAAAAAATTATGAATGGACAACCTCCAGCCAATAGATTTCTACACTCACCAAAAGAAAGGTTAATGGTCCATGGAAATAGGATGTCTTCTTTGCTTTCCACTTATAAACACTGTCGACTAGCCCGTCTAACGTGAACTTGCACCAGTTGTAGTCTTTGATTTTAGATACATCCTGGAGGGATTTCAGTACTTTGAATCTGAAAATAAAAAAGTAGTGACTCAAGCCATGTAAAATGATATTGAAGTTCTAATGAGATCACAGAATTAATGCTAGGTTCCAAATGTAGGGTTTACCTGCACTGTGGATTTTGGGATGTCCACAAAAAACTGGATACAACAAACACCACGAAGTCCATCTTGAAGTTACTGTCTCCTTCTGTGTTCTGTAGAATTTTGTCAGGCATTTGGTAGGTTGAAGGACCTCCACTGTTCTCGAATCCCCATCTCCTTCTCCACGCCGTGAGATGGTCCTTGTACACCTTGTCGTCTGTGTGATTTCCTAAACACTCTGCCACCACTAATTCACCTCTCGGTATGTTCAATACACATTGAACATCCTCTTCATCAATCTGCATCTCCTCTCCACTGTGTAGGACGATGCTCCTCCTTCTGGGATTGAATAGACTCACAATGCACCGTGAGAATTGAAGTGGGCATTTTGATATGCCAAGTGACAGAAGGGAACCAAATCCGATGTCCCTCACAGCCTGCTTCTGTTCTTCAGATAACCTGTTAATCAGGTGATGTAGGCCCGATGGAGAGGTTCTGCTCTTGAAATCGACATCAGGGTCACGAGTCCTTCTTCTTTTCTTCTGAACCTGGTTCTCACTAAGTGCTTCATTCGCCGCGTTGGCCAGAATATCCAGTGGTGTCGTGGGCGTGCCTGATGCATCGGGTTTTCGTTTCCTTTGTTGAACATTACATTATCATTAGCAAATTGGATTACTTACCTAATCCAAATATAGTCAAATTTTAACAATTGTAACATTCGCGTAATTACCTTAGTGTGTTCACTTCAGTCGTGGATTCAATATATGGAACTATTTGCATATCGGAATCCTGATTATGAGATGTTAACGTCACATTTAGATTCGAACGACCTAAACTAAGAAAACGAAATAGACACAAGCATGCAACCGTAAACACTTCTTACCATTTTCGCTGGAGCCGAAGATACTAACCGGAAGAGAAATGGGTTCGTAGTCGAAATGCCGGAGACGACAGCGCTAGGTCAGATGGTAGAATAACCTGGGTGTATTACGGCCGGATTCGGGCTTGAGATGTTTTTACTTTGTAAAGTGCTCTGTTAGTGTGAATGTAGTTTCATGAGGCCGTATCGGTTTTCACAAACATGAATAAGGAGTTTCTCATGAACTTCGTACGAGTCGAAGCGATATTCGCTTTTGTAGTGTGAAAGGTAATTATGCATTATGAAAAGTAACATACGACAATAGACGAGGATGTATTCGTGCAGAACTCCGCAATGTACGAATCTATCTTCGCTTAGTACATGTCTTTCATGTTTCACATTATTTGAAAAAAAATTCACACAAAATGAACAACTATTTGATTCTCAATGCTGAATAAGCGAACAAATCTTCGATCTGCCAATCTAACAGATCGTATCCAATCTAAAGGAATGACATTTGATTCGATGGTAGCGATTCACTGGCCGTCGTAACAAGTCTGAGACTTTGTGACAGTTGACTTGACATGTGGAAAATGTTTTTGGCGCTTCATTGTACTAATTTCCTTTTAATTGAGCTGTCAATTAATTTTAATGAATTTTTTTTTGAATATAAATGACAATGTATATATTTTACTTTGACACTCATGTAATAATATAAGGTTTGTTATGTATGAATAATTTAATATTTCATATAATGTTAATTATAGTAAATGTAATTTTTTAATTTATGACCGTAGTATTCAGCATTTTTTAATATGAATTTTTGATTCCTATAATGAGTGTAACAAGATAAGATCAAACATCACCTAAACTTTTTAATTAACAATATATAAATTATGATTGATATTCCCTATCTAAAATAATGAAGACTGGTCCGATTCGATGTATAATGATTACTTTAAGATATGATGTAACGTACAAAAATATGTCTGTAATGAATTATAAATAAAAATGAAATGTGATCCAGGGGATAGAAATTGAAAAATGGTTTGTAGCGAAGATTTATTCGCGGCGTGTGTTTTCCACCCACATTCATTCATAATTTTGGTATTCACATACAAGCGTTGGTGTACTTACATCAGGTGTAAAGGGTATTCTCATGTAGGGGTTGTGTGTTTCACATGTAAGTCAACCTATAATTCATTAAAGCGAAGATTTATTCGCTTCATATTAGTTTCTCATAATTTGCAATTTTCACTGAACACGGATATATGTTCGCTTCTTTTCTTCTATAATTAGATGAATGCATGTGTTTAGAAATAGAAAAATAAATTAATTGGAAACTGTATTAAAATATACTATTTTTTACTTTTTGTAATGTGACAACAATACTGCACACTGTTCCGATTTGACATGTCATGACATGCTTAATACTTTTACTGAATCCATAGATATGAAATGATTTCTTTATAGGGGTTTATACAAAAACACACTTCTTTTTCAATGATGACATATAATTTCTGCAGATGTGACAAAACAAGGCATTATTGTTAATATTAAAAGATAGATTTAAAAAAATATTAAAAAATAAATTAAAACTTTAATTAAAAATATAAAAGCTTTAATAATTAAACTTTAATTAAAAATTAATAAAAGAATTAATGTTATATTAAAAGATAAATTAAAAATATTAAAAAATAAATTAAATTTTAATATCTTCTTGTAATAGGGTGTATAATGTTACTATTTTATACACTTTTCAAGGTATAAGATTATACCTTATTTTACTATTTGGGAATAAATATAATATCCTAACATGTCTACTGTCTACCAAACACAGCCTACGTATTATATTGAATAGAATGTATAATTATTCATGAAAATGTTTTTATTCATGTTGAAATAATTTATTATCTAATATAATGTGAATGACAATATTGAATTATTTATTTTATTTAATATTATTAAGTGTTATTACTTTTTCGTGAATGAAATTACTTTTTCATGATGTGACAAAGTGACTACACACTGTTCGGATTTGATATTTCATCACGGGAAATTTACTTTTTCTGAATCAATAGATCTGAATAATTTATGAAGAAAACAGATTTTCTTTTTGCTATAAATGTAGGGATTACATGAACAATCTTCGTCGGCAGCATGAAATATCTATTGAGCGTTTTTGTTGATAGTGTGTGTTTTTTTCATATAGTTTGTTGGGATGTATCATTTGGGAGATCTCTGTGATGGAAAACTTGTACAATCAAGATGAACTGGTGGAAAACATCTTCAGTGTACACGAATGCTTGGTAACTCAAGTAGAAACTACCGATCAAATGAAGATCATTCGTGTACACTGCTGTGGTTGCTTCCTGGGATGTATCATTGGGAGATTCCCTGGGATGGAAACATCTCAAGAGATAACTCAACAGGTGTATGACCCCATGTTTATGCGTGAGAGATCCGCTGTGGTTGCTTCAATGGAGATGCCTTGAAGCTGGAGATGCAGCTTAATATTGTTAAAATGTACAAATGTTTATGAAACTGGGGAAATGTTTATGAAACTTGTCATGAAAATTTGTACGTCGAATTAATAATTATTTGTTATTTATATTTTCATGCAAATGTCATTAAACATTAATAAAATAATGAATTTGTTGAAAATACATAAAGTATTATCATATCTACTCTTCTGGCTAAGTATACGTTGCCATAAGTCATATCATTGCCATAATTTTAAATGTAAGTTTGGTCTCGATTCGATGTGTAATGATTATAATAAAAATTAAATGTGAGTAACGGATAGAAATTGAAAAATTGTTTGTAGCGAAGATTTATTCGCGGCGTGTATTTTCCTCCCAACATTCATTCATCATTTTGGTCTTCACATACAAGCGTTGGTGTACTTACACTAGTTGTAAAGGGTATTCTCATGTAGGGGTTGTGTGTTTCACATGTAAGTCAACCTAGAATTCATTCAAGCGAATATTTATTCGCTTCAAATTAGTTCAGAATAATTTGCAATTTTCACTGAACACGAATATGTTCGCTTCTTTTCATATATCATTAGATGAATTCATGGGTTTACAAATTGCAAAAAAAATAATAATTTGCAACTTCCTTAAAATACAATATTTATTAATTTTTGGAGTGTGGACAACAATACTGCACCACTGTTCCGATTTGATATGTCATTACAGGCTACATACAGTAATCCATAGATATGAAATGATTTCTTTATAGGGTTTTATACGAAAACACACTTCTTTTATTTTTTGAATGATGAAAGATATTTCATACTTTCCATGGAATGGCTCGACCTGAAATATGAAGATCAAGCGAATAGTAGTCGTTTCGTAACAATGTTTTGTTTAATATAGAAACTTACAGGCGAATGATTCTTGCGTTTTCAATTCATTACAGTATGACATGAAAGTGTCAACAATAATATGTAACTTCAAAGATTGGATGCGCATCATCTTCGTTTTTAAGGGTTTTACAGGCGAGAA